>NC_135280.1:16393927-16704999 GCF_051311805.1 Agelaius phoeniceus
TGCTTTTCTTCTACCTTCAAAAGTCCTAACCACAGAAGAATTTTCTGAGTCCAGGCAAGGTGTTTAGCCACTTTGTTCTTTCCGTCTCCACAGCAGCAATTCCAAAAGCCCATCAATGTCCTCTTCGGTCTTTAAAGTATCTGTTCTTAATGTAGTCAATGCCCAAAATACGTGGGTTATCTGGGTCAGTTACAGTGGGGTGCTTCAGCCAGTCCTTCCCAGTCAAGCTCACTTCAGCTTCCAACAACCTCAGCTCTTGAGAACCCCCTGTAACATCAGAAATGGAGACTGTTTCTGACCCCACACATCCTGGTGGCATTAATATACATTGAGCACCAGCGAGCACCAGTGTCAACTAAAGCCTTGTACTCTTGTGGGTTTCGCGTGCCAGGCCATCATATCCACACAGTCCAGTAGACATAGTGGTCCCCTGGTGCCCCTACCTGGCTAGAGGCAGGACCCCTCTAATACTAGTTCTTGTGAATACATATGGGAGGTACCTTCCAGCGGGTCAGATACTTGCCCATGGGAAATTGGCACTGCACTCACTCTCACTGACTTCCCTTTTCTTTTCTCCTTCAGTTCTTGTATTCAGGGTGCCAGGACACAGGTAGGTTTCCTGTGCCACCATCTCATGTCTTCTTCATGGCTGAGTAGGAAATATCTTAAGTCAGTTTGTGAGGCATACCCGCTCTCTCTGTCTGGAGGGCGCCTGACTATGACTTCAAGGACTCTGATTTGCACTGGTGCTACAGATAAACATCTCTCCCTGAGTTTTTTATTATCATCCTTGAGACTCTCAACCAATGTCTCTACAGCAGAGATGTGGGTCTGCATCAGGCCTTGGACCCTACTCTCGTAATTCCTAAATTTGCTTGCTACAGAGCCCATTGTCTCTTGGTTGCCCCTGAGATGCGTGTTTGGCATTAAACTGGAGTATTCAGATGGCCCCTGATGTGCCAGACTCCACCACATTTGCACTGTGCACCTGACCTCGTTAGGGTCATTATCCTGTTGTCCAGGCATTGGATCCTTCCTCCATGGTCTTGCATGGCTTTTTATGATGGTGCTCCTGCAGTCTGTCCCTGTGAACAAACCTTACATTTGCTAGAAGCCACTCCCAGAAAGAAAGGGGTCCTGACTCCCTCACGAACGCCTGCTCAATGGCCACACCCTGGGCCAAGGGTCCCAAAAGTCTTGCTTTGGTACCATCAAGTTGCATGCCTGTACATGTAAAGTCCCAAACTTGAATCAACCAAGCCAAAAAAGCCTCGCCCCCTAATCACGTAATGTCTTTTCACAGACTGCAGAGACTGTCAAGCAACAGGGACTCAGTGACGATCTCAGGCTCCTCTGCTGGCTTTGAGGGCCCTGGTTCTGCATCATCATGAGCTGGGCACACCAATTGGCTTATCCTTCCTCATTGCAAAGGGCCGACTGCTGCTGCTGGCTGTGGCTGCCCCTGTGGTTTAGCTGGAACCTGGACATTTGTAACATCAGTTTGTTTCACTACTGTGCTATCCACCTTTCCCTCTGACTGCAGTGGTTTTGCTGGGCAGTGTCCCCGACCTCTGTGGCAGGTTTTGAGGCAGCTACACAAGGTAACCTCACTCTGTCTCTGAATGGTGAATGGACCTCACTGAATAAAAACATTAAAAAAAAATATCTTTAACTTCTAAGGGAAATTTAACTCTTCAGAAGCTGTTGTTGTAGGCCCAAAGAAGTGGGTGAAGGGTTGGGAGAAAACTCCCTCCTGTGTTGCTTCCTCTCAATAGGTAGCATTATTAAGGAAACCCCAAAGATACAGACTTCATGTGTGATAGTTATATAGCCTTGTGCCTACATTTCAGAAGAAGTTTACGAGCACTGAATTCCTCACCTTATTGAACCATTCTACAAACAGGGTAACAGCTACAATGGTCTTAGTTATAGGACCCATGTTTGAATAAATGACCTGCAAACAGGAAAAACATAGCCATGATCATATGCCTACTAAACCAGGGTAGGCTAGACCACACGGTGCTGCCCAACAAGGTTTCTACATCCAGTACACAAATGGGTTACTCAAGAATTAGTATTCTCTTTTCACCCTTTCCTCTCAATGCCCTTGAGCCCCACATTGATCACCAATTAATGTCCTGGTTTAAAAGAGATGTGTTTGCCAAGGAAGGCAGGAACCTTCCTGGAATGGAAAGCTGGCCCCCTCCCTCCAAATTATTATAACTTCAAAAATACAGAGCTTCCAAGAAAAAAATATAGGAAAAGGAATAACAGTTCTTTACTAGGAAAAAAACCCCAAAAAACCAGAACAAACAAAAAACAATAAAAAAGCCCAATGACCAATTTCCCCTTTGGTGTAGTTACGGGGGCTGCAGGGGATGTGCTATTTTTGGACAGTGCTCCATATCCTGTTACCTGGAAAAGGCTTGAATGGGAAAGCTGACACAATCACCTGTATCTATTAGGAGATGTATGAGATACTTACGACACACTTTATTTCCTATATCCTGGATCTTTCGTTACTGAAGCTTGTTAATAAAACACTTGGATTCTCCATTTTCACAGCACTTCTGTTTTAACTTTGTAAGTAGGATGGTATTACAGACCCTCACTCTTACACCAACACAGAGCAAGCAATTACCATTGCTTTTAAAATACTTTCCACTCTTATGAGAAAACAGAATAATAGCAAATATAAAATTACTTTCTCTTGAAAGTCACCAGATATATTTGATTTTCTTTCCTTATAAAAATAATGGGGATTGTTCTCACATATGAAGCACAGCAACAGATTGATGTAAAGTATAACAGAAACACCCAAAAATTGAAAAAACCTAATAATATGGTATAAAACCCAACAACCAAAGATGTTGGAGAACCTAAAGCACATGCTTTGCCTTTTTAGCAGAATGCTAAAAAAGCTGTTCATTAATATAAAACTTTTTAAATTTAAATTTATGATTGTTACACTTACCATTTCTCTTTTGTGCATATCAAAATGCTATTAGGCATTTTGACAATGATTAACCTCATTGTGACAAAATATTCCAAATAAATAAAAATGCTGCATCCCGACATTTAACAGACAAGATGTTAAAATATATAGCATTCCTTTCTAGATGGCACATCTCACCAAAGAATATTTGGTTGTAAATATATATTTTTATTTTTACAACTACCAGTGAGATGAAACTTTACACTGAGAAAGAGACAAATAGAAAAAAAAAATATTAACTAATAAAATCATTCATTTAGTTAGATTTTTTTTGCCTTTTTAATAAATTAAAGTAAAATTGACATTCCTGATAATCCTTTTTTTCCCAGAAAATAATTTCAGGGAGCTGAATCCAAAGGTTTTGCTAGCAAGCCATATGATGGAGAAACTAGCTACAAACAGGGAGTATTTCGGCCCATTCAATTTTAAAAGTTACTTGATTCTCAGGGGTTTTCCTCCTACTTCTGAAGGAGGACCAGCCTCTGCTGGAACACATACCCATATGATAGAGATCACGTTCACTGGTTTCACAAAGATGGTCTTTTCATCTAAGGTTGTGAAGTCCACTAACATTCAAGGAGGCTCTTTCCTTTTTTTACCTTTATCTGAGTGACATTTCCTTCAAGTTCTGTAGATGCCTGGAACTTCCACTTCTCCTTGCCCTCCGAAGCCCATATGCTCTGATGAGATCCTGCTGCTTTCTTCCACATTGCTACTCTCCCCTTGCTAGTTCCAGCTGCCAAGATACCTGCCATTCACAAACATTTCAGGCATTTCATCTTGGGCTTCAGAAAAACAAATCCACATTACACAATGTAACAGGCAGCAAGCTCTTGTTCTTGGGTACTGAGAAGCCACTTTCTAGCACCAGCATTTGTCTCCTCACTGCAAATCAACATCCTAGTCCTGTACTGGAGAACTTTTCTGAAGAACCAATGGGAGAAGTTCCACATGGTAAGGTGCATCTTCTAAGCTACCAGATGAAGTGATTTTTTAAATGCATCAGAAATTACTTCATTTTAAACTTTTCTTAGAATATAGAACTATTGAATATCCTGAGCTGGAAGAATCCCCAAGGGTCATCCAATCCAGCTCCTGGCCCTGCACAGGACAGTCCCAGGAATCCCAATATGTGCCTGAGAGTGTTGTCCAAACACTTCTTTACCTCTGGCAGCCTTGGGGTTATCCCCACTTCCTGCTCAGTGCCTGACCACCCTCTGGGGGGAGAAACTTTTGATATGCAGTCTAACCCTCCCTGGCTGGACACAGCTACAGCTGCTCCCTTGGGTCCTGTCACTGCTCACAAAAACCAGAGGTCGGATCCGCCCCTCATGAGGAAGCTGCTCCATACATGCATCCCCCAGTCTCAGCCATTCCTCCAATGGCTTGTGTTTATTTTTAAATAGCTAGTTTTGTAGTCACTTTGGGCAACCAACCACTGAAAACCACTGCAGCAGATATCAGCTGTGCCTACACTAGCCAACGAGGTAGTGCCCAGGAGCAGGTCTGTAGAAAGGATCTGTTGTAAGGACCAAGCATATACACAAAACATGTCACTAAGCTCTATTTTGCATTAGCTGTAGTGCAGGCTTGTAGACTGAAATGCCCAAAACATGTTGGAGTTCATTAGGTGCACTCCAGGGGTACTCGTGTCAGAGGGAATCCAGTTCATATGCCACAAGACAGCTCCACAGTGAGTCTAAGTGTAGTTGAGTATGGAATTATTTCCCTGCACCTTTCAAGGCATATTTCCGATCCAAACTAAAATCTTCAGCATCACATACTACCACTGAGATCCTCAGTCACAAGACAAACATACTGAAATTATTACAGGGCATGGAAGGCTGAGCTTTGACAAGGTTTGGCACCAGAGATCACAGCTGCCACGTTATTTCTCACCTTTAGCACTGCAGTAAGAGACACAGTTAATACATTCTCCCCCCTCAAAGCCAAATTGCATATCTAGGGAGAGCACATAGTTCTCATCTTGATCCAAATCCCAGAACCTAAGGCACACAAAACAAGAGTGTTAAAAATGCTTTTCATTCCAAGTGTCTTGCCAAACCCAGTCAATAGGATGCTGTACACGGCATTAACTTACTATTTCCACAATACCTAGATCATTTAATTTTTAAAATTAAATTGTCAGAAGCTGCCTGGGGAGTGTGAATTTCTTAACAATCTCCTCCTTTTCCTTTGAGTTTTTAATCTGCAGCATGTTTTGGGATATTCTCCTATGAAGAAAGAAGTCAGAAGCAAGTGCAGCTTTAAAAAAAATGAAAGAAGTGAGGGCCAGTTGCAATTTTCTTCCTCCCTAATTATGCTTGTCCTCTATTTTAAGAATATTCCTGGGTTAGTCAGTAGTCCTTTGGATTCCAGATTTATTTTCTACAACTAAATACTGCCATGAAGCTATTCCTTCTTGATACTTGGTCTTTATTGCAGTCTCACAAAATGAACAAATGATTCTGTCTGATAGTAGCAGACAGAGGCTCAACAAAGGGAAATACTGATATTAATGGAACACTCCCACCCTCCCAAAGGTTAGAAGAACAGGTGGAGCAAGTCATAGTAAAGACAAGGTAGAAAAGATTGCAAAAAAGGTAAAACTACAGAACACAGTGACATAACAGTATGGCAAAGCAACATACTTTGAAGGATTAGGGAAATAAGTAATTGAAATACTTGTCTTATATCACAGTAAAATAAATGTCCTGAAAAGTAAGCAATTTCTTTCTGGTTGCTGATGCCATGAGTAGCCTAAGGATCAGAAAGTAACATAGGGAAGAATGGCAAAGGGGCTGCATTTTCATGCAAAACCCCCAACTGGATTTATTTTCAGAATAAACCAGTAACAGCACTCAAGGAAGGAACAGAATAGGTAGGACTGCCTGACAAAATAAAATACCTAGAGAGAAAGCAAGCCATACCAAATTAGTTTCTGTCCTTGAGAAAAACAAAATTCATTTAATTTCTCTACTTATTTTTACAAACAAAATAGGGGATTTTTTCATTATTGGTAAAAAAAACCCAACCAACATTTCAGCAAAATACTCAGTTCATTGCAGACTGTACCTTTTAGCTGGCCCTTCTCAGGGGCAGCCAGAACAACTTTCATTCTTACCTGATGACTGTCTCACCTAGTGCTGTAACAACCAGGCTATGGTCTACTAGAATCATGTCTGCAGAATGACCAGTCTTCCCACTCAACTTCACCTGTTAACCATTAGCAAATAAATACATTTACAGAAGGTCAGAGGAGCACACTGAAGGACACTGAGCATCTGAACTGCACAGTTGGGCTAAACAGTAAAAATATGAAAATACCTAGACCTATCTGTCAATTCAGACATATTCAGACAGTGAATTCAGATGATTCTGACAATGATCACCATAAAATGCATCAAGACTGCAATGTATAAATTTAATAAAAGAAACCTCGGAATGGGTTAATTAAGTAGATAAGGAGCAGTATTTTACTCTTGCACTAGAACTTCTCTTAGAATTTAATAAAGATTCCTTTGAAATGTGAAATTCCAGATCTTACTTCTAGTCAAATGTAAGTAATGATCAATAAGAAGTGGACACTGCTGTAATACACATCTGTCCAGTGTTTTTCTGTCTTGGATAAAAAGAAAAAAAACATCTTAGAAAAGTGAAGGTTTGGGGTCTACCTACAAGCAGCATTTTGTAATAGCACAGGGCAGGGTGTGAGACATTTTCTCTTTAATTTCCTCTTTTAATTTCTGGAGATCCTCTGTCAGTCTTTCCACTGAGGAGACATGGGCCCATAATGGGGTGGAGATAGTTTCTTCATATATCTGAGGTTTCGTAACCAAATAGTCCACATTTTGTTCTCCTTCTTTCCATGACATCACTCCCAATGAGTTGGCATATCACATCAACACACTCAGTAAGAATGTCTTCTATATGTTTTGCGAACACTGGGTATTGTCTGGATTAGTAAGGAATTGCTCATTATTTAAAAATATTATCTCCAGCACAGCTAATTCTCTTAGGTATACCAGATACCTTGCTCCATAGTGTTCCACTTGTCTCAGTGCACTAAAAGGTCATCTTTCCAAGGAAACCTTTCCCTCACATTTGACAGGAGTTGCATCCAGAGGCTGAGAGTTTCTGGTCCTTTCCCAATCCTGTGGTCAATACTTGCATCCCAGTTGCAAAGTGTCACTACCATCTAATTTCATATCACGGGCCATGATAGCCCAGTATAAGAGCACCCAGGTCACCAGGGGCTCACCTGACTGGAGTGAGAAATCTTTTTGCATGTCTCGCAGCTCACTCAGGGATAGGGTTTGGGTGATTATCTCTGGCCCTGTCTCTTCCTCCTGTTGTGAGGGCCCTGCTTCCTTTTCATCACTCACTACATGAACTGATTTGGTCTTGGATTTCTTCTTCTGAATACAGGCAACTGCTCTTAGCACAGGTTGCTCTTGTGGGTAAGCTGCAGTTTGAATGGCCATAATGCCTGTTGCTTTGCTTTCCTCCTCCTCCCTCTGAGGGTGCTGCATAAAAACAAGCAGTGTCCAATAAATAGTAGCCACGGTCCAGCACATTCCATAACTTTGCACCTCTCTGGAACTGCCACAGCAATTCTCTTTCAAACACTTTATCAGGGCCCTGTAGTTGTTCAGGGGTGAACTTCCGAACCAGGAGTAGAGTACTCTTTCAAAAGCTGGCCCATTTTCTCCTACATGCCACACCACTAATCAATATCCATCCCAGGACATGTTTCTGGACAACTTCCCTAGAAATCTCTGTCCTAAATCTTAACATGGTGTACACTGGACAGAGGAAACCTATTAGACATATCAATGAGGGCATGCTTCCCAGGTCACTGTGAAACAGATCACTGTGGTGGATACATAGCACATATACGGGAGTATATGCAGGGTTAGGTATCATACCCACATGAACAGACCGAGCAACACTAGAACCAGGGAGCTCTCTACCTAAAACACAAATGCTTAGATCAAAGTTATCTCAATCCTCTTGAGCCTTACCTTGGGCACCAATTAAATGTGGTGGCTTAACACCAGCAAAAAATTAAATGCCAAATAAGCCATGGCCCTTCTCCTGCCCCTTCCGGTAAAGGAGGGAGACATGCAGAGAGTATGGATTGAGATAATTTACTGAAAGCAAAAAGCAATGGAATAAGAAACAGCAATATGAATTTAAAAAATTATCCAAAACCAGAAGGTGTTTCAGCCACAAAAAATTAGTTTTATGTGGCTGCTGGGACCAAAACCAAAATGGAGGATGCTCCCCAAAGGTTGTGTCCACATGACTTCCCCAGGCTCTCACAAATTGTCACAAACAAAGGCAGTTTGGCAAGAGGCTCCCTGCCCCTCCCAGACCAAGACAACAAAAAACAATGGCAAACAGACCCTCCCAAAAACTGGGTCATCCAAGATGGATGCCCTGCTAGGCTCAGTTCCACACAAGTGCCTGCACCACTGCGTCTACCGCTCTGCCATACTGGGGGTTGATCCTACAGGTTGCTGCCACTTCCCTGAAATTCTGCTTCACTCCTTTTGGCCTGGCTTAGCTGGAATGGGCTTGGCTGGACTGGGCTCGGCTGGGCTCCCTTTGGCTGGACTAGGGGCCTTCCCTGTCCCCTGCCCACAGTCTCCCCATTAGTGCTGCCATTCAACATACGTCAGTTCTGTGTTCTGCTGCTTTCCTTTCAGCACCATATCCCATAGTGTCTCAGAGAAAACAGAAGAGGGTGGATGGCAGGGCAGAAGACAGAGTCTGCAGGGCTGATGCTGACAACCTCCCCATGAGAGAGAGCAAGGCAGAATGGTGCACACTTAATGGAGTGTGTGTGTTTTCTCCCCGAAAACAGTGATGATATATAGGTGGTAAAGAATAACTTAGCTGCACCTACATGGTGCTAAGCACCACCCACCTCTGTAACCAGGACAACTGGAATTTCCAATTTTTCTGTAATTCACTAAGAAACTGAAAGTAAGTGTAAAAGAATTAAGATAGGGTCAAAATGAAAAAAAAAATGAAAAAACAGGAAAAGATGAAAACCATCTTTCCAAGTTCAGTACCACATCATTCTATTCCACTTTTAGATAAGCTATTTTTGCTTCCTCATCAACATATTATCTGAGAAACAAATACGAGAGTTGATTCATTTGAAAGCAAAATAGTGATAATCAAAAAACAAAACAAACTTATAAAGAATAAATATTGCAACTTTATCCTGTAGTATGACTCTTACCTTCATGAGCTCTTCTGCTTCTCCCTCAGGAGAAACTGCATGTAAAGACAACTGCAGAGTCTCTGTTATTACAAGTAAAACACCTCTTTCCTCTAGCAACAGGAGCTTTCGGACCAGACTGTCTGTAGACAATACCTGCCTTGTCTTCCCTTTCTCATTCACATAGTGCACAGAACCTGTAGGACAAATAAATCAGGTGCAGATTTTAGTTGACATCTTTTAGCTACAAAAGCCAAAGTTGATGCTCTCTACCTTAATAAAACATTCCTCAAGTGCTGAAAATGTAAAAATAACAAAAATTCTTTCATTTTCTAGTTCCTCTCAGGATAGACAGTACAATAGCTGACCAGAGCAATAAACCAAAGCATATTTTTCCCCATTTAGAAGATCCAAAGAGGAATACTTTAAATAATTTTAAAATGCAAATAAACTTTCTGTATGAATGATAGCGTCTGAAATCTTCAGTCTTAGGAAAAAATCTGTGAAAGAAGAATGGCAGCTAAGAATTGGTTCAATTTACAGCAGAGTTGAGATGGTGGAAAACTGTGGACCTGAAGTTCTTCATTGCTTAGGAAACACTGCACCACACACCAAACTCAGCTTTAATCCATAATTTGACTGGCAAATGGGACGGTGTTTTTCTAAAAACACTGACATTGGTAACTAATGCACCCATCAACATTTTAAAAGCCATTATAATGTCATTAAGTTGTACTACTCTATAATCACATTAAGGTTGGCGCTCTCTGTGCTGGGCCTGTGGCCACTCTATGGCTGATCCAAGTCCTGTCCCACTGCTATATTTTCTCCCTGCAATAAAACCCTGCATAGATATCCCCATCTTCTTAAATCACAGGACATTTTGGTTTTGAAGGGACTTTAAAAATGAATCTCTTTTTAATCCTCTTGCCACGGGCAGGGACACCTCCCACTAGTCCAGGTTGCTCCAAGCCTCATCCAGCCTGGCCTTGAACACTTCCAGGGATCCAGGGGCAGCCACAGCTTCTCTGGGCACCCTGTGCCAGGGCCTCAGCACTCTCACAGGGAACAATTCCTTCCCAATATCCCATCTAACCATGTCCTCTGGGAGTGGGAAGCCATTCCCTTGTCCTGTCCCTGCAAGCCCTCCAAAGTCCCTCTCCAGCTCTCCCAGAGCCCTCTTAGGCACTGCAAGGGGCTCTGAGCTCTCCCTGATGCCTTCTCTTCTCCAGGTGAACACCCCCAGTTCTCCCAGCCTAACTCCAAAGCAGAGGGGCTCCAGTCCATGAAGCATCTCCATGGCCTCCTCCGGACTCATTCCAACAGCTCCATGTCACCCCTGTGTTGATAACCCCAGAGCTGGAGGCAACTCTGCAGGTGGGGTCTCACCTGAGTGGGGCTGAGGTGCAAAATCCCCCCCTCCCCTGCTGCCCATACTGTGGGATCAGCCCAGCACACAGGGTATTTCTGGGTGCCAGCACACACAACTGGGACATGTCCAGCTGTCACTCACCAGAACCTCCAAGTTCTTCTCAGAACATTTGGGAGTTAGAGCAGATCATTACTAGATTAAAAACTGAGTCCAAAATACATACACTCAAACCAACCCAAGCAATGAAGCTGCTCATAAGGAACAGTCAGGCAGTATCATTTGATTGAAATTTGAGAAGTATGACAAGGAGGCTGTCTTGGGGTGACTTTATAATACTATATCCCTTATCATCTGCTTTATGCCCAGACACAGGTTCTGTAACTTTAAACTAGGTCCGAGAGAAGGGGAGAAGCCGGGGGAATTCTTTCATCAGTTTGTGTTCAAACACAGACTCTCCCCCAGTCTTTCTGAGGAGAGAAGAGAGTTAAATTCTTTTGTAGCTAGCTTTTTTATGTTAGCTGAGTCAAGAAGTTTTTCCTGGGACTGTGGCTTCTTCTGGAACTGTTTAGCTTTGCTCCAGTCCAAAACACCAGACCATCACTGGGAGTCCCATGCCGCAGCCCAGTGGGGGGAAGCTGCAGGGACACCTGGCTCCGGACCTCGGAGAAGCAGGACTCTAAAATCCACCAGCTTTCTCCGCAGCGAGAAGGTCTTCATATCTAACATTATTCATTCTTGTTCCCGTGCCGGCGTGCACTCTCTGTGTTAAATAAACAGGTTTTTTCCCCTTTCTCCAAGAAATTCCTTTCGTCTGATGGGAAGAGGCTGTGCCACAAACCGGCCTTTTTTTCAGAGGAGACTCCCTTCTCAGGACGTTTCCTCCTAACTAGTCTCAAACCGAGGCAGAGGCCCAAGCCAAGGACAGCACCTGCAGAACACACAGCCTGTCCCTAGATGGAGCTCTGCACCATCACAACAGCGGCTTTGAAGGTGAGGAAGGAATGGGCACAGCTTCCTAAAGCTTCTCTCCTTCTATCTTTATGAAGCACCTTGTGTCCATTTTCCATTTAAATGGTACCCTTCTAGTAAAGAGGCTTGTATTTACACATTAAAAGAAAGTACACTGCAAACCAACCACGCAGCTGGCCCATGCCCCTCCTGCAAGCTGTACTGGTGCTGTACTGGTGTAAACAAGGGGTGTCAATTTTGGTACGACACTGAATCAAATTGTAACGGAGCTGCAGAACCAGCATAACTGAAATGTTTTCAGAACAGTTAACACTTGAATCAACAGGATGATTCAAATCACCTACCAGAAACACCCATTATGCAACTTCTCACACACATTTTGGCTCCAGTTCAGAGAGTGATGGCATCAAAAAAATTTGGGGTGGGAAGAAAGTTAGCTCAGAGCAAACTAGTACCCAGAAGACTAAAAAGGATAGGAAAAAACAGGGAAGAGTAAAAGGCAAGGAAGAGGAAAATACAGAGAAGAAACACTATTAGGCAGCAAACTAAACAAAACAGATTCTCAGACTTTTTGTTGTTCTGTAAGACTGAAGCATCATTTCAAAGCATGAGAAAAAAGTGAAAAGAAAATTGAGAATTTAAGACGTATGTTTTAGTAGAATTTGCCTATTTATAGAAAAAAGAACCCACAACACATGCATTATTTTGAAGCTTTGCACAAAACCTAATTTTATCTACACTTGTGTGTTACAGATTGTTTTCCTCATACTCACTTCTTCGGAACCTGACTAACCCAGTACCTCTGGTGACCTTGCGAACAAGACCATCCTGAAGATAAGATTTCAGCAGTTTTATTCATTTCTTACCAAACATTCTACAACTCCTATAGAATACTCTACCCTACTGGATATATGAATATGAGGGATATATGAATATACCCCAAGACTATCATGCACTGAGCTATTTTGAAGCTCTAAGGAAACAACTTCCCAGCCAAATGGAAAAGTGGTTTTGCTCTTACCATCTGTCAAAGTGATAAAGAAGGAGAGTCCTTCCTGGACTGCTGTTTTCAGAGGCGGTCCTATTCCAGCTTTCTTCCAATTAAACATATCCAAGGCTTTCTCATCACCACTCACAGCTGCTTTTGCCAACTGTACAAAGTCCCTGAAAAGAGAGATCCTTCATTCCTAATTTTTTTCATAACTGTAGTTTCAGTCTCAAAGAATGGATGAGAAGTTAATAAAGCATATTGTATAAAGAGAACAAATATTGCATACACTGATTGAAAAAAGGGCAAACTCAAAAAGATACAAAACAAAATTTCAATATTAGTTTTCATTTGCATTGTTTCACTTTTTTTTTCAAAACACACCACTATCTTTTCAGAGATGTGAAACAGAAAAGCCCAGACAAGGAGAACTCTTATTTTTCACTACAGCTGCTTCCTATTTCTTGCTTGGACAGGAAAGAAATAATAATGTTTAAGAACTGACTTTTAATTTAATCATTTTTGACAATAATATAATGATAATTGTGTTTCCAGTGTGTTTATGGCTTTCCACAATCAGCAATATTGCTAATTAGAAGAACTAAGACAGAAGAGTCAACAGCAACAGACAGACAATGTGGAGAAGAGAAAAAAGACCAGTTACTGCACACAGGACACAGAGCCAGCTATCAGAGTGGAAGAAGAGCTTGGAAATATAGGGCAGTTAGGAAAAGAATGTTTTTATATATATTTTAAAATAGTCCATTTGTGGGTAGGACTTTCTTTCTGTGGAACAAGACAAAGACTTGGTCTATCAGAGCACTGATGGGGTCAATACTCACTCGCTAGGAGGGGGTGGCCGAAAGACACAGTGCCATAAGCATTTCCCATACTCCTGCTTAACCAGGGCAGGACCCTGCACTCTGCCCCGATGGTCCATTTTCCACAGACACAAGACACCGTGCTAGAAAAAGACAAGTTAATTCATTACCCTTTGCACACAGATGAGAATTCAGACTCAAGCTAATCACTGCACATAAAAACAAATGTTTTATTGACAGAGCAACACTCTTCCTTTTGTTTAGTTGACACATACAATTACGCCCACTTAAAACTAAGCCACAGAGAATCAAAGCTATCTTTAACATTATATTATTTGCTCCCTTAAAATCAAATTATCTAAAAAGAGCTTGTTGGCCCTATCCTTTTTTAGTTAAATCACACTGCCAGAGCAATTACATGGAACAGTCTTAGTTTTCTTCTGCAAGAAGAAAAGTAGCAGATGTAAATATTTGTCTTGATAATGCCTTTCCACATTCTTTCTTGAAAGTAGTCTGATAGTTATTTTTTAGCAATTGAAATAAAGGATAGCAGAGCATATGCATCCCTCAGTAAGTGTATATAAAACTGATGTAGATGAGCATGGGTATATGATTAGATATGTAAAGTCACAGGGTGTAGAAAGACTAAGGGCAGAATTTTTTAATTTCTGGAGCTTTCCTCCTCTTTCAGAGCAGACATTCAAGAGCTTACTTTTAGAAAAATCAAGAACTTACTTTTAGAAAAATAATCTAGTAACTAGAAAAATCATGTATGCGAAAGAAAGGAAGTCTGGTTAGCTAATTAACTCAACAGTGGTCAAGTAGAGGTCAAGGCCAGCCCTTGAGCCTGGCACAGGTGCTGACATAACTCACACCCTGCAGTGCCAGCTCAGGAACAACAAACCCCTGGTGACTAAAAAGAATGGAGACAAATTCCAGCAAATTGACTTAGAGTATAAACTCACAGTTGGAATGCTAAGATGATTATTTATTGTTGTTGTTGTTATGCTAGTGCTTATGAAACCAAATTGCATTTAGGAACCTTCCATGTAAGCACTACATAAAAAAAACCCAACAACAATTTTCAATATCAAATTCACTCTCATTTTATTTCATTAAGATAGATAACCATAAAGTGATATTGGAATTCGCTCTATTTTTATTTATTGTTTTCAATGAAGTATCATCCTTTTCCTGGAAGTGGTAGCAGTGGTCACTTATTCTTCACAATTCTGACTAGAAGCCACAGAAGATGCAGCTGAGGCCTTCCAAAGTAACATTTCCTCCTGTTTTTCCTAAGATTCAAACTTCTAACTTCTTTTCAACGGTAAGATGGCAATAGTTACACCATCCAAAACTGTTTATTAAGTGCTATGTGTCTGCAGATTAAAGAATGCCACTCAGCTGTGCAACTGTGACACTGCTGTACTCCTGTCCCAAGAGAATACTTGCAGTTCATAAAATGTTTGCTAGTTACCTCTGAAAATCACAGGATCCTATGAACCAACCTTGTTGGTTCCTCCTCTCACTCTTCCATCAGCTTTATATGCCACCAATTTCCAAGGATCCCAACTAAAATCACCTCCACCATTTATAAGCTGGAGGAAAAGCCTGCAGCTTTCTAAAGCTGCTGACCTTCGTTCCACCTCCTTCTAGACATTCCAGCCTGTATCCAGATAACCGACTTGCACAATCTCAATTCTTAGTTAGAAGCACATGAGATTGGAAACAAAAAAGGCTCACAACCTCTCCTAAGTCACACTGGAGAGGATGCAGAACTCATCTGTTTTCAAATGATATTTTTAAAGGACACAGGACATTGACCTCATCATCTATCTAAATGTCCTTTCCAAATGGAGATATTCTCTGATTCCATCCTGTAACTTCCCAATAATTTTTAAAAACATAAAGCTTTAGTTACTTGGTATGAAAGCAATTTGCCTTACAAATAGGCTTTCAGTATAGAAAGCACCTAGATCCTCTGTGCGATCAAAACGTGGAAATCATTCATGTTCTGTTTACTTAAAACAAAACGAAAGCTTCTGATTTTCACAGTATCCTATTCCAACTTTATGAAGTTATTTTCAAATAATTTTCTTGCATTTCAAGATGTACAATGACAGAAATCCTAGTGAAGATAGAATCATAGAATACACTCAGTTGGAAGTGACTCACACAGATTATCAAGCCCAACTCCTGGCCTACACAGACAACCCAACAATCCCACCCTGTGCCCGAGTGCTTGTCCAAAGGCTCCTGGAGCTCTGGAAGCCTTGCCGCTCTGAGCTTTCCCTGGGGAGCCTTTCCAGTGTCCAACCAGCCTCTAGGTGAAACAGAAACTTAATCAGGATCCAAATATTTATCTTATTTCTAAAGAATTTCCTCTAATATAAGCAGAACATGATCTTGGCAGCACCCACCTAATGGAAGTTTCCTAAAAATAAACCCTCATGGGAAAAATATTAAAAATAAACGTATAAACTATTGGATAATATGGAAGAAATGAAGTATATCTATGCTGCACCTCAGACCATAGCATAGTAACACTGGTTTGAAATCAATTTGAAAAGTATTTTGTTCATAAATGTAAGTTCTGTCTATATCAATGTATTGGCTCATTATGATTAAGGCCTCAGCTACACTGAGATGTGTCCATCTTTTGCCTGGGAAGAACTTTCTCTTTTCTAATAAAGAAGATGATAAATTCTGTTTTTACTCAATTTTGAATTTCTGCATTTCTGTCAAATGCAGCAGCAGAACTTTACAACCAATGAATTAAAATAACTTTTCCTCCCAATAAGAATATTAGGAATCCTAACATATAGGTAAGAGCAGAACTGAAATTCTTGGGCAAGCTCAAGTTTGAATCAGGGAAAATACAGGAAAAAACCACATTTTTTTCCTTCATTGGCTGACTCAGGAACTGGCAATACAGAATCTTCTATGAATACTTAATCCTGAATATTCAATAGCTATTTTCTCACTTCACTATGTAAAAGGGAAACCAGTTCATCAAGAAATAGAGTGTCACATTTCCCAATACAATCAATTTGACACAATATTAAGGCATTCATAAAACCAGGGAAAGAGAGATTAGCATGGGTTTCCTGTAAGCACTGCTCTGCACTCAGTATGGATGAATATGTTGTAGCTGGAATTTATTTCTCAACAGCTATTCTTGAGTCTGCCCTAAAACTTGTGCATGGACAGGAGCAAAAGAATTCAAATGGTCTATACCTCAATTACTCCATCCATGAAATAGCCTTAAACTTTCATCAACAGTCAGCACTCACTGAGATCCAACACAATTTTATTTAAAGAAAAATTATAGAATGGCAATTCTTTAATTGTAGAATAATATTGTAGAAAAAATTAAAACACTACGACTTTATTTTATTCCCTATCAGTTTTAATTTGTACCAAAGGAAAAGAAATTTTCCTCCCACACAAGTCTACCTTCCCCATGGATCTCCTTTCCATGATCCTTTCCTATTACAGAGCTTCCAAGACTGTATTCCACATCAAACCCATATGGCATTTCAGCTACTCACCCCATCCCCAGACACAAGGCAGGTACCACTCGTACTCCAGCTCAGGACTGTGATTTTGGCGCTGTGATTTGGGGGTACAGTGTGCTGCTCCTTGTCTTGTTTGTTCAGTATCAGAACTCCTCCTGTCTCCCATCCTGATGCCAGAATGGGTCTGGAAGGGTGCCAGGCAAGTAATGTGACCTGAAAGCTTCTCTCAACATGGGAATCAGGCACATGTTCTCCCTGCAAACAAAAACCGGTGTGAGCTCAGTCCAGTGGAAACTCAGCAACCAAACCTTTCAATTCATAGCCCAGTCAATATCAAGCTTTCTCTCCCATATAAAGGATATAAGAAGGCTTCAAGCATATTTCTAAGTAAAAAAAAATTCCAGCTATTGAAAAAGAACAAAGCACATCACTAAGGACATAGAATAATCTAATGCTTCAACAGCTCTTAAAGGCAGATCCTCCTTTAGGCATGGTTCACAAGAATATTTCATGCAAATCATTTAACCTCTCTAAGTATTTCTTTTTCCATTTTTTTAAACTTGGATAACAATTTTCAGAATACACTTTGAAAAGTACACATTTTATAGGCTATCATATTAAGAGACATGTTTCAGTAAGTCTGCTGCAGACTTAGATACCTTTTAGTGCTACTTCTCTAAAATTATGCAAACCAAAGTCTTACACAAGGCTCTCATGTAAAAGTTAGAGTATGCAAAAGAAATATCTGTCTACAGGCAGAAAATCAGTTCAGTCTTGAGGTGGTAGAGTGATTTGTTCAGTTTCCATTTCTTAGTACGTTCTATTCACTTAAGAGTTAAAAAGCAGCAGCAGCATGTGTTCATTTACATACAAATCTGAAAATCTCACACTATGAGAAGCAAAAAGCAAATCAGTAATCATCACAAACAAGACTTATAGACTGCAAACATCAAATTTCAAAGGAAAGATCAATTTAATTTATGAGGATCTTTTTAAAAATACATATAATGAGTGGCTGATGAATCTGTCATGTTCCGTATAGCACAGGACACAGACAGTAATTAAAACCCAGAGATATTTCAGGAGGATAAGTAAGCCTGCAAAAACAGAGATTAAAAATGTGAAGTTTTAAATTAGAATAATGATAAAGGTTGCTGAGAGAAGCTGTGTGACTTCTCACACATCTCACATCTCTGAAAGTGTTCAAGGCCAGGTTGGATGGGGCTTGGAGCAACTTGGTCTATGGAAGGTGTCCCTGCGCACAGCAAGTGGTTGGGACAAGATGATCCTAAAGGTCCCTTTGTGTCAAACCATGACACCCTTCCAATCTAAACCATCCTGCAATTCTGTAACTCTGTATCAAGAGCAAAAACAAAGTTGTTGATTTTTCACCTGTTCCAGGTAGATATCCACACAGCCCCCACCTGCTGTGCTGATGGAAGCAACTGCCAGGAGTGGATGAAGTGGGTGCCATGCTATATGGGAAGGGGAGGCAACAGAATCAGGAGCATCTGTTCTATGATCCACGTACACAGCCATAAAAACAGGAGCTGTCTCAGACTGCACACCTGTACAAGGAATAAAAACATCTCTATCAGGTTTGCTTATGCAGATAATACATTTACACTACATATATGCTATTTATATTGAATTTATGTACTATATATAATGACATATATACGGCTTAAAACAAGAGGGAAAATAAAACTACAGCATTATCTTGTTGCATATACTACACAGACATGGCAATGTCAGAGTGGCATTTAAAAATAAAAGGAGAAACACTGAGTCTCATACTCTGTAGAGTCACACTGTGCATAAGCCGGTACCAAGTCTCTCACCAGTGGCTTGTGCTGGCCTACTTCAAAGGACTCTGAAATAACTCAGTATTTACCGGAAAGCTACTTCCAGCAGCTTCATATCCAAAGATATTAATTAATCTACAAACTGAACTCTTTTATGTTAAGTCTCATGTCTCGGCTTTCAAAGTAAGTTTCAACAGTTGTCACCACTTTGGAGTTTGTACTGTTGAAATCACACTATCTGCTATTTATATTGGAACTGTTACTGACATTTGAATGAAAAAAGTAAGTGCTGATGTTGCACAGTAAAGAACATGAGAACAAAACCCTTTTCAGTGTTGTGGGTCAGAAATCAAGGGCATCAGTAATAATTTGTAATAATTTATGCACAGAAATGGTCTTTGGATTTGTGTCATGGGATCCAGTCAGCTCAGTTTCAAAACAAAAACAGCTGGAGTGAAACACCTCAAATTCCTAGCAAATAATCAGTGAGTCATAGAGTTCAGTGGGTCAACTGGCCCAGCCTCCCTGCACAAGCAACATCTTCCCAGAGCACATGGCATAGGACTGTGTCCAGACAATTCTGGATATCCCCAATGAGGGAGATTTCACATCCACTCTGCGGCAGCCTATTCAGTGCTTAATCGCCCACACAGTAAAGATATTTAGAGGAAACTTCCCGTGTTCCAGTTTCTGCCCATTGCGTCTAGTGCCATTGCTGAGCCCCATGGAGCACAGCCTGGTCCATTCTCCTGGGCTTTTCCTGCAGACACTGACAGACAGGGATGAGGTCCCCTCTCAGCTGTCTCTTCTCAAGGCTCAACAGGCCCAGCTCCCAGAACTGGACACAGTGCTCCAGATGTGCTTCACCAGGGCTGAACAGAGGGGAAGGATCCCCTCCCCAGCCCACTAATAATGCCTTTCCTCACCCACCCCAGCATCCACCATCGTGGCCCCAGGGCACACAGCTGGTCAAGGACAGCTGGTGACCCCAGGTCCTTCTCCACAGGGATGCTGCCTAGCAGGGCAGTCCCCAACCTGGACTGGTCCATGGGATTACTCCTCCCCAGGTACAGAACCCTGCCAAGACCCAGTGAAAAACAAAACAAGATCCCCAAGAAAACAACACCAACAAACATACACACAAAAAAGCCCCCAAGCATGAAACATTTAAAAGACTTCTGTGACATTTAAGGGGAAGAGATGTTTTCTTCTGCACAGGTAAACCATTAATTCAGAATCCACAGGCACACACATGCAGAGCAGTGAGCCACCAGCCTAAGCCACCAGCATGTAAAATGGGCATCAACAGACTCTTAAGGTCTCTTTTCTTTAAATCTTCTGTCAGTGCCTCAAATAACCAATTTGCTGGGCACTTAATTTAGAAAGGTGGGCAACTCTGTTCAGTAAATTGGGAGTTCTGTATCTTGCCTCTGACACATACAAGGAACAACATCAGCTACTGGATATGAGAGCAGACAAGAGCAGTCACCCTAAGGACAAACCATTTCATCTTCCAACAAGATCCACTCACTTTTATCTGTACAATCCTTCAAAATCCTCAGCATTCCCAAAGTGGCATTGCATGGTCCAGTTTTATCACCACTCAAAAAAAAAAAAAAAACCAAAAAAAAAACCAAAAAAAAACAAACCAACAAACCATTCAAATAAAATTTAGAGTGTTTTTCATCTTGATTTCATGTATTTTAAAAGTTTTCTTACATCTCCAGTACTGTTCCAGAATTCTGTGCCCATGCTACTACTTTACTCCTTATTTTATCTGTTTCATTTTCCTCTAAGAGAGGAAGGATTTAGTCCATATTTGACTATAAGCTTTAGATAGGCTCAAAATTTGAAATAATAAAGAATTTCACTTCAGATTGAAACAAAAATATAAGATGCCTAAATGAAAACAAAGCTACATTTCATATAAAATAACAGTTTTATCAAGCCATACAGCTGTAATATCTTCTCTATAGACACCATTTTCTACTTTTAGTTGTTCCTTGCATCTGTAGTTATTAATATTACTTATTATTATTCAGATATTTCAGTCCCCTTCAATGACAGAAATAAGTTTATCAAGCTTCCAAATTGCATCTCTTGTTCAATTCATTAATTTAACTTTTGGAATTAATAGACAGCAAGAAAAAAATTTCAACCAAAACTGTGTAAATTTAAAATGGCAGACTGGCACTTACTAAAACAAGACTCAGTGATACTGTTGGGTAAATTATGGACAACCCCAAATATAAAATACTCTTCACCATCACAGTAACTACACAGAGTTGTGCAGCAGACTGCTACATACAAATAAATAAATGGCTTACATAAGTGGATTACTCAGTGGTGTAAAAATAATTGAACCAATATTCATTTTCTTGCTGTGATCTTGGGAATTCATTACTCACATGATTACTGCTAGCTCATGCATTTAAACTGTAGCATTGACAGCTGCCTCTTCAAAAAAGTCTTCAAAAAAGAAAAAGAAAACCAAGTAACACCACATCTACAAACTATCCATCATGTTCTATTTTTCCAAGGTTTCAAAAAAAATAATATTTCTGAAAAAGTTAACCATATTGTATTTTAGAATAGAACATGACCAAGCCCCCACACTTGATCTCAAAGATCAAATTACAAACATCTGACAGACACTTTTGAAACAGCCCACAGGCAATTCTTAAAAATGGTTAGACCTTAAGGAATCTCAGCATGGTTTGGAAGGGACCTTAAGCTCATCCAGTTCCAACCCCTGCCATGGGCAGAGACTCCTCACACTATCCCAGGTTGCTCCAAACCCTGTCCAACCCAGCCTTGGACACTTCAGGGATCTGGGGGCAGCCACAGCTTCTCTGGGCAACCTGTGCCAGGGCCTCAGCACCCTCACAATAAAACTTTTCTTCTCACAATAAAACTTCTTCTGCCAGTTTAAACCAGTAGTCCTTCATCTTGTCAGTACACGCCCTGGTAAGAAGTCTGTATCCATCTTTCTTACAAGATCCCATAAAGTTCTTTTTAAGACAACTTCCTTGTCCAGCCATCCAGAAGCCACCCTGACAATCACTCTTGCACCACCTGAGCAGGGACCAAGGCCCCCTGTGCAGCTACACCCACCTCCACAGTCAAACCAGCTTTCCTTACCAGCTCAACCATAGGTTTCCCATAGCAGTCTCAGACGTCTGGATCATTAAAATAATTTCATTTTGGTGCAATAACAAAATTACAGCTCAAGCTGGTATCTCCAAGGAGGAATGTCAAACAAAGGAACCCCTGGGCTTTCACACCCTTTCAGTTTAAGGGCAGGGAAAGTCTGGGGGTTGTCAGCTGCTGCTGAGTGCCTCTGAGTGTCCCTCACCTGGCTGGGCCACAGGTCCCCATGCCCTGTGTCATGCAGAGTCAGCAGTTCACAGCCTCTTGCTCTGGCCACCCAAAGCTCAACCTGCAGCTTGCACTGCAACTGCACCCTGCAGACGACATTACACTACACTACAGACAACATTAATGACTGCAAATGACAGCAGCGAGCCAGAACACCCTGAGCTACCGACACTGGCACTGAATGGATTCCTAAAATACTAGAAGGCCACAGTGAGGCGTTCACAGAGCCTTCTCTTCTCCGGGCTAAATACCCACAGCTCTCCAGCCTGTCTCCAGAGAAGAGGGGCTCCAGACTCTGGAGCATCTCCTTGGACTCTGGATCTCTGGACTCTGTCCACCAGCTCCATGTCCTTCCTACACTGGAGCTCCAGAGCTGGAGGTACATCTGAAGGTCTCACCTGAGCAGGGCAGAGGAGCAGATTTCCCCCGTTCCCTGCTGCCCACACTGTGGCGATGAGCCCAGGACATGGGGGTATCTGGGCTGCCAGTGTGCATTGCCAGGTCATTTCGAGTCTTTTACCCACCAGTACCCCAAGTCCTTCTCCTCAGGGCTGCTCTCAATCTGTTCATCCTTCAGACTATACTGGTAATGGAGATTGCCCCAAGCCAGTGCAGAACTTTGCACATGGCCTTGTTGAACTTCATGAGGTTCACAGAGATAAACACCACAGACAACATTAACGACTGCAAATGACAGCAGCGAGCCAGAACACCCACACATATTTCACAAAATAATATCAACAATCAGGAAAAAAAATATATGCTATTCTGTCTTTGGGGACAATGCTTAAAAAGCTGCTTTTATGTTCTGTCACAGTGTTATCAGCACATTTAATCGAGGCTGATAGCAACTTGGTTTGCTGTACCTGTGGAGCTGTGGACTCATTGGCCCCCAGTCACTACACAAATGGTGAAAGGGGTCTCTGTCCAAGTTGCCTTAACAAGACTCGCTGGCAAGGCTCCCAAAGCAAAGGTCTTTCCTTTAACCTCTACCTATGAGAAATGCTGGTTTTAAAATTTGAAATTGTTTAAAAGAGCCAGCCCCAGGAAAAAAAGATAATACAGAACTGCTCTGTGCTACAAAAAGATGGTTAATGACTACGTACAATCTTCTCTAACTAGTAAAACAGATGAAGCAAAAACCCGGTTGAATCCTGCACCCGCATAGAGGGAGAAGGGGTGGGGAGCCTGTGCCAGGCAGAGCCCAGGCTGCTGCTGCCGTGGGCAGTTCCTGGAGTGGACCGAACCCTGCGCGCGTCCCCCGTCCGGGCCATGATCGCCACTCGCCGGCACAGAACAAGGGGCTCCACAAACTCCACGGCTCCGAGAAGACAAACACGCGGGCCACGCCACCACATTCTCGCTCGTGGGTGGATTCGGCTGCCCCCGCCGCCAGCAGCTCAAGCGCCCCTTACCTCCGGCTGACCGCGATCAACCCCTCTGTCGAGGGCCGGGCCCAGATACAACCATGAAGAGCCGGCCGACACGCCGCGGGCAGAGCCCGCCGCCCGCTCTTCCCCGCCCGTGGGCAGTGCCCGCCGCCCTCTCTCCCGCCCCCGTGCTCACCCCCCGCGCCGCAGGCCGCACTCGCTCCGCGATGCTTTGCGTTACCCCGACAACGGGGCGAGTCGGGAGCGGAAACAGCCGAGTGGAGCCGAGGAGTGACGGGAGCGGCCGAAGCCATCCGGCGGCACACGAAGAGTGGCGGAAAGTGACGAGCACAGCGGGTTTGGCGGCGATCCCGCTGCGCTGTCCCCGACGGTCTCAGAGGCGTCTTCAGGGTTTGGTGGCTTGGCCTGTGAGGAGTATTTTCTACCGCAGGTGATGGACTGTGCCGCCGTCCCGAGAATCGAGATCCTTCCCCAAACCCTCCCGATCCCCAACGCTATCAAGCACCTGCTGTGACGGAGTGTGACCCAACTGAACCTCCGTGATATAGAAATGCATATCGTAACCATGTTTAAGTGTACCGCCCGGAGCTCAGTGGCTCTTTCAGAGTTTTGGGGGGAAAAGCTTTTAACTTAACGACTATGTCTTTCAAGTAACATCTAAATGAAGATAGCCCGTAAAGCCCTCCTACCATCCTAAACCCCCTCAGCACGCCACCTACAACCCATGTCAGGTACAGCCCAGCTGCATTCCCAGTTCTCGCCCCAATTGGGCCTGCAGCCAGCCCTAAGAGCCAGGCTTGCCTAACACCTTCAAAAGGGTTGAAAAAATTCAAGACCAAATCCTCACAGCACTGTCCTACCCATAGTCATTTGTAATTCCTCTGAAGTCACAACACTTCTATGCAAGCTGATGAAAAGCAGCCACACCCGGTACAGCTACAACAAGCAGCTCCTGTATATTTCAAGGTTGACTGGCCATGTGTAATGTGTCATTTATGTGGTGTTTATAAGTTTCCTTTCCCAAATACGCAGGGACTCTTGTGAAAGAAAAAAAAAAAAACAACACAAAAACAACAACAACACAAAAACAACAACAACAACAACAAAAAAACCAACAAAAAAATCCAAACAAAACCAAAAAACACCCACAAAATAAACAAACAAAAAAACCCCCTCTGATTCGGTAGCAAGTAGAAAAAAGTACACAGTGAGAGACACACAGTACATTGAAACACACTGTATATCTGTAGAATTATGGGCAGCATTCAGGTAGAGAGGCAAAACACTGGCTTTAGACCTTGTTACAAGTCAGCAACTCCTATAGACCAGAGCAGCAGACCTGACGAAGTCCTGTTTCCTGGAGTTTTTTATCTTCTCCCTCTACAAGGCATCAGCTCTAACAGTCATTTATGGCATCTCTTCGTGGTGGATTCCTTGAACATGCAATAGCCCAGTTGGCTCACTCAGGTGCCACTCCCCAAGTCAGAAATTCATCCCTTGCCTCTGCCCAGCCAATTGTTCTCACTGTAGCCTTGAGTTTATCAGACTAGAAGTTGAGGATTTGAGCAGACCATGTGCAGATGCCTTGTTTTCTTAGACAACCAAGCTGTCGTGGAAACTACCGCAACTACATGATACACTCAAGTCAGAAACATACAGCCAGCTGAAACCTCAAAAAATCATCTAGTCTATCATCCCTTTCTGGGCTGGAATAAAAATAGTCTAAACAACCCACTTGAGTCTCTGCTCAAGTGAACACTTTACAGCTCTCAGAATTGGCTGGTTTCAATGTTGCACAATATTTTTCCCAATAACTAAATTACATATTCCTACTGGTGCAGGCTTAGCTGGGAATGAAGTTTTCCTGCCCTTCAATATTTGACAGAGAAGCCCTGTTTCTGTGATAAATAGACAAGTGAATGTGGACTCCTAGGATCTTAACATCTTCCCTTCTACTCATAAAGTCACATAACCACAGAATGGTTTGGGTTGAAAGGGGCTTTAAAAATCATTTAGTTCCATGTCCCTGGTATCATAAGAGATACAGCTCCAAACCCCTTAAGTCCCAGGACTGGCTGCAGTAGTGCAGTTGCTCACAGCCCATTTCCTCCCTTCCCCTAAGGGCTTGACCTCACACACCAAGAAGAAAACAAAGTTGCATGACTAGGTACTTCCTTATTCTGTAAGCAATACGGGATTAACAATAGCAGTCTGTCCTTCCATTTAAATCCTCTTACATGCACGGGAAAGAACTGCTTTAGCAACGCAAAGATCATCCATTATTGTCTGCCAGAATAAACAATTTCAGATCCTTTTAAGAAGAAATAAATTATTAATGAAATCTGCTAGTTTCTAAGTAATCTAAAAGGAAAATATCGAACATTCACTATATTGGTGACTTTTACACCTAGGATCTTTGGAAAAAGTACTTCCATGTTATAATTTGCAATGATCATGCACATTAGATTCAAAATTTAAAAAATTAACAAATGTAAAGTATTAACTTTGTCCTTCTGCTGAACAGTTCTGCATTGCTTGCTCTATTTTCTAGCAAAAATGCAATTTGTTATTCATACTTTAAAATACACAGGATGCAGGACAAATCCAAGTTAATGTTCTTGCCTGGCCTAGAAAACCATGACAACAAACACTGGAAGATTATTTGTATTTTGTAGCTGTGCAGGTCTGTAAAACCAGAATAGCGAGGAAGGGCCATGATCAAAACCGAACAAATGGAAGCTCAAGTGCCTTTTGGCGTCTCACCCTACCCCCTGCCTCTCAGCTCTTGTCCAACTCCTTTCCAGTCAGCTTTTCTCTCACAAACATTTAGACACATGAGCAATTTCACCCCTTAACAGTCCACTGGAGGCAATGAGGCTATTCAAGCAGGTAAAGTTATTTACATACAGAGAATGGAAACCTCCATCTGGAGAGCTGAACATAACTGCACATCTCTCTGCAAAGCACTATGGAAATACATGGTGGTGGAGATGCAGAATCCATTTCCTAACAGTATTGTTGAATTTGGTTGTGGCCAAGGAGGAAAAACTATATGATCTTGTGCAAGATTATAACAAAGTTGGAAAATATTTTCTTTAGAAAAACCCCAAACAATTAAGATGTAGATTTAAACGCAAAGCTCGGCACTAGAGACAAACCTTTTTTAACAAATTCAATTTAGAGCAGTCCACTTGGTTACTCACAAATACACTTTACAGCATATTTACAGGTGGTAACACAGTGCTCAAGACATGTTACATTTCTACCATCATAATTACTTGCAACATGCTCCAAGGGAGCCCAATTTTCCAGAATTTGGACACCACCATGAGGTTTAACTACTTATGACTTTATTTCTAAGCTTACAAAGATTTTCCTTGGAAGAGGACTAAGGCACCCTTTCCTGCTATGAAAATTATAAAGATTCAAAAAAGAGGATGATCTAATGTTCTTTCCACAAACACGTTATTAAGGGAAAAGTATCTGATGCAGTATCAGTTACTCAGGTCAAGCGAAGGGCCGCGGGGGGGGGGGGGGGAGGGAGCGCCTGTTCCCAAATGCAGCCCACGAACGTCCCAGTTGCCCTAGGGAGAGCGGCCCCACGGCTTTCGACTTTCCTGGGGGTCCCGACGAAGGGAACGAGAGTCAGCGGTACCGCCGGCGGATCCGGTGTCACCGGGCAGCGAGCCCCAGTTCCGCCTGCCTGCGGAGAGCCCCGGGCGCAGCCCGGCGGAGCAGCGCGGAGCTGCAGCGCAGCCGCCCGGCGGCCGCAAACACTGCGTCGCACATAAACCGCTCCCTGAGCAATGGAATCCTGGGCCCGGTCCAAAGAGCTCAGCTAGATGGCTCTCCATTGGCTTTTCTTTCAGCCAATCAACAGCCAGATCTAGCGATTCGATCCACCCCTAGCCGACACGCGCCACCGCCTCTTCCTCCGCGCGGAGCTTTCGTCACGCGCCCCGCGCCGCGCTTTGTTTGGCTCGCGCTGGGGCCGTAGCCCCGCCCCCGCCTCGCTCCCGCTCGCCCCCGACCAATGGGGCGCGTTGCTTGGGGGGCGGGGAGCGCCGGCGCTCTCAGCTGGGCCCGCGCGCCGCGGCCCCGCCCCCGCCCCCGGCCCGGGCAAGGTGAGGAGGAACCGGAACCGCCACAGCCCCAGCCCGGCCCGAGCCTGGCGGCGCTGTGACCGCGGCTGGGTTTCGGAGTAGCCCGGGGAAGAGGTCGGCCCCACTGCTACGAACGGGGCTGCCGCCGCCAGCAAAACTGGGAGGGCCGCTGGGCTCCGCGCCGGCCGCCTCCGGAGCTGGCGGGTGTGGGCGCAGTTCGGAGCTGCCTGGAGCTGTGGGTGCCGGAGTAGCCGAGGCAGCCGCCGGCGGAGGAGCCGGAGCGCGGAGGCTGCGTGTCGGCATTGATGCGGCAGGTGAGGCAGGGGCGGGGGATGGAGCCTGCGGGGCGGGACGCACCCGGCCCTCGGGAGACTGACCCGGCCCTGCTTGGCCCCTCCGAGCCGGCCGCGCTTGCGGAACGCATCTCTGCGGCTCTTACGGGAGGCAGCGGAGGGACGGCCACGGGGGTGTAGACGACTAAAGCAGCTAGGCTGAAGAAGTTTTCAGTTTAGGAGAAAAAGGGAAAGGAGGAAGAAGGTGAAAACGAAAGGACAAAGCAGCTATAACGGGGAAACTGCGCGGCTTAGGCAGAATGCTGGAAGGAGCCAGCAGTTGAAAAGTGGGGCAGATCCTGGGGTGTGCTACTCGGGTCCTGTAAGGAGCTGTCCCCAAGGAGTGTGTCTTCGTTTCCCCCCAGCTAATTGTTGGGGGAGGCCAGTGGGTGGGTGCATCGTTTAATTTGCAGTAATAAAACCAAGCTGGAAATTACTTAAGCCTTGCTTATGCAAAGTTTTTGAGCACACGCTGTCAGAATTAGAATATTTCTGTCCTCAAAATAACTAGAAACTGTAAGTTTTGGTGAGTGAAGAACCAGTCTGTAACTAAGGACCTGTCGGGTGACTAAATAACCAAATTTCAGTGTGAGCTTAGATCCACAGTTCAGAACAGTTTATTGGGCGTTTTCAAGGAGCAAAACATTGCCCAACACAGTTCTGGATGGATTCAGTGTTTTAGCTGAAAATTAGACGGAAAAATATAATTTTAATAGTAGGAATACAACTCTTAAGCAGTAACTTGATGAATTTGTATGCCATATCATGTTGATGCATTTTCGTTAATTTGAACCTTGTTATCCTGGTGTCAGCCTAATCTGTAGTGATTCCAGTGTTTGTCATATTAAGAATTTCCACTTCTTGTTGGATATCTTTTCTTGTTTGTTATCTTTTAGAGGGAAATTGGATGGTGGCTCCTGCCATAGTGTCAAGGCAGCTGCATCCCAAGTGCTCCTTGGTTCTAACTGGTTCTTTCTTGGAAGTTGACTTCTTTTAGACATGCTGTCAGTAATATTTTTACACTCTTTAGGAAAAACTAAATTTTAACAGATAATGTGATTTAATGCCTTAAGCTTGTGTCCATATCTGACATTTTGTTCCAAGTATTTGAAAAAAGCCTTCAGAATTGAGAGGATTTGTGAAGTCAGCACAGGAAGTAGTCATCCCAGCAACTGGTCCCAATGTCAGGTCTGCCAGTTGACAGATGCCTTTGGAAGCCCAGGGATGCTCCCTTGGCACAAGGGTTCAGGGCTGCCCTGCTTGGCCAGGGTCTGTGCATGGGCAGGAGCAATGAGGCAAGGGTGAGGCAACCGCTATAGGTGCATCTGAAGTTTATTGACTTCCAAATTGAAAAAAAAATTTAAAAAGGGGGAAAAAAATGGGGTGGTATTCTCTCCCAGCAGACGCGGCAGGCAGGGGTGCTGGCCTGGGGAGCCAGTCCCTGCCCGTTCCCGGTGACAGAACAGACCCGGCCCACGGTGCTGCTGCCGTCGGCGGGGGCGGCGGGGTCGGGGCTGCCCGGCGGAAAGGAGCGCGGGGAGGTGCGGGGTGGGGGCGGAGGGGAGCGGGAACCTCGGGAGCCTCGGCCAGTCCCAGCCCCAGACACACACACAGAGGAGGAGAAGCCGCCGCCGCATCCAGGAGCATGGATCCCCCCCCCGCGGCGGGCCGAGCTGCGGCTCCGCGGTGAGGAGAGAGGAGAGCCCTGGGCCCGGGAGCCGCGGAGGGGTGGGATAGGATGGGATGGGATGGGGGAGCAGCACTCCCCGCTCTGTTCTGCTCCGCCGGCCCAGCGGCTACCGCTCCTCCGGCGCTGGCGAGCGCTGCCACACGCCCGAGTTTGGCCGGGCGATTTCTCGGCCAAAGGCGGCCCGGAGCCCTTCGGGACAGAGACGGAGGGCTACCGGGGGCCTCTGGCTGCCGTTTGGGCCGGTTTGGGAGGGGTTGTGGCGGGGCTTTCCCCCTCCCACCCTCGGCACAGGTTGTTGGGTCGGGACAGCAAACGAAGGGGGATTTAGTAACAAACAACGGCGGCCATGTTGAGAGGAATTTCTGCAGCTAAACTTCTCCCCTCTCAGCCCAGGGGTTTCTCTGCCTCCCCGGGGGGCTCCCTGGTCTGACTGTGTTCCCCCCCTCTTTTCTCCCTCTCCTCCCCTGCAGGATGACAGTGAAACTGGGAGAGAGCAGCGGGGAGGAAGGGGTGAAAAAGCTGGGCAAGAGAGCAGGAGGAGATGAGGAGTCCCTGGAAGAAGAAGGGGCAGGAGGAGGAGGAGAGGCAGCTCCAGGCAGCAGCAGCACAAAGAAAGAAGAGAAGATCATTAACAGCAACACTACCAGCAGCTCCCCACCGAACCCCAGCTTGTCACCGGCCCCTGCCTCTCTCCAGCCCTCCCAGAGCCAGGACCAGCATCATTTTCTAAGGTCCAGTGTCAGACCTCAGAGCAAGAGACTGAAGAAGGATTCCCAGGCATCCTCCTCGGTAGGCAGCAGCACTGCCGGGAAAGGCAAAGGTACTGTGTTTTGACACCCTAAAAACATGCAGGGAAGGGGGATGGCAAAGAGGGAAGGCACCTGTGGGGCTGTGGGATGTCATTCTCTTTCTGTAGATGCCGTCTTTTGTTTGGTTTTGGGAAGGTGTTTTGGGGCTTGTTTCTCATGGCTGAAATCTTCTTTGTGTCCTAAGCTTCAGCTTCTCTGCTGCCCACTGTCCTCTGCACTTCCAGAAATGGAGGGTCTGGATATTTATGTGGAGGAGGGAAAAATTCTACATTGTTGAAGCAAATCTTTAATGTCTTTATTTCATCTCTCTTGAGTTTTGGGAAATTCCTGTATTTTTATTAGGAATCAGACTCTAGCTAGCTGTGTAATCAAGTGGCTGCACTCTGAATTCTGTTCTTGGATAGTAACAAAATATTCGCTGGGTGCTAGTTAACATAGGGAAAAAAATCCCACCCACAAGACATTGGTGATTTCCCCCAGTTATTTCTATTATCCAAATAATTATTTTGGAAACAGCAATGAAGTACAAATATTGGCATATTTGTTTCTAAGGTATTGGGAGTCCTGTTTCACAACAGTTTGAGCATCTATGTGATTTGAGTTTTTATTAAGATTGGTTTGTATACATCTGAAGGTCTGTAGGTACGGACATACATACACCTGCTTTTCCGCTTAGCATTGGAGACAAGAATTTGACTTTTTTTTTTTGGTGCTGTTTCTAACTTGAATAGCTGGAAGGCAGCAGGGATATTTAAATATTTTGGCACTATTGTGTGTGCTCAGCAGTGACTGATGACATCTCAGCACTGCAGTTGAGTTGTACTTGAGCCTAATTTTGGATATCATGTGCTAAAGTACTCAAGTGTTATTTTCTGTTAATTTTTGAGAAAAACAGCACTCAAAGATTGCATCAACATTTCAAATAATGAAATTTACTCTTGTCTGCTAAATTGAAGTATAATTCCATGTAGCATAAATTTGTCCTGGAGGTTACCTCACTCCTGTCCATCTCAGGGGTGTGCGCATGCTGGGCATTAAGTAAGCATTACAGTTACGATCGTTTTGTGTTGCAGTAAAAAAGCAGTGCAAACTGGGATATTTTAGTTATTGTTATATCAGAAAAATGTTCTTGAACACAGTTGCTTGACACTTGGTATAATTGACTAAAGTATTTCTAAATACCTTAGTAAGTCCTCTTTAATCTCTTGAATGTCAAATGAAAACTCTGTGTGGTGGTAGAGGACAGAACAGAAAGGCCTACATAATTTTTCTTCCAGTTGCATGAAACCAAATAAACAAACAAATGGAATACCCAGGAGTGTTTAGCTATGTATAATTAATTCCAGGATTGTAAATAGTGCTGGATGTGAGGAGGTGTTTCTTTGAAATATGTCTTGTCTGTGATTCACAAGTTGAATATGTCCATTTGAAATTATTCCATTGATTTGGAAGTCCATGCATGTGTGAACAAGTACATGTGTTTGTGTAAGTGTATATTCGTGTTTGTACATGAACATTTATTTCCAATTCCAGAGCAGCAGAATGATTTTTAACTAAGAATATCCAGACAATAGGAAAAGAAATTTCATTCACTTTTGCAATTCAGATTCCAAAACAAACATAAGAAAATTACATACAGAACAGAAAATATTAACTCAGTAGTCATGGATAGTGCTTGCAATCGCTGTACTATGTTGTCAGGTTTGGGAGAACTTCTTAAATTCATCAGGAGTGACAGTGCTAGAATTATGACTGTGCTTTTGCTTTTTCAGTTTTAAGACCAGCCACAGCTCTGCCTTGCCAGATTTGGTGTGATTGTGTCCGATTGATTGGATTTTCTGATATGGTGGAGATTATAATTGTTAGATTTTGGGGAACCGAGCCATGGAGCGGGATCCTTTCTAATTTGAGCTCTTTATGTTCACAGATGCCTAATGAGAGGTTTTCCAGGCTTGTCTAAATTCTTCCTTGTGGAATGCCTTGTGATCAGAATTCATAGTGCTCTGTGTTCCGAGGGAAGTGTCAGAGCCAGCTTCTGATAGGGAATGAATGGAAAGGTGGAGATGACTAATAAAGATTGGACTTAAATCCTTTCATTTAGCTGTCCCACTAACTTTCTCCTCCCTCTGTAAGTATAAAAATGATGAAAAGCTGGAATGCATCAGCTCTCAACCCGAAAGCTTTTGCATTCTTTATGTCAAAGTCAAGGTGATGGCTGCACAAGTAACTCTGACAGTGGCCAACTGGAGTGACCAGACCACGCCTATGCTTGGTCCAGTGAAACCAGAAACTTGTTTTTGTCATAGGCATTCAATAATGCTGTGTAACCCTTAACATTTTATTGAAGTGATTCTACTTCTAGAACCTCTGTATTCTGAAAGGAAGACTCTCACTTGCCAATTTTTAAGGAGTGTGATCAATGCATTTACTTTCTTTCAAATTGTGGTTGCTCAGCAGGTGATGGTTTGTCTTCAGAAAAGTTTTGAAAATAGTATTTTTTTTCTGTGTGTTGCAAATTCCTTTTTACTGTTGACATTCATGCTTTTAGGGTCCTTAATTGTAGCAGACAAATTATTGATAAACTTGGCTATAAATTGTGAAAAGAGTGTGCCCACTCAGCAGCTGCTGACTTCTCAACTTTATCTTACTGTGGTTCTGGGAAGCTTGCTCATAATAATTCTCAAGTTCTGCCTCGTGGAGTGTGTAAACATGCTGCTAATAGTCAGATTGCCCTGATGTACTCTTTAATTGCACCTTTGAATCCTGCCTCTTGCCTTTTGTGTACTGAGGTGCTCTTTCGAGTTTAGGGCAAAAATTACCTAGGAAGTAGTACAGTAAAATACAGTTTGGAAACTATTTCACTTCAGGAGCCAATCCATTTGGAATTGTGGGAAGGTTTATCAAATTTTCTGCACAAATATCTAAATCTCTGCTTTTTTTTTTTAGAATTATTATCGTACTCTGTTCATCATCTTTTAATTGTATTTTCAAGGTTGTAGTCTACACCTCAACTGATGGATGACTTTTAAAGCATGAAGGTTTGAAAGGAAGTCTTCAAGTAACTTGCATGAAACCATAGCAGAAACTTGAAGGACTAGTGGTGTCAAGACAGTTTATTGGGGGAGTTCTAATGCAGAGAGGTCTGTTGAGGCAGGAGATGCAGACCAAGTTAAGGTTGCTGAAAAAGAGGCATTTTTGAGACTTTGCTTCTCAAACACCAGTATGCCACATGGTTGCTGAGCACAGCTGTTAAGGTGTGTGTTGAGGCTTTGGTCCATGAAGCCAGGGTGGATGGAATATGTGTGCATGCGTGTGTTGTGACCACATTGGTAAAAGGCATATCGGAATACACGGCCACAATGTGCTGTAGGTGTAGCTTGAACTAGAGTATTGCCATTTTCGTGTTTTTATCCATTTTCTGAATGCAGAATGAAGTCAGGAGGACTAGCCTAATGGTGATGAGCTGAAGCTTGAAGATGTCTTTCATGCTGTTCTGGATTTATTCCTAAAATGTGTAGAATGTCTCAAACAAGTATTTGTGTTAGTTTTGAGGTAATAATCAGTTCTTTTTTGAAAAAGGACTTATTCAGCTGAAAGCTTAATTGAATTAAAGTGTTCAATCTTTTGGCATGGTATAGAACTTGCTAAAAAGCAGTCTGGTTTGTTTCAGCATGCCAAAGTTTCATGTTTGGTAGCATGTGGGTTAAATAAACTACTGTCCTCTGTAGAGAGGATGTAGATACCAAAAAACCTGATGTATGTGCTTACAGTGTGTTCTATTGTAACTTCCTGAGTTCATGTGTTGCAGAATATATTGTAACCATCATTTGAGATGTTACTCCTCCAGCATTATTTCACTGAGACATGAACCACTGTTTAAAACCTACTGGCACAGTCCATTGTTCTGACATTCTCCTTAATTCTGTCCATCTCACTTGCACTTAGTACCTCTTCCTTCTATCCTACCCTGACGTGATTCATTCTTTGCCATCCCACTTACACCAGTTCTCCCTCCCTCCCTTTTGAAGTGGCTCAGGACCAGGACTCCACAGTATCTCATCCCATGCCACAAGAGGAGGATTTTCTCCTTCTGTGCAGTAGGTACTGAGCTCTGACAGATGTCTGCCTGCAAGGCTGCACAGCCACAGTGTTAAGTGGAACTTTGTATTGAGCTTTATGGGTGTTTTCTTCAGGAAGAGCAAGAGAATAGTGATTTACAGGAGATGGAGGAGTGACCAAATGTATAATAAACCATGGGGGGTTTTTTATAGCTCTTCTGGGTTAGCTCAGATAGTGCTGCCTTTGATACATTGTATACTAAACAGATCCTGTCCCTAGAGAGAAGCAAGCCTTCAGTATAGGTTTGCTAGAAGGCTCAGCTTGACAATTGACACTCTGTATGTTTTTAACACATTCAACTATCTCTAATTTTCTAACTATTAGCAGTTAGTAGAAGACAGGTTACCATTGTCTGTGTAGGACAGTTACCAGTTGAGCCTCAGATTAGCTGAGTTGTTAGAGCATGGTATTAAGAATGCCATGGTCACAGGTTCAGTTCCTGTGTAGGCCATTCATGTATGAGTTGGACTCTGTAATCCTTGTGGGTCCCTTCCAACTCAGAATATTCTGTGAGTCTGTGTTTCAAACTTTGGATGTTAATTCACAACAAGAACACTTTATGGCATAACCCTGCCATAAGACATAAGCTGTTCTAGACTCGCCCTTCTCAGGTGTCCATGCTGTGTCCTGTGGAGGCAGGGTGGAAACTTCCTTTCCAGTTACAAAGTTAGCAAAATGAAGCTTGACTTGTGGGGAACTTGTCTGTTACAGATGGACATTTGCATCCCACCCTTTGGGGAGTGAGTTAGTCCTTGCATTCGGTATTTGAACTGCAGCAGGCAAGAGTGTGAATGCCCCATCTTGTTTATAGAGATATTCCCAAATGAATGCTCCACCTACAGTGACTGGTGATTCCTGGAGAAGTTAAGATGTTGTGAGCTAAGCCTGTAATCCAGCCTGTATGTTGGGATACAAGGGTGTAGTGAGAATTTACTCTGGGGATTCCAGCTTCTGTGTGTGTGTAATCTGTCACAGAAGATACGAATCAGCTGGCCTGTAAGAGCTGTCAGTGGAAGACTGAAAGGCAAATTCTGAGATGCTACCTAGAAGGAAGAAGTTGTGGCAGTAGTCAGTATGAGATCCTAATACTATCAGTGTCTCTTATTTTAAACATGTATTCCATTGTTTGTCATTTTCATATCAGATTCTGAAATTGCAATTTTTAAATGTCTTTATATAAATTTTTACAAGTGTTTATGTTTTGCTTTGAACTACAGAGACAGCTTTTTCCATGGGAATGTAGTTTGATATGATAGTATGCCAGTCACAGATAAATGACGTTCTAATAATGGGACATATAGATGGGTAGAGAACACTGGACAAAAGGAAGGAATAAGTTTCTCTGGAACACTGGTGTTCTGACCCATGATTTTGTTGGGCATTGCAGTTCAAATACTGAGTACAAAAACCTGGAGTCTTTGCAAACTGTGTTGAAGGCTGAGGGAAAATGCTGGCGGTCATATCCAAATGACGGCCTTGTACCTTGTACACAAGGTCTGGTGCTCTGGTATACCTGGAGCAAAGGGAAGGAGTTGTTACAGTTGTAATGATGTGGATGTCTAGGCCAGTGGCTGGGAGATGAAAGATGAGTAGACAGTGGGAGAATGTCCAGCTTGTCTTTGTCTTGTCTTTTCTATAAATGATTTCACATTGAACAAACACCTCAGCAGGTTGTTAAGAGTGAGTCCCCTCCTTCTCCCCAGCATTCTGAAGCAGTAATGGTATAGCTGGCCTCAGGGGAGCTCCTTGTTTTAATGCTTTGATGAAGTTTTAAATCATCCATTATTGGGAATTAATAATAGAATCGTCAATCATTAGTGAAGGGATGAAAGCTCATTAGCTGTTCTGTATGTTACAAGAATTGCATACAGTAAGATTGAAGTAATGAATTTATGGGGGGTAATTTATTGATGTATGACTGGTCTTGTTTTTGCCTTTTATCCTGAACTGGTCTATGGTTCTTTTTTTTAGAATATAGTACATTCCATTGCCATACCAAGGTTCAGTATACTGTAAGATGGATTGGGATAACCTGATGATAAATATTACCATGCACAACAGTAAGAAAGTTTATGCAAAGGAATGATAGAGCAAATGCCTTTGTTCCTGAAACAATTGAATGACACGTAAGAGCTTTATAGAGGGTGACAGGATATTCAGGTTTTTACATCTTCGTATACAATACTCTGAACAATTGTCTGGATGGTAATTTATAAAAGAGTTTAAAACAAAAAAGATTCTGATAAAATTCCCAGGACTACAGTTTGTCTTGTAGAACAGTAAGTGTGCATAAAAGAACAAATGATCAGTTATGAGCTACGTGTCCTTTGTAGAAGTTGAATTCATGGAGTCCTCAGCATGTCCATTAGAACTCTTCAGTCCATCTTTTACCTACCACTAAAATATAAATGAACATTAACTGAACTTTAAATTCTAATGAGAGCATAAAATCTTCACTGACACTTTAGCTTCTGATGCTTTTTAATAAGGAAAACTTTGTGTACCAAGTGTACTGAACAATCTTTAGAAAATCCTTGATAAGATCTGTTCTTCAAGCAACTTACTTAGGATTGTATTTACTTGAGTAAGTATTAAAAAAAATAAAATAAAAACTCCCCCAGAAACCCCAGACAAAAACCAACTACCCAGCACACAAATGAAACCCCCAAATCCTGCATTTGTTCTTCCTCTGAAGGATTTCTTGGTAGTTACGGATCTGTGATAAGAATAGTAACTCTGGACTGAAATCCTGTACCTGTCTTCTGATAAAGGACATCTTCTGTGTTGGGAGCTGGTAGCAACAGGAGATTGGAGATTGAGTTTGGGGACTGACTTGTTTGACTTTCCCCTTCTTGACCAAAGATTTGTATTTCATTACTGTGCAAATTATGATATTCCAATCTCACATTTGCAGAATGAGGAAGTGTCAGTTCTGTCTGTGTTGAGTTTCTTCTCAGCCATCTGTTAAAGTGATCAGTTTTTTTCTTATTGTTTCCTTTTTTTAAAGGATTTACCTCCACAGTGCCAGAATTAAATGGCTTAAGTTTCAATTATTTTATTAGTGGCTGAAGACTTTAGGAAGTAAAGAAGCTGTTTATTTGAGAAGCTGTTTATAAGTGCATTTTCTTCTATATGTCTAATGGTTTTTCATGTTTTGCCTTGTATGCTTCCCTGTGGTACACAGTAATTTTTTCAAAAGAGGCAAATAGTCATCCCTAGAAATAAAAGAAACATTAATTCCAAAATAGTCAAAATATCATATTTTATATCAAGTAAATATTTACTGTATGCATGAAAAAAATGTACTTTCAGACATCCTGTTCTCTTCCAGGTTTGATTTCAAATATTCTCCATTACTTGTGCAAACCACCTTCTCTAGGATTTGGAGAAAGTATTATTTTGTTGCCCAAAGGAATTACTTTCAAATTGCAACTGACTTGTTAAGATTTACATACAAGTCTTTAAATCTCTAAAGCATGATGGGCCTGTAACAGCTGATTCTTCTGATACTTAAAAAAAAAAAATACTGTTAGAATTGTCAAAGTGGGATCTCTGGATTCTCGAATGAGATATATATGTATGTATGTGTGTGTGTATATATATATATACATATGTATATATGTATGTATGTGTATATATGCATATATGTGTGTGTGTATATATATATATATAAAACAGTGGCTTTGTCAGGTAAGAAACCCTGCTTCATGAAGTTGAGAAAAGATAACTGAACTTTTTAAGCCTAAATATGAAAGAGAGAATTATGTTGATATATATAAAAGTTAGGGAAACCAATTGGGACGACTGTACTGTACAAACTGGGTGCATAAACAAATAAGCTAAGGCAAGCAAATATATCATGAGGTAAAACACAAAATGTAAAGGCCAATACTGGAGAAAAGCAAAGTGTAAGGATCATTCTTTATAAATAAGCCATGAATGTTTAGTGTTAAAAGATTTCTGCTTTATTAAGTACATGTCTGCATTGATAAGGACAGACAAATCCTAAATAATTTTTAAAAATAAAATTGAAGATAATTTATTTTGGAAATATAAGTTACTGGGAATGTTTATATTCTTACAGAAAAAAAAAAACGAGTGCATTTTGGAGAGTTTACCTTAGTTTCTGGATTAGCACTCTGATATACAGTGTCAAACTAGGCATGGTGTTTTGTGTATAGATTTTCCATCCCGTTTTCTTTCCAGGTCCCTACTTGAGTAAACAGCAAATTCTCTTAGGTTTATCCAGCATTATTCTCATTTCTTCATACCTCTTTTTCCATGTTCTTTGGATGCTGATAACTGACAAAGGGACAATCAAGATTACACCTCTGTGCCTTTTTCTGAAAGCCACAGCAGGATTTGGGAAAGGAGAATGGGTTGAAACTTGCTGTCCTCTGGATAGCTGAAGTTTTACTAGATGGGCCATGTCAGAGGTGGTGCCCTGAGGATCATACACTGTGGATCAGATTGTGGAAATGCTGATCTATCGTTGTGTGGTGAACTAAAGTCGACATCTCAATCCTTCCCTTTCCACAGTTATTCTGGAGGCAGTCGGATCAAACCAAGGATAAGGGTGTCACCGTTCTGCCTATTTTCCTCATGGACATCACTTTGCTCCGTTGCTTAGCTCCATGTTCAGCACTGCTCAGGAGGTCCCCCTGCCTGCAGGGCAGTGACTGCAGAGCTCAGCAGCATATAAGCATCAGCAAGGGTTAGCTGGTAGAGGCTGCTGTGGTACATTCCTGCTTATCTGTGTTACTTCTGGAAATAAAAAATTAAGCCATTGAAATCTTCCCCTTGTTTTTTGTGCTTTGAGATTTTATTCCTGTAAAATGAACCTTGTTATTTGCCCATTGTATGTCAAATGAAAAAGGCGAAAATTCTGAGTTACTCCCTTACCTCTATCCATGAATCTTCTTGTTGGTTTAATATTCACTCTGGTCATGGTTTTTTACAGCAGCAGATAATGGAGGGGCTGCACCCTGTGGCACATCAGGAATTCCTCCCAGCAATCCTGCTGGGAATTCCAAGTCAGCAGCAAGGAATCTGGGTTCCTCAACAGGAGAGAAGGAAGAAGGGAAGAAAGTCCGACGGCAGTGGGAGTCATGGAGCACGGAGGACAAGAATACTTTCTTTGAGGGGCTGTATGAGGTACATGTAGAAGAAAATAACAGACATAGATGGCTTTGGTTAGAGCCTGGATATTCCTAAAGAAGGGTGAGATTGGCAGGAGCAGAAGGCCACTTAGAGATGAGCATTTGTAGGGCCATACATGGGGCTGTAAAACAGCTGTCTGTCAGAGCTACATGTCAAAAGTGTCAAGTTTCTTTTTTTTTCTTTAAATACACAGGAAAGATTTCTGAGTTTTATTAATAAATGTTTATAGTAAGTTCAATTGTTATTTAATTATGGTTCTGTTTCAAATGAAAAATAATTAAATTATGTCCCCATCTGAACTTTCAAAAGCAACACTTGCTCTGAAGTAATACCAAACAAGAAAAGTTGCTCTGTTCCAAAGAGAATTGTGTTTAATCTTTGGCCCTGAAGAGGCTAGAGCCAGTTCAGTCCTTGGGCTGAGAGACAAGAAGTTATAATCATCTTATCTTCTGTCTCTTATGTTTTATATGATGGATTCCTGCTCGTCCTGTTCCTGTGATGATTTCAACAGCTTATCTGTTTTGAAACTACATGCCAAATGTAAAAAAAGCAGTGATAGGGAGTTTTCTTTGCACATGTGCATCTTTTTGAGTTTCTTTTTTTTCATCATAGGTATGGTATCACATGCATATGTTTTGTGGACAAAAGGAACACTTAAACGGTGTTTTCTTTTTTTTTTATCTCCTCTGAATTGCAGTAGTATTCCTGGGAAGCAAGTAATTTTTAAGCCATTTCACTGATTTTTTTTTTAATAGTGAACAAATTTTTCAAAAATTATTTTAAGGTGGATCCAAGACTCATTTTGTTCAGTCCCTCCTACCATTCATTTTGTGGCACTGCCTGTCAGAAAAGATTTTCATACTTTGTATTGAAATCAGTTCCAACCTTTTCCAAATACAAAAATTTTGTCTTAGCAGGAGTTAATGTGTATAAAATCAAGTCTTTTGAAACTCAAATTTTTTACTCCTAGTAACAGTAACATGAAATGTACTGCAAATAAAACTGCAGCTAGTAAATATAGTATGTTTTTCATTTAGTCAGAAGTGGTGGGGGGAATGCAGAGGAAAATAAAGAATGCTCAGGGAGAAAATCAATGTTTTCAGTCCTGCTACTTAACACATTTGTCAGTAAAGTTGGGTGATTTTTTCAATTTGCTAGCAACTTACTGTTTTTATTTTGAAACAGCTAAAGAAATTGGAAAGTAATTAATTTGGTATCCATATTGCATTTTATATAAAACAAAGGAAGCCAGTGTCATTCTTTCACAGTTGAGTTCTGGTCCCCAAAAATTTTGTTTATGACTATTGAAGTCCAATTTTCCACAAAGAACCCCAAAGCCCCTCACACTGTTTGACTTGACTTACAACAAGATCCAAGTTTGGATTTGAGTATTTCTATTTGATTTATTCTTTCTTCAGCATGGGAAGGATTTTGAAGCTATCCAGAACAACATTGCCCTGAAATACAAGAAGAAAGGCAAACCAGCAAGCATGGTGAAGAACAAGGAGCAGGTCCGGCACTTCTACTACCGCACCTGGCACAAGATCTCCAAGTACATTGACTTTGACAATGGTTAGTATTTACCAAAATGGGCTTGGTGCAAGGGTTGCAGTCCTGCCTTTTAGAGGTGAGGAAATAAATACTGAGGAGGAACAGGGAGTTCACAGTGTCTCACTTCTTATTTTTGTTAGCATGGCCCTATCAAGGTTCATGTTTCGTGAAAAATGCTTTCCAAAGCCTGGTGTTTATATCACTACTGTTCTGTGAATTCACCACACCATAGTAAATGTAGATCCTTCTTTTAATACTGGGGGGGAAAACCAGGTTCAAGGAAATGTCTTTGTATTGTCAGGAACACACCTTCAAGAACTGCCTAGACATTAATCAGGCATGGTTCCATCAAGCACACTGACCCAGCACTACTTTGCAATTCTTGGGGGAAGTTAGAAACAAATCACAGTCCAATACAAGTGTAAATGGTGACATATTTGCTCCCACTTTAAAGTTTGAAATTGTACCATGGGTTCAATAACTTATGATTCCCAGTGCCATATTCCCCTTCCCATTCTTTTCCCTCCTTCTGCAAGTGGTTTAATGAAAACTAAATAAGTGAGTCAGATAAACTGCTGGTGGTGTTTTTATAACAGTAACATTTTAATTTAAAATGGATTTTTATCAAATCCATACTACTTAGGAATGGGCAGAGAGGATTCAGCTTAGTCTGTGGGTGGCCTAATCTAAATAACAGGCTAAAGAAATTTTATTTCAGAGTGACCAGATTTTAGTAAGATTGAGTTGTTCTGACTTTAGGGTGTCAAAAATGTAATTTCTCCCATTAGCTTGTAATTAAGTAATAGTCTCCAGAGTTTTCTGGTCATTCTGATGGTCTATTCTAAGATGCATAAATTTGTGGTGGTTGAATTTTTTGGTCTTTGAATAACTCCTGATTATCAGCAAAATTTTGGATAGTAAATTAATCTATAGTCTGTGGCCAGAACCTCTCAAGTTAAAAATAACTCTTCAGGGAGAAATGGACGTGGAAAGAAGTTAAAGGAATGCAAAGCTAGTGTAAAATACAATCTCTTTGTCACAGAATCAACTAGTATGGAAAAGACCTTTGAGATCATCAAGTCCAACCTATGACCACCTTGTCAAGTAGACCATGGCACCAAGTGCCACATCCAGTCTTTTCTTAAACACTTCCAGAGACAGTGACTCCACCACCACCCTGGGCAGCCCATTCCAATGCTTGGTCATCCTTTCTTTGAAGAACTTCATCATTTCTGTCCTAGAGCTCCTCTGATGCAGGTTAAGGCTGTGTCCTCTCATTCTGGGACTCAATGTGTTAGAGAAAAGATTGACCCCCACCTGGCTACACCCTCCTTTCAGAGAGTTGTAGAAAATGATGAGGTCTCCCCTGAGCCTCCTTTTCTCCAGGCTAAACAACCCAGCTCCCTCAGCCACAAGACTTGTGTTCCAGACCCTTCACCAGCTTCATTGCCCTTCTCTGAACACAGTTGAGCATCTCAACATCCTTCTTAAACTGGGGGGGGGGGGGGCAGAACTGGACACAACACTCAAGGTGTGGCACAACCAGTGCTGAGTACAAGGGAAGAATCACTGCTCTTGTCCTGCTGGCCACAGCATTCCTGATCCAGGCCAGGTGCCATTGGTCTTCTTGGGCACACTGCTGGCTCATGTTCAGTCAGCTGTCAGTCAGCCTCCCCAGGTCCCTTTCTGCTTGGCCATTATCCAGCCGCTCTGTCCCCAGCCCGTAGTGCTGCAGGGAGTTTTGGCCAAAGTGCAGGACCCAGCACTTGGTCTTGCTAAACCTCACTAAAAATTAAAAATAATGAGTTATTAAAAGTAAGTCATTAAGGAGAAATGGATATGGCTAGAAAGAAGCTGAAGGAATGCAAGCTAGTGTACAATATGCTTAGTATCATACTATGTACGATGGTACATACTATACTATGAATATGTAGTTCTTTATGAACTTTTGTGTTCCTGAGCTTAGCCTACCTAAAGAAGGACTTGAGTATCTCAACAACCTGGCACAAGGTGTATTTGGGAGTTCCTTTTTTCAAAACAAGGCAGCAGTTTAAGATGAAGCCATTAGTATTTTATTTAAAAGCCAGTGTTGCAGTGAACACAGTATGGAAGAACTTTTAAAATAAAAATCAGTTATGTATCTGTATATTTGGGGTCCAGAATCTCATTGTCTGAAGGAATTTTAACAATCAGTGCAGTAGTTTGATTAGGTTTAGTATTAGTAGAAATATGTGTGCTTGCATTTTGGGATCAAAGAGAACTAAAGTTTTGATGAATAGACAAGAATAAATATTTTCATTTGGTTTTTAAATCACAGGACTGTCCTTGCTGTCATAGATCTTTAGGTCTATTAGCATTAATGTCTGCATCTTGTGTGTTGAAGAGAAAGGACAAAAAAAACCCTTGCAAAGTTGAATAAAATGCCATCAATTTTTTGTGTAAAAGTTTAGAATCTAGAATTTGCATCAAATCTCTTAGGATGTGTTTGTGTGCCCAAAAAATCTGTCATCTGGAAAATACAAACCTACCCCTGAATTTTCATGTAAAATTGTTCGGTATGCATTTGCTTGGGGGCATCTGGACATTTCCCTTAGAATTTGTAAACAATTGATACTGGACCTAGCTTTATTATGAATTAGCTTTATTTTGCATATTGAGCAGTTGCGTATTTGTTTAAATTCCATGGAGTTTGTTTTCCTGTAATCTAAAAAATGCCACAAAAAGGAAGTTGGTGAACCAATCCCATTACACTGTTTCTTGAACCAGAACTTAATTTTGCCTTTGTGATTTGTCTCATAATTGAAAATACAAATCCTCTCCTTTTTAGTGTTGAAATGAGCATCTACAATGTAGCTGTGCGTATCTGCAACCTGCATCTCACTGACACCTCTTCTGCTTTCTAGTGTTTTCTCAAGGGCTGAAAAAATCTTCCCTGGAGCTGTATGGCTTAATCTGCTATGGGGAACTAAGGAAAAAGATCGGGGGATGTGAGTATGAATGACTTCAGGCTATTTTTACATTATAGAATCAGAAGTTACTACCCTTGAGGTTGGCAGTGTCTAGTTCAGTTCCATTTTTAAGTTCTTGACTGTTGCTGTAATCTGTGGTGTTATTTCTTCATTAAATGCATTTTTATTTTTACAGACCTTCCTTAGTCTGTTGCATTAGTCCACTTTGATAGATTTCTTTAGTTTTATCTGTCTGCAGAATGCTGTGCATGTATTGCCCACAGGTGATAGGAAAACATACACAAAGCATTCTGTTGTTATTGAAACCTAAGCAATTAAGGGTGTAAATGACACTACTTACACCCAGAATTATTTGTGCCCATGCAGTCAAAATCTGGGATGGTGTATTTTTCAAAGTTTTTCTCTAAATGTTTGCTCACTGTACCCTGAAGATAAAAGGCACAAATCAGAATTGGAAATAACTTGACTGCCTAAGCAAGATGGGTTCTGACCTTGTCAGTCCCAGAGTCCAGTTTTGTCCATATCAGTGAGTGGAGATGGAGGAGTATGTGCCATAACAATGCTCTGCTGTTCGCTGGCAGTTGATTAACTGCATTAGTAACATATCTGAGCTTAGGCTCTCAGAACTACAGAGTGGTTTGGATTGGAAGGGACCTTAAAGACCATTTTATCCCAACCCCCTGCCATGGGCAGGGGTACTTTCCACTAGACCAGGTTGCTCCAACCCCTATCCAACCTGGCCTTAAACATTTCCAGGGATGGGACACCCACAGTTTCTTTGGGCAACCTGTGCCAGGGCCTCCCCACATTCATAATAAAAAGTCTTCCCTCCTGTGGTTTAAAACCATCAACATTTGTCCTGTCCCTCCAGGCCCTGCTGAGAAGTCTTTCCTTGTTTATTTTTTTTTAAGCTTTCTTTAAGTACTTCATATGCTGGGATCCCCAGAGCTGCAGGTGGAATTTCACCTGAGTAGAATAGAGGATCCCTACCTTACCCTACTGTCCACACTGGGGGGATGAGCCCCAGGACATGGTTCCTATGATTTTCATGGCTTCCAGACCAGAGAGAGCTGTGACATGATTGCCTTGAAGAATGGGCAGAGAAACGTGTGCCAGTTCGTGCACATGCACCTTTTTATCCATGTATTTTTTCATTTGTCCCCAGGCTTTTTGCACAGTGTTACATCATAGTGCATCTTCTACCTGCTTTGTTTAATTTGTGGGACATGGAAAACCATCAAAATACCTTCACTTCTTTGTGAAGTCATACTACTTGTAAGGTGAAATGGACATGAAAGTGTTCATGAGTGAACAAGTACAATTCCTAAAAGGATTAGGGGATTTTGGGAAAGGTTTTTAGCTATGTTATTCCCTTACCTGGGATTGCTGTCATAACAGGTAATGAACGAGACTGTTGTGAATGTTCATACTGACTTTATTCTGTTTGTTTAAAGATTTCTAGTGTGTTAATTGGAGAAGCAGTGCTCAACTTGGAGAAGCAATTTTGAGCTGTTTGATGACAAAGCAGGTGCAGAAGCAAGGCACATTGCACTGTGCCTTGAGAGAGATCAGTGATAGTGTTAGTGTTTCTTTCCTGTACCCACATTTCTTTTACAAGCAGACCCTTCTTGCTATGACTGGGAGTAAGATTTCACACAGTCACCATGGCAATGCCTACAGCCTCTCTGCTTCTGTCTTTTTAGAACTTTGGGACTTGGCTACAGACTTTACTCACTGTCACTTAGAAAATTTTTGTCTCCAAGACCGAATGTACTCAAGATGCAGGACAGTACACCCATTTATGACAAGTCTACTCTGTAGAAAAGCAGTTTCTTCCTTCTCCCCCCTCTTTTTTTCCTCTTGTGGTATTCACAGTCACATAAATGGAGAAGACTTACTGAGAGCTATTGAGACACGAAAACACTCCAGAAATACTTTTAGAATTGCCAGAGGGAGGCTAATTGTTCAGTGAATAGATCTAGGCCTAACTGTCATATAAATCGAGTTACCAAAATTTCTGTCTAAAAACATGCTCTGTAATGCATACGAAAATGTGAGGGTTGCCATGTGCATTTTATTATTTTTATTTACTCTTGTTAAGTACTAGGGTGCTGTTTCATTCTGCTTTGCTGCCTTAGTAACAGAGACTGAGCAGGAAGAAGCTTTGCTTTTTAATAACCCAGTGTCAGATTAAAGCCCAATGTTCAAAGATGGCTGTAGTACCTAAATTAGGATTATTTAATCCATGTGTAAAAAGTAATTTTTGTGGCAAGGATCATGTAAAGCTTGCATGTTATGAAAATACAAACTTTCCAGAAGAGCTATGTTACAGCACATTTATGCACGTTAATGCTACATGAGAATAAAATGTAATAGCTTTGGAAACCCAGCAGGACACAGAGAAGGCCATGGGTTTAACAGTGTAAATCCTAATTCACTGTGTTATCTCATTTACTGGAAAGGTATGGATGACAAGAACGCAGCTAAACTCAATGAGCTCATTCAAGCCGGGTAAGTAAGAACTTACTCCTGACACTCATAAAACTGTGTTGTTCAGTTGGATGTTGTATTGATCATCCAAAGTTTGGGGCATTTTTTAATTTTCAAGAGCAGAAGTTTGATGTTTTCCATTCTTAGTTTGTTTTGTATTAGGAAAATATATTAGGAAAATTATTATTTCTCCCCTTTTCCATGAAGCCAGTAATTGTTAATAATCAGAATTATGAGTTAAATTGAATAAAATAATGAAATGAGAATTCTTTACAGAAGCTACAGCACTTAAACATGTAGATTCACTCAGGGAAATCATAGAATTATTTGGGTTGGAATCCAAGATCATCAAGTCCAACCATTACCTCAGCCCTTCCACCACTAGCTCCTGTCCCCAAGTGCCACATCCATAGGTCTTTTAAATCTCTTCAGGGATGGTCACTCCACCACTGCTCTGGGCAGCCTGTTCCACTGCCTGACCACACTTTCAGTGCAGAAATTTTCCCAGTATCCCATCTAAACCTCCCCTGGCACAGCTTGAGGCTGTTTATTCTTCTCCTGTCCCTTGTTCCCTGGGAGCCAAGCCCGACCTCCACCTGGCTGCACCCTCCTGTCAGGGAGTTGTGCAGAGCCAGAAGGTCCCCCCTGAGCCTCCTTTTATCCAGGCTGAGCCCCCCGAGCTTGGTCAGCTGCTCCTCATCAGACTTGTGCTCCAGACCCTTCCTCAACTCCATTCCCATCTCTGCACACATTCCAGCCCCTTAATGTCCTTCTTGCAGTGAGGGTTCATGTCCAAACCATTCTACCTCAGCAGGGCTCACTTTCAGACCTGAAATGACCCTTCAGCACATTGGAGGCCTCAGCCCTCCAGTGACTTTGCATCTCCTTGACATTAAGAACGAGTGTTCTCTTTCACTTCTAAAGAGTGTTGTGGGATTTGGGGTTGCAGTCTATGATTCGAAGCCCTCCTAGAATGCAGAAGGGGTTAGAAGTTGTGTGTTATTATAAATGAGGGCATACCTGATTTGTGCATCAATTTTTCCAAAGTAGTTCAGCTTTTAGAATTTATGTCTTTTAAAGTGAAATCTCTTTCAAAGGACAAGGCATGTGGTTACTTAGGAGGCATTGATGTCTCCTTGACCCCATCTTTAAAAGTGATTTGAAAAATCATTATTTTCTATCTGTTCCAGATCTGCTTTTACCTTTTACATTCTTGCTTTTAGGGTGAGTTGCTTTTTCCTCTCCTGGGAGATGCTGTTTGTACAGTGTGCTTGTGTTGATGATCTTCAGTGTGATGCTTGAATCACTTGTTCATTCTTCTGTTAACTGCAAGGTTTTAAATTAAAGAGAAATTCCCATGTGGTTTGGGTTTTGTACAATTAGGAAAATATTAACAGTATGTTTAACAGCATTATTCTTAAAGCGAATTACCTCTTTAAATTTGAGTTACCAGTTAAAGTGGACCTGGGATGAGCCTTCATCTGTAGTTCCCCGAATATCTCTATGGTATAGAGTATCAGCAGTTCGTTTAGTCACTCTGTGCTATACTAGAGTGCCTTTCTTATACTGGGTTATCCAAACAAACTAAAGCATAGCAAATGAGCCTGATGATGTTTAGTGAACTGTAGTATCAGTCTTTGCATGATTCAGGCTTTAGTTCTTCTTATTAATTGTTAATGAGGGCTAGTGATTTCTGTGAAGTCTAGGTGTTTACTTCGTGAAAGCCAGTCTTGTAACAAGCCATTTAGGGAAGAGGAGTCTTTGCATTTGGAAGTATTAATGCTAATCTTCTACACCAAAATTAGAGTGTACATAACATTAACCAGTTGCTTTTGCATAGGCTTTTTGTCTACATCCGGGAGGCCCATTTTTGTTTCCCTTTTCTTCTGCATCCCTTACCCCATTTGGTGGTGAACCTCATCAGCTGAAGAAGAACAAACTGTGTCTCCATTACCACCTGGATGTCTGCACCACCTGCACGTGCAGGGCAGCCTCATAGCTCCCAGAAGCAAACACATTGCATGTACCTCGGTTGGTTCAACTTCTCATCTTGCTCAGTGATGGTACAATTCTATGAGCCTCTTCCCTCTTTGTAATCAGCTCTTTCTCCAGTTGCTAACATGTTTCTTTCCAGTGTGACACTCTTCTTCTGAATGCAATGCACTTTGTAAGGCTTGTCACTGAGGAAAGCAGTGAAAGGGAACCCAAAGTGATTAAAAATGGGGAATGTGAACATGCATTATTCCGATGATCTACTCCTTAAGTTGGTAAACATTCTCTTCATTTAATTGGTAAGAAAAGTCAAGAAAGGTTCTGAGGAGCTACCTGGCAATTTATTTGCAGCACAACTCCTGACCCTGGAGTTAAGACTAGCACTGTAGACAACTGCTCTAATTCAGTGCTTGTTTTGCATCTCTTGTTTCTGTACTAATCTCTTGGAGTGTGGAAAAACAAATGACCCTGTCAGAGACTTATAAGAAAACCATACGTAAAAGCTTCCTAGTTGAGCTTATAACCCAGGTCATGCATACTAAGGAGTGCCTGACAACTCCGGTTGTCAGCTGACCCTGGTAAGTAGCGGCAAAGTCTCTGTGTGATGCATCCCTGTTTGCCTGTTGTACATCTCTGTACTTGGCTTCAGAATGTCAGAAACAGGCAAATGAGGCTAGTCAACAGCCAGTGGTACAGGACTTGTTGAATAAATGGGGAATCTTGCAGAAAATAGATCACAGTTTACATCTTTATAAATGCAAGGGAAGCTAAGAATTATTCTGTCAGCTTCTGTAATTGTTCTGAGTAGTTCAGCATACTCAGGGCAACTGGCCTGCTCTAGCTGCTGAAAGACAGGACCACTCTCTGTCCAGTCCTTTGTGCTAAGATTTTTGTTACAGCATTCTAATTTTACTACACATTTATTATGTCATTGGATGTATAACAAGAAAAAAAGGATGTATAGTGGTATAGCAGAACTGCTCAGTAACTAATTTAAATAAACTTAAACTGAAGGTTTGTTGTTTTGTTTCATTTTTAGGAGGGAAACATTATTACTTAACTTAGATTTTGCAACACCCTTTACATTTAATAAAAAAACTACATAGGAACAAATAAAAATATTTCCTCGATGTCTTTGTAAATATGTAGAAATTTTGGGTAAGTTAAAAAAAACAAAAACAACCAAACCACAAAAACCACTTAATTAAAGAAGTATTGTAATGGTGCACCAGTTAAGCAGAGCACTCTTCAGTGTCTTGTAGTGTATGTAATTTTAACCCCCAACTTGAGAGGCTCTTTATAACACAAGGTAAGAAAGACAGAAACCATTAGAAGGCATTAGTTTTTCTGTCTGGTTCAGATTCTGAATGTACTTTATGTGGGATAGGAGTGATTCTTCACTGTCCTCCAGTTCCTTGGGAAAGCTCTTTGGCATGCTGAGGGGAAATCTCTAAAAATCTTGATCATAAAATAACAGTTCATACTGAAAAAAAATATCTAAACCAAACCATTTTAGTATACTGAAAAAAATAGTATATAAACCAAACCATTTTAAGTAGGCAGGTTATGCTCTTGGTGTCAAGTCAGACAGGTAATTCTGAATGCATAGTCAGTAGAGTGACTTTTTTTAAGACTTACCCTTTTCTGCATTTGGAGACATCCAGGATCTAGGTAACAGAAGAAAAGAGGGATTTTGAAGCTAAAAGTAGTTCTGTTGCAGACTGACTGTTCTACTGTACTCTCCCTTAAATTCGTAGAAATAATCTTCCAGCCTCCCAGCTACAGATTTGAATTAGAAAATTATAGTGTCTAAATATATCTGCTTTTATATCAATTTGATAACAAGTTATTCTTTAGACTCTGTCCTAGATTGCTTTAAGCTAAGCGTGCTTAATGGAAAAGGGAATTAGGGGAAGCAGAACACCTGAATTTGGGGAGCTGGGATATTCTAAAATGTGTGTGAAGGAACCATGGAAATAACATTGATCACTGTTGTTGTGGAAGAGTGCTGTAGTGGCAGGGTGAAAACTTGCATGGGAAGTCTTAAATGTTTTGTCACATTCGTGACAAAACATGAAAGTAAATGTCTCTTCATTTACTGAATGGTATACTTTGCTTGCTGACTTCTGAACTGCGCCCATTTCCCCTCGTGCTCGGGGAAGACAGTGGTTCCTGCTTCTCCATATAGGTATCAGCAGGTTTGCAGTTGTTTGGTTTCCTCCAATGTGGTTTTCCTCCTAGTGTTTTGTTTGATTTTTGGTTTCTTTTTTTTTTTTTTTTCCAAATAATATCTTTTCCATAATATACTTATATTTTTCGCACTTCTTTTCTGGCTTTTATCTTAGGTTTTGGTTGGGTTGGCTGTTTTTTTCTCATCTCTCTGCCCTTTGAAGCACAGATAGAGATGCATGCAGGAGTTTGTAATGCTGATTCATTTATAAGTTGCTCCATGGTAACAGATGGTGGATACCTGCAGCCCAAGGTCCACCTGCACAGGTGGCAGACAAATGAAGCACGAACAACTACCAGGAAGCCTGACTCAACAATAAATGCTTTATGACCAACTTGCCGGGCTCTTGAACAGAAATAGGAAATATAAAAATGAACAACAGCACTTCTCTTCTTTTTTCTTTTTCTTAGATCAATTAGCTCAGCTGTTTTAGGCAGATCAAACCTTCTGGGCCTTCTGAGCAGCCAGGCCCTTGTTTCAATAACTTTCCACTCATGTGATGAAACAATTTCCAAAGAACTTGATTGGTTTATATAGTTATATCAGTCATATAAAAATGTTTCTCTCCCCAAACCTCTTCTTACTTGTACTAACTGTCAGAATTATAATTATGATGATGATAATAATAATGCCATTTCTGACTCTTCACTCACGTGCTTCAAGGGCACATTTGATAATAAAGAATTGCATTAGCTAAAATCAAGGAGGAGAGTCTCAGCTTGCACAAGTAGTGAAAAGAATTTGCTGTATTAAAACAGATTACAAATAGGGAAGAGGATCATTTTACAAAATGCTGATTTTCTGATAAAATCATATCTACACTTGAATATAAGGATAAATACAAGAGGATATGGAGTCTCATGCTAAGGCTGAGGTGCCCAGGAGGAGGTTTTAACTTTCGTCCTTACCTTAACTTATTGATGAGATATCTGCAAGGGTTTCTGTGTCCTTCTCTAAGTCTTTTCACTGGAAGACCCTGACAGAGACTTTACACTGTTGGACTTGGTGGGACCAACTGTCTTCAAACAATTATTTTTTCCAAGAATTAAGCTGAAAAGAAATCTGCCTTTCCAGCCCAGGGATATTCTAAATCTATTGAAAGTCACAGTTCAGTAACTGAAACTTTTGAGTTGCTCCCCCTATCAGCTCCATCTTCTCAGGTCTGCCTCCACTTCTGCTGCCCTTTTGCAGATTTTCCTCCTAGCACTGTAGACAACTGCTCTTCCTGCATGATGGTGTTTTACTTACAGCATAGGAATATTCTTTATAATTTATTTTGTTTTACTACAAGGATTTGCATTCAGTCCTGCTGCTTCTATGCCAGCTGATCCTTAGTGCTTCAAGTATGAGGTAGTAATACTGCCATTGGTAATTTGATTAGGCTCAATGTGTGCCCTTTAAGTCCCTACAAAGAAAACAGGACTGATGGAGTGAAGAAATCAAGTAGTTTCATGGTGTGAAAACAAAAATGACCTCTGACTTTTAAGGATCTTTGTAACTGCTAAAGTGATACTGAAACTAAACCAGTGAAATCATACTGTAAAAAGTTACTTTGTTTAGGTTTTTGCACAAGCTCTTAGACCTCATGTCTGCACCAGATATGGTGATCGTATTTCCAAATGAAAGACTGCAAGGACTTCAGACTCTTTCTTCCTATAATTAAGAGTCATAGGTATAAAGGGAAGATTAAATCAAAACCACTTGTCTTTTATGAAGCAGCTGTCTGTGAGGGTACTCTTGAACCAAAGTAACATGATATACCTGGTCCACTTATAAAACAGAAGTCCCTCCCTGGGTGGACAATCAAGTGTTTAATGAAAGTCTGGAAGAGGAGAGTCACAAGAGTAGCGTTTCCACAACGAAAAATAAGGTTATAGGAAGAACTGAATGCTCCATGAACTTGCACTACAGACCCTTACATTTCTGTTTTCATTCCTATAGCCATGATGGTGTTTTGCTCTGTGTCCCTGATCACAGAATAAGCTGAGTTGGAAGGGACAGGGGTCATCAAGGTCAGCTTTCAGCCTTGCACAGCACCATCCCCAAGAGTCACACTGTGCCTGAGAGCATTGTCCTGATGCTTCTTGATCTCTGTCAGGGTTGGTGCTGTGACCACTGCCCTGGGGAGCCTGTTCAGTGCCTAAGCACTGGGGGAAGAAGCTTTTTCTAATATCCAACCTACACCTGCCCTGACACAACTTCAGACCATTTCCTTGGGTCCTGTCACCAGTGACCAGCACAGAGAAGAAATTGATGTCTGCCCCTTCTTTTTCCCTCATGAGGAAGTTGCAACTGCAAGGAGGTCTCCCTTTGGTTTCCTTTCCTCCAGGCTGAATAGACCAAGTGCCCTCAGCCAGTCCTCATATGGCTTCCCCCTTCACCATTTTCATTGCCCTCATTTGGACATTCTCTAATAGTTTAATATCTTTATTATATGGTAGTGATTAAAACTGCACAAAATACTCAAGGTGAGGCCACTCCAGTGCAAAGCAGAGTGGGACAATCCCCTCCCGTCCCGGCTGGCAATGCTGGACCAGGTACCCCCAGAACAAGGATTTCCCTCTTGGCTCCAGGGCACTGGTGACTCAGCTCCAACTGGCCCTCGACCAGGACCCCCAGGTCCTTTCTGCAGCACTGCTCCCCAGCATCTCATTCCCCAGTCTGTCCATACATCCAAGGTTGCCCCATCCCAGGTGCACAATCTGGCACTTTCCCTTGTTGAACTTCACATGGTTGGTGATTGCCCAGTCCTCTGATTTGTTGAGCTCTCTCTGCAGGGCCTCCCTGCCTTCATGGGAGTCTATGGCTTCTCCCAATTTTGTATAATCTGCAGACTTGCTTAGTATCTCTTCCAGTCCTGTGTCCAAGTCATATATGAGGATGGTGAAGAGGCCAGGGCCTAAGATGGATAGGTCTGTATTCACATACTGTTGTTACTGGTTCCTCTAAGTACTTCTCTTTTCATATATCCAGGGCTACAACTGTTCGTTACAAAGGCAGAAACCTGCGTATCAAAGCTCCCATGTGCAGGGCTTTGAAGAAACTCTGTGATCCAGATGGTGAGTAAAAGATGCTGGAACACGAGGGTGTTCTAGAAGATGGCTGGAAGCATAGAAAGTGAGCAGGCTTGTTCTGGTGTGTCCATCACTGGCAGGGAAATTTGGGCTGTTGCATGTTTGTCCTGGGCATAGTATTCTGTCTTGGCCTGTTTGCTCGTGTAACCCCAGTAACTCCAGGACTCAGGCAGTTTTCTTACCAGCTAACTTGAAAAGGAAATACCCACACCAGACCAGTTCACTGCTGATTTCACTGTATGTGAAGGTGCTAGTGAATCAGCAGTAGTATAGTGTTTAGCATTGAACATTTTCAAATTTTTTACCTTCTCCTATTCAGCTGTGCATGATTGCATTTTGGGTTTTTTGTTGACTTCCTTGTTCTCAAGTAAGTAGAATCAGGCTGTTCAAAGGTCTGAAATACTGTACTTGCTCAAAGTTTCTAGAGGTCTGATTTTTGACACTGCTTGCTCAACTGGAATCCCCAGTACCACTACAGTGTCCAAGGATAAGAACATATTGAAAGAAAAGGTAATTAAGGAAGTGGGTTCCACTGGTGAAGCTGAACTCCTCAAGTTGTCTGTAGGTGATGGTGGTGTCTGATCTTTTGTATTGTGTAACTGAGCATACAATGCTGTGACTGAGTTGTCCTTGCTTTGACCCTTTGTGCTTCATCTCCATTCAGGTGTGAGTGATGAAGAGGACCAAAAGCCAGTACGACTTCCCCTCAAGGTCCCTGTGGAGTTGCAGCCACGGAATAACCATGCATGGGCTCGAGTACAAAGTCTTGCCCAGAACCCACGGCTTAGGTAATGGAGAACTGATTGTGGTGCTCAGAATAGGGAAATAGATGAGCAGCATCCTAGCCCCTTCCTCTTTCTTCAGGGCTCTCTTTTCCAGTTGGGCAGTTCATCTATGATAATGCAGATGTCCTAAGGCTACTTAGTCTGAAGCCTTTGTCTAACCATTGCATGGTTTGTAAACATGAGTTATCACGTGGGAAAATTAGATTACCATTGTTCTTTATATCTTTTAATTTGAGTAATGAGAGAGCTACTAGCTTTGGAGATGAGTACAGTTTGTGCCACTTAATGTCAGAGCAGAGGGCAAGTAAAATGGAGATAGTAGCCTTGGTTCTACTAAAATCTGTATTGCATGTACCATTGACAGAGAGAAGGGAATATACACAGTGGTCAGAGGTGCCTGCACCAAGGCTCTGAACGTTTCACCTGTACCCAATGATTAAAGTAGCATGGAAAGTGTTCGTAGTTTCTCCCTTGAAAAACACTGCTGGTGCAGCAGCTGTTCAGTGTCATCAGTGGCTGTTCATCCTGGTCCTTACATCTGATCCAGAACTTGGAACAGCAAACGTGAGACCTCTGTGATGTTGAATGTTGTTTCAAATGCAACACTTCAGTGTAGTGACCGAAGATCATGATAAAAATATCCATTCTCTTCTCTGCATTAGGTTAATTTAGTAAAATGCTTTCAAAAAGTAAATGTTTGTCTTTTGTGCCCTTTTTTCTCTTTCTTTTTATACTTTATGTAGTCACTTCGTGCTTTGCCTCCACTTTTGCAGTTCAGTTAAGTCCTGCCATCTTTTCCTATCTTCTTCTGTCTGGAAAAAAAATAGTTTCTTGAATCATGGCAGTCAGGTTTATCTGACAGGCTTTTAGAATGTTTGAGTTGCCACAGTTGTGAGTTAACCAAAATTTTAAAGTTGTGGGATAACATATGTTTTTTGTTGTGGCCGTTTTTCTTAGCGCTTGGGAGTATTCTTTGTGCTGGCATTATAGAATGCCAGTTTATTCCTTAATTCCCCTTCTAGCATCAAGGTTAGGACTTGGAGCTCCTGCTGACAAGTTGTTCTCTGTTCCCTCGCTCTGCTTCTCTTGCGTACAGGATGATCGTGGAGTTACATCGGAAGGTCTCCAGCCTCCTTGAATTCCTGAAGCAGAAGTGGGCTCTACATGAAGTGCGGGTTGTATCCTTTTCCTGCTCAGTCTGTTCCACGTGCTGTGTCCTGGGAGAAATTCGCTTCCTATTCCAAGTTCAGTTTTGCATCGTAAAAGTGAATCTACTTCATAAATATACCAGTCCCTGCTTAGTAGACACAGATAAAGTCTCAGCATCACTAGTGGAAGCTTTTGTGGGAGATCCCATAGTGTTCTGCTTTTACCTCAACTCTTCTCTGTTATGATCCCATAAAAGCTAGTTAAGAAAAAATTATGTTCCTGACTTTATTTAGTTTCCTCAAACAGTGATCTTAGTCTGGTTCATTATCACTAGGTGACCCCAATACAGCCTGGATAATAACTGACTATTCTGTTTCCAGTTTCAGCCAAGAGATTAAGGACAGATCTTTGCACTTTGTGCAGTTTCACCAATATAGGCTTAAGCTTCTTGTTGAGGTAGCTGCTGCTACCTGCAATGTATCTGCACTGTCTGAGCCATACAGTGTTCAGGGTGTCCCTGCCTCTGAAATTTGATCCATGCAATAGAAAGATCTGTGAGTTAGCAACTGTTCTGTTCTGAACCTAGTCCTTCTGACTTGTAGGTTATCCACTTCTTTGGCCTTTCATTCAGGCTTTTCTGTTTAATTTGTGAGCCTGGAAGAAGCAGCAGCATAGCACTTGAAACTCTGAAGGATGTCAGAGTGTGTAAGGTGGAGTTTGCTGCACTCCTGAGAGGCTGCTTTGCTGTGCAGTGTTAGAGGTTTTGCTTGGTTTTATTGGGGTTTGTTGATTGGGTTTTTTTTTTTTACAATTACAGTGGTGTGTGAAACAGGGAGGTAATTTTGTTTGGAATGGATATTTGGGCTTGTAGCAGGTCTTCACTGCAGTCTTTATCACCACAAAGAACCTAGTTTTTGATTATAGCTGTCTTCACTATAATCTGTGCGAATAGAGAACATATCCTCGATCAGTTAGGTTTTCTTTTCTTTTTTTTTTTTTTTTTTTTTTTAACTTGCAAAATAGGCTCCCAGGTGCTTTTTTGGAAGGGGCAGATGACTGTTACATTCTTTGACACATCTTTTTTTAGCGTAAAACACTTGAAGAACAGCAACTTCGAGACTCCAGAGACTCAGAAACAAGAGGCAGCTTCTCAGAGGAGAAAGTGATGCTCCATCTCTTTCCAGGGGAGAACTGTACCATCACTCCACTGCCTGGGGTAGCCAGAGTGGTCCACTCCAAGGCCTTCTGTACCGTGCATTGGCAGGAAACGGGCAAATGCAAACAGAACACAAAAGATTCTCACTTACTCCCCCCTGCCCAAATCCTTGGCATACAGAGTGGTCAGGGGACAGCAAGGGGACAGCTGAAATACCTGCGGGGGATGGAAGGTAAGGGTGTGGGAAGGGGAGACAGCACTACAGAGCCCAGCAGAACCTTGCAGCCTACAACTGAAGTTTCTGCAAGCACTGAAGATGGTGCCCCAGAGCCTGTCCTGGTGGAAGGAATAGCCTCAAATCTTGGCATCACTAATTCCCTCCAGAAACCACCTTCTGGACTTCAGGATCCCGGAGAGCACCAGGAAAAGCTGAGCTCAGTGGTCCCCTGCATGGAGGGCAGGGAGGCCTTGGCTATTGACCAGGCAGGTGTGCTACCTTCGTGCAGCACAGAGTGTGCTTGCAGCAGGATCCCTGATGTGGAGGAGCTCTCTCTGCTTGATCCATTCCCACGGTACATGAAGTCCTGCCAGGACCTAATCGTCCCAGAGAAATGTTCCTGCACAGACAAACTGCATGGGAAAGACTCTGCTTCAGCAGCTGGTAATGCTTCTCCAGTGGCTTTTCCAAGCAGGAGGAGTGCAGAGACCTCTGACTCTTGTTCCCAGCTACTGAGAGGTGATGTGGCTTCCCCTAGCAGCAGCAGATATGAAACTCAGGCAAGCCACAGCCAGGGCCAGCAGCTTGATGCTTGTACCAAGGATATCACGGATGCAGTAATGGAGGATTCTCAAGAGAAGCTGGGCTCCTCGTTTCCACCTCCACCTCAGGGACAATCCAGTACAAAGTCTCTCAAGGATGACCCAAGTCGGCTCTCCCAACAAGTGAGAGAAGAAGGATGGAGTCTGCGAACCTCTGAGAGCCTTACACTGGCTGAAGTCTACCTCATGATGGGCAAACCGAACAAACTGCAGCTGGAATATGACTGGTTGGCTGTCTTGGAGCCAGAAACCCAGCATGCTAGAGAGCAGATACCTGAGTCAAGTGCTGTCCCTGCATGTCCTACCTTGCACAAGCAGAGACTCTTGAATTGCCTTCTGAGACTCATCTCTACTGAAGTCAATCCCAAACCAGTAAGTGGCTCTTGTTCATGCTCCAGATGCTAAACTCTAGTTTCATTTGGGGAATAATTGCCCAGTTGTGCATTCACAATAAATCGGTAGCTAGCCATGTCAAGAGCTTTGGAGATTCCTGTGTTTAAATTATACAAAAACCACCACACAAGACAGCTGGCTACAGAGTGGACTTTGCTTCAATATGCTTTTTATACTGCCTTTTAGCGTCTAGTTTGCTGTGAGTCTCATTGGTGTTCCAGTGAACATTTAACGTGATTACTCAAAAGATCAGCTCTGAGGTGAGGTGCCTTCTGTTCTCTCTTATCTCTCAGATTTATGGAACCTTAAAACAGCCCAGGTTGGAAGGGGCCTTGGAAGATCATCTAATCCAACCTTTTGTGGGAAATGGAGCCTGGATGAGATTATTATTGCACATGAAAAATGCATTGATTTTCAATATTTATGTAGTTCAAATTACACAGTGTGAGAGTGAAAAGAAAGTATTTCTTCAGAACAGCAGAGTCAATAGAACTGTGCCTGCCTCAGTTGATTTGTGTAAAAGTTCCCAGACTCCAGGACAGCTGTTCAACAGTCCCAGTCCTTAGGCAGACCTTAGGGAATGAACTTGCTTTCCTTCTTGTGCTTTGTAAACCTGTATTTAAGATTTGCCCCAATGATACCTGAGCAGCCAATTCCACCTAGTGCAGCCAATTGAAACTTAGTAAAACATCTTTTAAAAAGACACAGAGTTTAGCAGATCTACTCAAAGGCCTCTGGTAGATATGATGAGCTAAAGATTCTGTTCCACCCAGGATGCAAATGTATCACTCTTCCCAAACACAGAGTTCTTTAATCCTTGTTTGTTGGTGATTTAACTCCACTCAAAGTTCCTTTTGATTCTGATTCTACAGACATGGAATGAAGGATTTTATAACTTTAAACCCATCTTTGTTCAGATGTAGCTCCAGATATAGACTTTGTTTAAACTGCAAAGGCCTTTGGTCTGACATCTCACAGATCTGGGCTGCTGTCTCCTCTTTGGCATCTACTTTTACTTCTGATGACACAGATGACTGCTAGGCATGACATGATGAAACAATCACAAACTATAAAGAAGGACATCCCTGAGACCTGGGGGGAGAGGAATTGAAGAGGGGGGAGGAACCAGCAGTTAGGATTTGCATGTCTTTTTCTATCACTCACACTCTTGGCTGTCTTATAGTAGCATAGCACTACTGAACAGTAAAGGAGCTCTTTAAGGATATATACTATATTGTACATTCCAGAAGAAAAAAAAGGAAAACAACCTTTAATTTGTCAAATACCACTTTATTCTCACTATTTTTCAGAAAAACATACTCTCCTTGAAACATGAGCATTGTGGCACTGATATTGCAAAGGCCAGGAAGATATTCACAGCCTCACTGAAAGCACTGTAGATGTCTTGAAAGTTGCATTTCATCAAATAATGACAGGAACTATGGTATTTTTGCCACAGGATATTTTAAGAGGAAGGATTGATTGTGTGCATGCCTGCTGTTTTCTCCAGATAATCTGTAACAGCCAAAGTAGCCAGCTGTGCTGTGGTTCATCTTTAAATGAAAATCATCAGCATAAAATGAACTGTGAAGTGGCCTTGCAGTTGAGCAGTGGGTGTAATTTTAAGCCTGTGATTGCTTAAAATTAATTAAAAAGGGAGGGTTTTCTAGAAAACAGTTTAAATAACTTAATGAAACAATTGGATAGGCCTGTAAAATTATCGATGCACATATGTCTCTTGTTAGTGCTGTGTTACAGTGTGAAAGAGAAGGGAAAAATTCAAAACTCTACTTGATTAGAATTAAGAGAGAATTAAAATGTTTTTGTCTGCTCTCACCAGAGCAGCCCTCTGTATGGAGTTTATGAAAAATAGCTTTGCACTGAATTAAAACCAACACTATTTTTTTCTCTTTCTTTCTATCCCACGGTGATCCAGCATGTTGTGTGAAGCTTGTTGAGTGTTAACCCAATTGTAACATAAATTAATGTATTGAATTGGTGACATCCAACAATGCTAAATGGGCAGGAAGGTAATTTCAGCTGCCCCTCATGCCCACTAGGAGATATTGCTTACAGTAGTTTAAGGTGTTATAGTATGTCAGGTTTTAAGTCTTCCTAAGTACAGTGAGTTTCATAATACATTTGTTGTACCAGCACAAAATGTTCATTTAATGTGCATTTTCAGACGCCCGAGATGAGCTCTATTGCCACGTCACCTATAAAGCCTGCTCAGGAGGAGCAGGCCCTGACTCCCCCGGGAAAGGTAATTGCCATCAACACCAGGAGTCCTGGCTGCGCACGCAATCAGTCTGCCCTTCGCAACAAGACTTTTTCTCCTGGTGCTGCTTCCAGCTCCTCAGGTGAGTATTCCTAAAAATCCACTTGATGAAATCAACTCACTAATACCTCACGCCATAATGAGAACTTCCCAGAGATGAAACACTGGATGGAGAAATGCTCTTACTCTTAGGAACTTCACTGTCTGAGAACATTGGTGTGTGCTAATTTGCTTTAGAATTGTCCTAAGTCCTGTGCTGCTTTGAATCTTGAATAACAGTGCACATCAGTAATGCAGTTCACAGTCCAGAAGAACTCTCCTTAGTCACTCATAGAGAAGATGCTTGGGTTTTTTTGGGAGCTGTGTCATGGTTTAATCCCAGCCAGCAACTCAGCCCCATGCAGCTGCTTAGTTACTCCCCTTTGGTGGAATGGGGGAGAACTGAAAGAGTAAAACTGAGAGAACTCATGGTTTGAAATAAAAACAGTTTATTAGGGAAAGCAAATGCTGTGCATGCAAAGCAGAGCAAGGAATTCGTTCCCTGCTTCCCCTGGGCAGGCAGGTGTTCAACCATCCACAAGACAGCAGGGCTGCATCATAAGTTATAGTAACTTGGGAAGGCAAATGCTGTCACTCTGAATGTCCACCCCATTCCTCCTTCTTTCCCCAGCTCCTTATGCTAAGCATGACCCCCCATGGTGTGGGATATCACTGTGGTCAGCTGGGATCAGCTGTCCTGGCTGTGTCCCCTCCCAGTTCCTCATGCATCCCCAGCCCCCTCACTGGCAGTGTGGGGTGAGGAGCAGCAAAGGCCTTGACCAGTGTAAGTCCTGCTCATTAGTAATTAAAGCATCCCTGAGTTATGAGCACTGTTTGCAACGCAAATCCAAAACTGCCACTGAAGAAAATTGACCCCCTCCCAGCCTGAACCAGTACATGCTGACTGGCACAGGGTGTGAGATCTTAAGAGAATATCAGCTTACAAAACAGGCAAGTAAATGCCCAGTGTAAAATCTGTTGATAAATATTTACTGAAGATTTTCTGTGCCATCCTGCCACTATAGGTTTAAATTAAATATTAGGAAGAAATTCTTCCCTGTGAAGGTGGTGAGGCCCTGGCACAGGTAGCCCAGAGAACTTGTGTCCGCCCCGGATGCCTGGCAGTGTTCAAGGCCAGGTTGGATGGGATTTGGAGCAACCTGGGATAGTGAAGTTATCCTGCCCATGGCAGGGGGTGGAATGAGATGAGCTTCAAGGTCTCTTCCGACCCAAATCAGTTGTGTGATTCTATGATTATAAGATAGAGAATGATTATGAATTGCCTTTTCTTTAATAGGAGGTATGGCTGCTGTAACCTGTGAGCCCCAGCCATGCAGGCCAAGAATTTTGGTTCTGTGCTTCTGTCCCAGTTGCATTTGCCACCAAATGTTTATGCCTTCAGGAAAGTTTGTGATGGTGTTGGGATTACTGGGACCAGTTGTGATTTTTAGGCAGTCCTTTTCACACCCCTGCTCTGAGAAGCAGTGAACCCAGGAGCAGGTTAACTGGGTTAACTGGTGCTGTAAAGCACCTGTGTGGATCTTGGCTACCTCAGAGTACCAGGCTAACAATGCTGGCTTTCATCCAAGCTGGCTGTATGCAGAGGGAAATCCTACCACATTTTTTTTAAACTTAAACATTAATAGACAAGTTTCACTCAGACAAGTTACCATTATTTCACTGTGCCAAATGTATTTTGAAGACAGTCTGTCTTTGGGAAGGTCTTTGGTAAATTGATCTCCGCTCCATCACCTGATTGATATTATTGGGATTCCACTTCAAATTACTATAAGGAAAGAAGGGGTGGGGAGTAAATAAATCATAAATACAGTAAAATGGCTCTGTGTTTGTATTATCTTCCCCTACATAAAAAATGGTAGATATAGTTTGTTTACTGGGATAGGCCCTCAGGTATGCCTTCAAGCCGAACAGATAAACTGATTATCACAGTCTATGTGGGGCTGAAAATAGGGCTTCAATTCTAGTTTCTTCAGTAGTGTACAATTACATTGACTCCCATACTTCCAAGAATTCAAAGCAAGTGAATATTAGTGGTGTTCATAGAAGGTAAATACTGTCAGTTTGCAGATGGGACAACTGAAATATGGAGAGATTCCTGATTTTGGAAACAGCTGGTGACAAAGCCTGAATCCTTAAATCCCAGCTCTCTACAACCCTTCAGCTACTAAAGAGTTATTTCCTTTTTGTTTTCACGTTATTTAATTTAAATTGCTGTTAAAATATTCTAGGTTTGAGAAACCTCCCTAGACCTCTCTTGGTGGCTAGTCCTTCAAGTTCTGGGAGCACTGAGGCTGACAGTGGACTGTTTGCAGTCCCTACAACCCTGCCCCCCAACAGCCGCCATGGGAAACTGTTCCTACCCAGCAAGGAAGCAGAGCTGACCTTCCGGCAGCACCTGGACACCATCAGTGTAAGTGAGAGGACTGAATAGAAAATGCAGCATGGTGTGCATGAGCCAGCTTCCAGGAGGTATCACAGGGATTCTGAATTCCTCAGAAAGTATGGGCTGCCTTGTGAAGCAGTGCTTCTTATCATGTTTAAGTTTAACATTGTATTAAATGAGCTGAGTGAGATTTTAACTATGTAACTGCTTTGAACTGACATTACCTGTTCGGGTAATTCAGGTAATTCAAATCTGAATACCATCCCACAGCCTGATGACACCTATTTGCTGTCTAATTAAGTTGCTCCAGCAAATATATGTGCTAGATTTAGCAAAAACTTACCCCTTCTGATGTGTAGCTAATTTTAACATAGCCTCATTGCTGTACATAAGTCAAATTCTAATTTTTATGTACACAATCTCAGTAAGAATTTTGTAGGAAGCTGAAGTAGTTGGTAATGTAATGGCTTTTTGGGACAAAGCTTTATCTCCATAAAAAAAGAAGAAAAAATACATCCTTGGTGGAAAATATTCTGACTCTAGCAGGAAGGATATTGTGCTATCTGAAGCAAAACATAGTATTCTGGTAAATTCTTAATTCATCTTTATCGAAAATAAGAATTTGGGGGATATAATTTATTCTGTGTCTGGATGCTTAAAATACTTGTAATGCATTTCCTGTTGTTGTCCAGATGCAGTCGGACTTCTTCCTTCCGAAGCCCAGGAAGTTACGGAACAGGCACTTGCGGAAGCCACTGGTAGTACAGGTCAGAGCAAAGTGTAAATGCCTGTTTTGCTCCCTGAGTATCAGTAAGGCTGTAGTAATTTGTACATAACAAAAAACCCTGGGTTTCCCTCATGCATCCACTGGAAATATAAAGCTGAAATTATGAAGGAACAAACACTTCAATCTCTAGTGTAACTAGCCATATTACATTCCCTGTATGAAGAATATCAACAACAGTGAAAGTCCAGTGCCTAAGGTAGTTTGGAGAAATCAAAAAGCCTCTGGAAGAGGCTTTTGAAACCTGGAAGCAGGTTCTGCTACCTGGGCCTTCTGGCACTGAGGCGTAGGCAGTGTTGTCCCTGTACTGTCCTGTGCTGGCAGTGTTGGAGCTGGCAGCCCTCTTAACTACAAAATTTTCCTTTATATCCTTTTCCTGCTTCCTGCTCAGTAGTGGATGTTAAACTGTGGTGGATATAAGCCTCTGTAGTGAAATAAGCCATAACACATGCTGAAAGAACAACGATTCTTGGGGAAAAATGGGACTTGGAAAAAGATGTATGGAAGGAATGGCCGGTTGTTGTGGTGCTTTGGTGACAGACAGGTATTACCCTCCTTCAGACTGCTCTGTTAACCCTGGGAAAAGGCACATGTGACAGGAACACCAGAGGCAGGTGAGAAAAACAAATCTGAAACCTGATTAATAGTAAACTGGGGAAAACAAAGGTCACAAGTGTCACTATACCATTTTTTTCTCTTCTGTTTTGTATAAGAGTAGGGATGCAGAAATTACCCCTGGACTATTTTTGATCCTGACATCTTCAGATCTGGGCAGTTTCTTGTGTTTTAAGAGCTCCCAAGCACACACAGGTGTCTCACTCATCTACACTTGCTGAATTTTAAGGGCAGATCACTTTGTACACAGACTAGGTACCATGCTTAAAATCACTTCTGAGAGAAATTTATAAATCACTGCAAGTATAATCAGAGAGGATTATAGTTCTAATCAGCCTTTCTCTGAGAATTTTCCATGTGGAAATACATTGTTTTAGTAGTTCACAGAGAAAACACATCATTCCTTTCTGTAGCTTTTTTCTCAAGAGCACACTGATCACATTGCTGTGTCTGGTGCATGATAGTAATGCTACAGAAATACTCTGCTATTCTGGAAGGTCTTGTGAACTCCTGCAACTTACACGATGAGTGTTACTCTCTGTGTTTAAATCTGTTCTGGTTTATTGTTTCTCTCACATAGAGAACACTGCTCCCTAGACCGTCTGGAAATCCGTCCCAGCATGTCTGTTCCTTTTCTATCTTATCCAACTCATCCATTACAGGTGAGTCTAGCACTTCTACAAACTGAAAAGTGTCCCTTAAAATTGCATAAAGAAGTAATTTCTAAAAAGAAGAAAATACTCTTTCGAAATGACAGTGTCACTAGCCTTCAGGATGATGGAATTGCTCTCCTGGATCATTGTGAAGCAAGTCGTGCTTTTTATAAAATTTTTTTCTTCAATTTCCCAAGATTGAAATCACAGAAGAGCAAGGAGTTCTCAACAGGAAGATGAAATTTGGAATAAAATACTTAGATAGGAATTTTTGTTCTGTAGGGTGTAATAATTTGTCTAGATTTTATATTGGACTTAGCCTAGTACTGGGGATACGGTCTAAATTTTATACAGCATAAGCAATCCACTACCCATGTGTCCTTTTCTGCTGGTACACTCTTGAGTACAGTGGTAGTACAGGTGATCCCCCATGAAAAGCAGCATGAGGCCTGAAGGGTTGTCTTCACTGACAGTATGAGAGCAGCTCCAATAGCACAGCAGCACTCGCTGTTGCATGCCTGTGGCAAGACACTGCTTAGCTCACATCACTTATTTTAGTGCTATTCCATCATCTCCACTACTTGCATTCCTGCAGCTTGCTGCTGTTTAGAATTTATTTGCTTCCATTGAATTGTGTTGCGTTCTGCTTTAAAGGTGTTAGATTTCATTTGCCTGAAAGGTATTAATGCTTCCCCCTAGGGAGAGGTTCATTTCGGCCAATCCAGTCCTCACTGACCAAAGCTGCTGTTTCTCGTCCAATTGTGCCCAAAGTTCTTCCAACACAGGCCACCAACCATCTGTCTAGTAAGTAACTCTGAATTCTGCAATAAAACCCATGCTGGTGTCCTCCAGGCAGGTACTGTCTCGCAGTAGAGAGTGGGTTCCATTAATTAGAACAATTAATGAGGTTAAAACAGTGACTGCATCTATGTTTTACCTAGAGGATTCTTCTGAGATGAGAAGACATTCAGATGTTTGAAGTGGATTTTAATAAGTCTGGGTGAGGTTGACCCTTACAACAACCTACAGTTTTTACACAGAGTCTACATGGCTGTCAGAGGCAAGATAACAAAATAAGGCTCTATTGTTTCTAGACCTCCTCTAGTAACCCATAGAAAATTTCTGGAAATTGCATAATTACTTAGCAATTTGGAGGACAAAAAGAAAAAAAAATAGAAGAATGGGAGGGGAACTGGGATGTTTCTCAGCTATTTTGATATACCTAGTAAGAGGTTGGAACAAGGCAGAAAAGTTAAAAACTTTAGCTAAAAGCAGTGTTACACTTGGTGCAGAGAAGCAGCTGACCCAGATGATCAGATCATTACCATTGCTGCTTTTTTACATAGGCGTAGTTTTGACTCTGGGTAAGTTTAAAAAAGTCATCTTTTAGAGAATCATAGCAAAGTGAAGAAGAAGCTTGTAATATGTTTTTTGGTGTTTTGTCTCACCCAAGGTGCTATTGACTTGGCAGCTAAAAGTGCTGGCATTATCCCTGGTAGTCCCATGCCTGTCGTGGATGCAGATGGTTTGCCAGGTGTGTCTCCATTGTCACCGGATGCAGTGCCTACAGTAGTGACAGGGCAGGAGCCAGCAGTAGCACATCAGAATGGAGGCTCCATCACCACTGTGGAGGTCAGAGGCTCTTAAACAAGCTTTTTTCAAGTGCTTAACTGTCTTGTTCTTTCATTGTATAAGAAAGCTGTATTATTATGATTCCTCAGTGAGCTTTTTCCTGGGGCTTGCTGTTAGACACTGCTGTCATGGCAGACCCAGTCTGTGTTATGTACTGTGTATGCGGGGTTGAGGGATCAAAGCATCATCTCACTGAATGAATTTCCATCCTGTAAAATGGGTTGCAGCTTGTAGAGCATTGAACTTGGCAATCCAGAAATCTCGCTTGAAAAAAATGATGGCATTTCAGAAATTCAAGAGGGAATCTGGGGCAAAACATGGACTTTTTGGGATTGTATTCGGAATGGAAACTGTAATTTCTCCTTGCTGTTTCTTTCATTGAGACCCAGACACATGTTGGTCCGTGTCATGTTCTGAGGGAGTTGATGTACCATTTTGAAAGACATGAGATATATGAAGAGCACAGGTGAATGGTGATAGGCCTTTATCTCTTCCCTCCCCAGCTGGTCACTCATGTGGTTTCTGTTGTGCTTGCAGGGCTCAGGCCCAGGGTGCCGGGTGCCGTACATCAGCCTGCCGACCCGCCCCGAGCAGGATGGCTTCCAGGTACAGTGTGTGCTGGAGGAACAATGCTTTGGAATGGGTAATGTTCTGTGAAAATACCACTGGCATTGCTAGTTAAAACTCTCTACTCCCAGGTAATTGTGCACCACTGGTACTGTCTAGTGGAAATTAAATCCTTAGCATCTGAAGAAGTTTAAAGAGTTTAGGAAAGCTGCTTAAATATGTGTGTGTGCCATTCCCTAAAATCTAAGTGATGCTGACAGTCCCTGACCTGTGAGGGACAAACAAGCTTTACATATCTCTTAATAGAGTGGAGAAGTTTATAATCGCTCTGCTATATCTCTGTGCATATTTTAGACGTCACAAGGGTTCATTTCAGCAGTTTGCAGTCCTGATGCCTCCATGTAGCTAAAGGAGGATTATTAGGACTAACATTGTGATTGTAATGTCAGCATCCTTTCCAGAAATTCACTGTTCATTGTATAGGATCCAGTGAAACATAGACAGATACTTAAAGAGTAACTGTGATGGCACTATTGTAGGAGGTGTTGTCATCCTGTCCCCAGACTCTTTCTCCACTGGGATCCAGGACCTGGTGCTGGATTTTTAGGCCTCAGAATACAGTCTCTTCTTTTCTTCAGTGGAACACTTTCCATGCTCACTGTGATGCCTGCATGTGAAAAAATTAGTTTGATTGGAGAGCATAAAGGAGATTAAGATTTTTTAAGATGTTAGGACATGAACCTATGAGGCATTTATTGTGGTAATGGGGCCTTGGGTTCTGGTTCTTGCTGTTACGACAGCTGTGTATACACTACATCAAAAAAAAGTTACAGTTCTACGATGAGGTACTGGTAATGAGACTCCTTAAAGATCAGTTGAATTTTGGGAAGTCTGTCTGCAAAAAGTGAATAAATGTGAGTTACCAGTTTAAAATATGTGTATTCTCTTCCAGAAGTTAAAGGGTTTTGCCTACACAAAGTCAAATTAATACATATCTATTGGGAACTGTCTTGTAGATATTTCAAAATTATGTTAATTTTAAGATTATGCTTGTTCTGTTATGTAGGCTGTCTTTGGAATGTTACAGATTCATATTTTTTCAGATTATTTGGCAGGATATGGGCTGAAGCATATTTATTTATGCTTACAGGTACTTTTCATTAAAATAATCCAGATTTATTATATAAATAGTATATTCCTCTAATTTAGGCATAATATCTACTGGATTTTTTCCCTTAGAAGTCTGGTTTTAATCTGATACTCAGGAGCCAAAACGTGCCTTTTTAGTTTCCTGAGTTCTTAATAAATTTATGAACACTTAATTCCATTTTTTGTAACAGGGTACATCAGTCCTTTCTATGCCAGAACTGGCCAAGACTTCTCTCCAGAATGGTCTGTCCACCCCTCCACTTCCCTCATCAGAAGCTTCCAGTACTCGGCTCTCTCCTCCCAATGTTTCTGCTCTCTTGGATATTTCCCTGCCTGGACCACCTGAAGATGTGCTTTCCCAAGGCGAACCTGCCACTCAGATCAGCGATTCCATCATTGAAATAGCCATTAGCTCTGGCCAATACAGTAAGTCTAAGAGTAGCTAAAGTCTGCCTATCAACTTAAAAAAAATTCCTGACATCTTACATAGCAGCAGAAACTTTTCCAGGAAGGACTTCTTGGGTTATGAGGTTTTTGTGAGTTTTTTTCTTTGGTTGTTTGTTTCCAAATGTGTTGGAAATAAAATTCTGTGCCCGACCTTTATTTTCTAGCAAATACGGGGCGGGGGGAGGTTATTGTTGTTGTTTGGGGTTTTTTTCCTTTATAAACAAAAATTGTTGCAGTGTCCTGTAATTTTACCATATTGACTGAATTCGTGATCCCCGACATCGGCTTACAGGTGAAGGTGTTTCTCTCTCTCCTGCAAAGCTGAATGGCAGTGACAGCTCCAAAAGTCTTCCATCCCCATCCAGTAGTCCTCAGCAGAACTGGATTGCATCTCCCACCCATGATCCCCAGTGGTACCCCAATGACTCCACAGACTCCTCCCTCAGCAGCTTGTTCTGTAAGTGTCCAGATACAGAGAAGTGCAACCCAAAACCGTTTTCCTGTTAACAAAAAAAACCCCAACATTGTTTAACAGAAGTGAATCCTTTGAAAAATTGTAAACCCAATAGGACATTTGTAGAATTATTCCAAATACTTCTTGCTTTCATTTCCACGGTGTTGCCTTGAGTACATTTTCTCTCTCTTTACAAGTCTGTTCCTGAAAAGATCCTATTGCTAGATTGGGGCCCATAGCTTGGGACAAGTAATTCCTTGGCAGTTCCATGTAGTCTGTTTGGAGCCTGACTCATCAGTTAGGCTGAGACATTTGGACTGTTGTGCCAAAATGAACAGATGTCTTTGGCTCTGCTGATGGAAAAACAGACTTTGTTGTGTGCTTGATAAGTACTATTTCAAAGACATGAGATCGCTCACTGGATTTGGTTGAGGTTTAGTTGTTGAAAGGTTTTTTTTAATTAATAATTCATGGAGCCAGTGTAATAAGTCTTCTTACTCTTAGCAGTGTGGTATCAATGCTGGCAACACATAATTTTTAAAAGATGGAAGAAATGGATATCTGTCCTCCATTTTGAATTTCCTTGCCCTTCTTTTTTATCCTCCTAGTTAAGAACACTCAGTGCAGTGACTTACTGATGTGCCTTTTCTTTGTAGCAAGTTTCATCTCCCCAGAGAAGGGACGAAAAATGTTACCAGCTCCAGCTGGGAACACCAGTGGCACCTCCTTACTGGGACCCAGCCTGCTGGATGGAAACTCACGGGACTCCTTTGTGTCGCGGTCCCTGGCAGACGTGGCAGAGGTATGTCAGCAAATTACACTCAGAGTCTGCTTCCTTTTGCAGTGCTGAAAGTTACAGTTACTGGGTACTGAACCTCAGACCTTCCTGAGATACTTCAAATGCAGAGGTGCTTTGACACCTGCACTTCAGCTCAGTAGAGAAGAATTACAGTCATAACAGAAAGATGTAAAATTATCTGAGGGCAATTACCCGACTCCAGAGCTGGTGTGAGAAGCTGCTGTAAGTGCCTTCAACCCAGGTTCTTTTTGCTGAGGGAGGTCATATTCATCTGTTGGATATACCTTTGTTCTGACAGAGAAAGATTCAATCATTCTGTTGTGTGTGTCCTGCTCTGTAGAGCAAGAACTGAAAGTGCCAAAGATAAGAGCAAGATTAATAGTGATGCAGCTACAATACAGTTGGAGGCCTGGTAGGAAAAAATAAATAGGTCCAGAAGGAAGAAGTAGGACATGGCTGATAGCAAGTCACTTGAGAGGATGGAAGAAGGTTCTGTGCTGCTGAATTACTTGTCTCTGTTGGCAGAAGTATCCCTTTGTTTTGAACTCTTCTGAAGGGGTAGAATGAAGCCCAGCAGTTTTTAAGGCTGTAACACACTCAAGGACAGAGCTCCCTTTCAGAGGGACAGACAGGAAGAATGAGCTGCAGGAACATTATGCAGCTTTGCAAGGAAAATGCAAAGTCCTGCCCTAGGACTAAGGAATAACCCCACGGCAGTATCAGCTGGGGATTGGCTGCCTGGGAAGCATCTCTGCTGTACCTCAGACGTGAGCTGAGCGTGATCCAGGGTGGATCCAAAGGTGTGGAACCAAAGGTGAATGATATCATGAGCTGTTTTTAACAGGACCAGGGCCAGGATATTGAACAAAATTATTATTAACCCGCTCTACTGTGTACAGCAGTGGTGTCTACCTGCTGTGAGATCATGCCTAGAATATTGTCACCAGTTTTGAATACCCAATATATAGGAGAGAGAGATTAACTAGAGCAAGCTCAGCTGAGGTTTACCAGGAGAATCAGGCGGTGAAGAAAGGGTGATGTCTAGGCTTGTTCAGCGTAGAAAAGGCTTCAGGATGGGAGGGGCCCTGCTGCCTGCCAATGCCTGCAGTAGGGTCATTAGGAAGATGTAGCAAGCCCTTTACAGAATGGTAATGGGAGGTGGGAGAAACAAGCAAAAGCTGAACTGAGAAAGGTTCTGCTTTATCTATAGAAAAACTTCACTTCGACGATAGGCAGGCAAGGAAACAAGTTTCCCAGAAATGTTATGCAGTGAATGTCTTCAGAGCTTTCCAGGGCTCACATCAATAAAGCTCTGAGTGAGCTGGTCTATCCTTATAGGTGAACCTGCTTTGAGCAGGTGGTTGAATTAGAGACCTGTTCAGATCCCTTCCAGTCTCAGTTATCCCACAATTTAGTTATTAAACTCATTACAACATCACATAACTTGTAATTTCTTGGGGACTTTCCCTTATGGAAGGAATGTGTCATTTCTCTGCTCCCCTTTGGATTTGGATAAGGAGGTTCTGTACAGACCATGTGACCAGGAGCTGCAGCAAGCTCATGCTGATTTAGTGTGACATTGGCAGCTTCAGACCTGAAACACAGATCCACTTCTCGCATAAATATGAAGATTCTGTTTGCTTGGTGGTAAGAAGTTGTCAAGGTGTGTTCTAATTAAAGAAATATATGATAATCTATTTGCATGGTTTTGAAGTGATATTGGAGCCCTCAGTGTACCAACTCCCTTTAGAAGAAAATGAGGTAAGCCTCCATGTTATGCACAGGTGAGCAGCTCTTGTGGTAGAGGTAATATCTTTAGATCATCTACTTGTGCACCTTAATGCTAAATTGGAGCAGGTAAGATTCATTGAGACTATAGGTGGTTAGGCTTTTTAGAAGCCTCCATTGAGTTGTGGATGAGAAGAGCTGTTCTCTAACTCAGGTCAAGTGAGATAAAGTGTCTCTTTCATACGAGGAGAGGCTGGGAAGGAAGCTGAGGGAGCCAGACACTTCTCAGAATGAGAGGCTGCAAGCAAAATTTGAAACACAATAAATTCCACCTGAAGACAAGAGATCTGTTTTGAGGTAATCAGGCATGGAAACAGGATACCCAGAGAGTTTTGGAATGTCTGCGCATGGGGATAATTCAACACCTGCCAAGGTCCAGGGCAGCCTGTTCTAAGCTGACCCTGCTCAAGTGAGATGGTTGGATAAAATGCTCTCAGGATGTCCCTACCAACCTCAGTTATTCCATGAAATTGCCACTGACATCTAGCTCATCTCTTCTCTCCTTATCTCTTCCAGGTGGTGGATTCCCAGCTGGCTTGCATGATGAATGAGAACAGCATAGATTACATATCTCGGTTTAATGACCTTGCCCAGGAACTGTCAATACCTGAGCCAACTCGCAGGGAGATCCTTTTTGATGGAGGTGGTGGTGGTCCCCCGACTGGGGATCTGTCACAGTAAGGAAATGACCAGCAGGCTGGTGCAGACTGTTCAGCTAAGTTGGAGCTTGCAGAGCTGGAACTCGATGAGGGAGCAGCTGAGTCTGAGTTATCCCTGTCCTGTGTGCCTCTTTCTAACAGAGAAGCATTGGCTTCAAAGGTCTCAAGAAATACTTGCAAGTCCTGGAATGTGCAATATGCTGACAACAACAGAACATGGAATAACGTTACAGAAGATAGTGTGTCCCTGCATCAGCAATGTAAGATTGCAGGTTTGTGGGACAGTCCTGGACTTGTACTTTGGAATAGCCTAAGCAAGCAGCTCAAGTAGGGATGGGATTGCCATAAGCTCCTGTTTATGAATTTTTGTTTGCATAGTGATCAAAATGCCACGCCTTCTGATCCCCATGAAAGTTGTGGAGGATAAGGGTAGGTGTGGGTAGGGGAACCATTGTGTATCTTGATACGTCCTAGTTGGCAGCTTTCATACCATTCAGTCAAACTGAAGTTCTTGCACTCTGTTCAGGGCACTGCCACTCCTTGATGCTATGTTCTTACAGACCACTCTGTTCCTTTGGCTCTTTGACCATTCCAGTGGGGCTTGCACCTGCTTGCTTGTTTGGTAGGGAAGCTCTGATCTGCCCTCCTCTCATGCTGCTTGGATCCCCTACTTTTAAACCCCATCACATCACAATCATTATCACCACCCTGACTGCACTCATATTCTTAACCTTTGAGATTCTTCAGCATATTGCACAGTTCACCCTGTGAGTGGAAGAGTGCTTTATTGCTCTCCCTGAAGAACAGTTGTTTTTTAGGTCTGGAAACATGGCAAAAGAGCTTATGCTAGGAAAACTCTGTCATAATTAGTCTTGGCTTTTCTGGAAACATGTAAATATTGCCATCTTCACAAAAACTGAGGATTTACCTGGGAGAGGAAATAGGAAAGAATATGGTATTGTGTAGGAACAAATACTAGGTTAATGCTAAAGCAGTTGAGATCAGTTTTGCGTTATGAAGTGTAAAGTCCTAGCTTAATCCCTTAGTCCTTCCCTACTTCCTCTTTCTTCTGTGAACTCTGGGTGCTCTGTAGTACCTCACCATCATTCTTCATTACAGTCACTGCCAGGCATGAGTGGGTCTGGCACTCCCTCTTTGAAATCCCTGTGCATTTAATGTTGTGTTTTACTGTAGGAAAAACCCAGATACTGATTCCAGGGGGTTCAACAGGATAACAAGTTAATAGTTAATCCTCCCCTCCCCTCTCTCCTCTCCTCTCCTCTCCTCTCCTCTCCTCTCCTCTCCTCTCCTCTCCTCTCCTCTCCTCTCCTCTCCTCTCCTCTCCTCTCCTCTCCTCTCCTCTCCTCTCCTCTCCTCTCCTCTCCTCTCCTCTCCTCTCCTCTCCTCTCCTCTCCTCTCCTCTCCTCTCCTCTCCTCTCCTCTCCTCTCCTCTCCTCTCCTCTCCTCTCCTCTCCTCTCCTCCTCCCTCTCCCTCTCCCTCTCCCTCTCCCTCTCCCTCTCCTCTCCTCTCTCCATATCCATGTTGTGCCCCTTTTCTAAGCACTTGTCTGCTTCTCCAGTTAGAGGATACTCCTTGGCTGGTGTGAGTAGATCTGAACTTTTCCACGGGGCTGCTCCTATATACACCTCAACTTTGTATTAATAATGAACAAACAAACCTTCTCCATCCCCGTAGGCTGTTATCATGGGTTCATTTCCTAACTTGCACTATACTTGGTGGATGTAGTTCTGCCTGCCTTTAGCTACTCATAGGAGGCATTTCTTTGACTGGGAGTCTATTGTAACTTGCTCACAATGCACTGACTGCTGTTTGCCCAGTCCCTTCACTCTGCTTTAGGCAAATGATTTTTAGCTTCCACAGAGTTGGTCTTGTGTTTTATGTCATTAGGAGAAAATTGAACAAGTTTTCTGATGCACACAGAGCCTAGTTTGAGAATTCTGATCAAATTGTCAGAAAATCACATAAACCTGAAATAGGAAAAGTTGAAGGCTGTCATAGAAATGAATGATGGGCCCTGTTTTGTTCTGAGCATTCTCCCTTGGTATGGAGAAGACACCTGTTACTCTCAAGAGTTATGCCCACTAAAACTTTTCAGTTTTACTTATAATTTAGCTGTGTTATGGTTTGGACTTTCCCAGATTGTTCCTTCTTGGTTTTGGGTTCCTCCATTACTAATGCTGATTATTCTATATGATGTGTCTCCAGAAATCCTTCAGATTTGCAGGACAAAAGTAGAAGGCACCTACTATGGCTGTGGATTACAGAACGTGCAGGAGGAAATGTGTTAGATTCTAATCAAGTACTGTCTAAAAAGAAATCTGAACTCTCATTCTTAAACTTCTAAATACTGCAAAAGTAATGTGAGAGTCTCCAGTGTATTTGTAACTTGACACTGGGTTTGGCTCTGAAGTTGCCTAGAATAAAGACCAGTGTTGCAGTACCTGCTGCAGGAGTGGAGAGCAGAGCACTTCATCCTTATCCATGAAGGCTTTTTGCCTGCGATACAAGGAGCTGTCAGCTGCCTTTCCTCAGCATACCCAGGGGGAAGGACCCAACTGCAGAATGAAGGCAGAACAGGTGGCTATTTTTGATGACGCTGTGACATCAGAAAACTTCTAATACCCTGAACCTTTGCAAGTGGGCTTGAACCACCCAGTAATAACAGAGTATAAATTACAGAAATCAGTTCAACACTCACAAGGTTGGGTTGGAAGTGTTTGGCGTCAGCCCCTTAAAAGTTGGCATTATGAAGCAGAGTTTGATTTCAGAAATGTAATGCATTGCAAACTGCTTTTTAAGAATAAAGCCCTTTGAGGAAAAGGGAAGAACTTAAGAATAATTAAGATCATTGTGTAATTCTGAATTGATGCAGTATCTGTTACCCTTGCTATATGAAAGGCCATTTAAACACATTTCTGATCAGACCAGCTCTAGATTTTAGGTGAATGTACTTTACAATAGTGGTCATCATCAGTTTGTGCCTGAGACTGCTAAGGAGGTGGTGTACACACACACACACACACGCGCGCGCGCGCGTACATGCATGCACAGATGGCGGGGAACGTGGTAATACTCAAAATTTCTTCAATTTTAATTATTTCAGCTTCCCCAACAACAGTAACAAAATCTATATGAGGGAGAATGTCAGGCTAAGCAGACATCCAAGCAAGTAACACTGAATTGCACACAGTATCTTTTCTGAGGTAGAAGTGACTTCATTAGGTTAGTACCTTCCTGGAGCACTATGAGGTGTTGGAGAGGACTAAGGGACACTAACAGTCTCCACGTCTAGGATGAACTGCTCTAGGCTTTTCCCTCTCAGTGACCATAAGGCAGTTCTGAGTAGCTGACAAGGTAAATGGCAGAAGATTGGGTGTCTCATCACCATGGGCTGAGTGCAGAGCAGTACCATAGCCCAAGGCTGGATCCACCCATGTGTGTGTGCACACATTGACAGAGATCTGTACAGGGTGTTGCATTCTGATCACTCATACAATCCATTTTATACTGCATCCCTAAATCTACTAAGCGTAGGAATAGTAATTGTTTTTTCATATATCATTGTTAAGCCTTTTTTTGACACCCTCTGTATTTTTAAATTGAATTAAATGGCTTGATTCAAATCTAACGTATAAAGACATCTCATTTACTGACAGCAGATCCCAGAGTGGAAATTCAGTTGCATTTTGTTTTCTACGCTCAGACTTCAGATGCATTTATAAGGAAAGTACTGCACTTTTTTTTAACCTTTTCAAACCTTTCAGTCTGTTAATTTCACAGCAAGTTGTAAATGTTACCTAAGTGAAACCTTGGCAAGCACTACGGCAATAAGTTATCATTAATTATTGAACATGATAACTGCTTTAGAGCTTACAATTCTGGCAGCAGAATGTAATGCTGTTTCTTTTAATAATAGTTAAGCCATATCATCTAAGGTTTCTGGCTTGTTTGAGATGTGAATTTGTTTTATAGATTATAAATATATAGTGTATGTATAAAGCAAAATGCCTGTCCTTACTGATTATTTTTTGTACCATACTGTAAATTATATTATTTATTCTTTACCAATTTTGGAAAAAGGTGTTTTGGTTATTTAATATAATATACAAAAGCTGTTAAACTTCTTCTGTTTAAATTTCCAATTCAACTTGTAAAGCTGTTTTTATTCTTGTGCATAAATACATACTAATACTTGGTCTAACTTGTGTCCAGTGTGTTCTTTGCTGTTCATGTCCTCCTAGGTTTTTTTCATTTAAGCTTTATTTACATGATCATGGCCTTGTGGGGGTGGGAGTTAAGATTTTTCCATAAGACCAAGTCATTCAGGGTGATTTAAGTGCAGTGAAATCAGTTGCCTAACTCCCATTGGCATCTCCCATCCCAGAATTTTGATGATTCTCACCATGATCAGAGAAAATTTTGGTAGGGTTGTTTTTGCTTTATAGCTTCCATTCTCAGTAGTGTCTGTTCATGGTGAGCTTCAGAAATGTGGCAAACCAGAGGGCTGGTTATCATGAATGGCCTGTCCTGGGCCATGGGCACCAGAAACAAGGGGGAGAAAGAGAGAATAACAAACAAGAAAACCACCAAAAAAATCCCAACCACCACCCCTACCAAGAAGGTACAATAAAAATGATAGTGTATACCTTTGGGGTTTTGGTTTTTTTTTTTTCCTATTCAGAGTTTCAGATAGGCAGAGACTTGGCTGTGGAGGTTACATTCAGGCCATCATGTTTTATACAGCCACTACCAGAAACACCTTTTCACCCTAGGACACTCAAGAACAGGAAGCCCTGATAGGGTTGCGTAGTCTATCTTCAGAACTTTCCAAGATAAAACTAACTAAAGCCCATAGAAAGGTGGGCTGACCCAGCATACCCTGCTTTGGGCAAGCTGGACTCAAGGCTTGAAGTTCCTGTGATCTAGGTCAGTAACTAACTCCTTTTTGTACACTTTTAGGATTTTGGTGTCTAGGACATACAAAAAGGCAGCTTTAATGTTGCACTGAGAAAGTACAAGTGTATAATTGATCAGAAATTAAGAATGTTCTAAAAAGCTCAACATAAGTTTTAATAGTATTATTTTGATACTTCCTTCCCATCTAAAAAGTGCATAGTTATCTCTTCCGCTTGTTTACTGAGAAAATTGGGCTATGACCACGTTTGAGCTCTTTCTGTGCAGCTTCACCCCTCCACTGACTGTGAGCTTTTGTCAGTATAAAAGACCTTTAAATCTTTTCCACCTTATGTCAAAGCTGCTACTGAATCTTCTCTCACAATTTAGCTAATTTTGCCCTTAATGACCAAAATTTATGACTGTAAAAACAAAAGGAACAAGTCTGAAAAATTATTAGCAAAACAAGATACTGCAGTGATAGTACGTATGTTTCATGCTTTTTTGTTAGCTTTATTTGATTTGGTTTTTTCAGTCCTTCAAAACAAAAGCAGCACTATGCTGCTAAATGTATGCCTCTAAGTTTAATTCTTGACATATCACAGCTGTAGAGCTGTGAAATTAAACCTTCAGCTGAAAATGTTAGCTTGTAATGTCACAGTCAATGAAAAATGGTTAGAAAGGCCATGTAAATGCTGGCTCTGCAGGTGCAGCTATACCATCTCCTCCCAGTGCAGGTTGTCCAGACAGCCAATGGCTTTCATATGGCAGCCATCCCATGCTTCAGCCACAGAGCTGTGAGCAAACCGTGGACATGTGCCAGAGAGCAGGGTGGATCACAGCAGCCAGACTCTGCTCAACACTGTGCTGACAAACCCCTGTGCACACGGACAAGGCCTGATGAAGGCCCAACACACAACAATCAGAATTGATCATGTTGGAAGGGCCCACAGTGGCTCATCTGATCCCATTTCCCTGCTCAAGCAGGGTCATCCCAGAACACATGGCATAGGGCTGTGTCCAGATGGTTCTGGAATATTTCCAATGAGGGAGATTCCACACCCTCTCTGGGCACCCTGTTCTGTGCTCAGTCACTGCACAGTGAAGAAATTCTTCCTCATGTTTGTGTGGAACTTCCTGGGCATCAGTTGGTGCCTTTGCCTCTTGATTTACTAGCTGACACCAAAGAGAAGAGCCTGGTCCATCCTCTCAATACCCACCTTTTAGATATTCATACCCATTAATAAGGTCTCCTCTCAGCCATCTCTTCTCAAGGTCCAACAGTCCAACTCCCTCAGCCTTTCCTCATTAGAGAGATTCTCCAGACCCTTGACCAACTTAATAGCACTCTGATAGAACTGCTCAAGGCTCTCCATGTCTCACTTGTACTGTGGGGCCCAGATGTGTACACAATGCTCCAAATGTGGCTTCACCAGGGCTGAGTTGAGGGGCAGGATCATCTCCCTCAACCTGCTGGCAATACTCTTTCTAAGGCCTGGACAATATTGCCCTTTTTGGCCCCAAGGCACACAGCTGGTCAGGGACAGATAGCTGTGCACCAGGACACCCAGATCCTACTCTGCAGCACTGCTGTCCAGTGGGTTGGCTCCCAGCCTGTACTGGTGACCAGGGCTGTTCCTCTACAGGTGCAGGACCTGCATTTCCCCTTGCTGAATTTCAGAAGGTTCTTCTCTACCCACCTCCCTAAGCTGTTGAGGTCCCTCTGAAGGCCTGCAAAACCCTCTGAAATATTAGCCACTCCTTTGTATCAGCAGTGAACTTGCTGAGGACACATCTGCTCTTTCATCCAATCATTGATGAACAAGTTATACAACACTGACCCCAACAGAGAACCCTGGGGGACACCACTAGTGACAGGTCTCCAACCTTACTCTACTACTGATCACGAGCCTCTGGGATCTGCCACTCAGGCAGTTCTCAATCCATCCCACTGTCCACTCATCCAACCCACTTTTCTTGAGTTTGCCTATGAGGGTATTGTGAGCGAAAAGCAAGGTGGGCAAAGAAGAATTTTGCTTGCTTCCCTGAGTATGGATTGCCCTCCACTTGCTTCTCACTTCACAACTGGTACCTACTCTTTGCTTGGAGGATGGATAGAGGATCTCCTTTCTGTTGGATGCTCCTGTCTTAGGAAGGCTATGGTCTCACCAGTCTATGTCCCTTTCTGATTTACTAATACTTCTCAGTCTTCCTAGTTTGTCTTGTAACTCTGCTACCAGGCTGGGCAGGTCATCCACCTGGTCTTATCTGATGCTGAAATAGAGATTTTTGGAGTTCACTTGAATTAGCAATATGAATTAAGCATTTAAAGTTTAGCCTGTAGAACTATGTGTTGAATTTTAACATTGTTACTTAAGAAACCTCTGCCGTGGTACAAAGGGCATAGGAAAATGCAAATTTCTGAAGTTTCTTGCATGAAGGAAAATACCAGAGAAGACCAAGAGATACAAAAAGCCCACATAAAGGAACTCCTCTGTCTCCAAGCTAATCAAGGCCGACAGACTACTCAGATAAGCACCAAGGGACCAAAAGCGCATGCGCAGAGGAGAAAAGTACAAAAGTTCAGTCATGAGGAAGACCACAATCTTCAGCCTCACAGACCACCGGAGACCCCCGTGCGACCACTACAGCAAACAAAGCATGCCCAGAAGGGCGTGGATCTGATTACCATGCGAGGCGAGAACAGGCGGGGCCAGGGGTTGAATATGCATGGCAAAGTTGTGCAACGCATTGCATATGGAATACCTTTGTGAATAAAGATGTGGGACAGCCCGAGGCTCGGGGCACAAGTTCTCACGAGAGCTACCTAGCTTGTGCCGGGCGCTGACATACATACCCACTTCATAACTATATCTGGTTGTGGAGTTTATTTATTCCGCGTATCGCTTCAATGCAGCCGCCCATCACTGATACAATCCACTGACAGGCGCAAGCATTAGCTACAGCCTGAAGCCTGGTTAGCTATATGGGGGTTTTGCATGTTTTTTTGGGACTTCAGTCTGAGACACTGCATCTTTGTGAGTTTAAGGGACTCAATTCCCTGCTGAGCAGGCACCATATATTTGAGTTCTCTCAGCAACCGTGATGACTAGAAAACTGAGCAGACTGCCTGCGCCGCAGCGCCCTTCCCGATCCATGTCCTGTTCGCTTGCCCGGGTCGCCCGCGCTCCCTGAAGCGGCTTCAATCTCCCGCACTGAAACGCTGCCTCCGCGCCTGAGGGGCTGCTGAGGGCTGCCGGCGGGGCTCGGGGCTTGCCGCTCGGGTATCCTCGAACTCGGAAACACTGTGTAGGGCAGCAGGTTACGAAGTCCTCCCTGAGGTTATTCCATACGATAATCTTCCTTCTGTTTTCTGCATTGCATCGCTATTTCGAGGTGAAACGCCCACATAAAGTCTCGACTGTAAGGCCAAAGGAAGAACCAAACACCTCCCCGCTACTACAGCCCATACCCCTACCCCACCCCGTCGCATTAAATACCCTCCCGCTGCTCGCCCCGCCCTTCCTCCAGCTAATGGCTGTGCAGTTTCCTCTGACGGACGAGCAGAGCGACCAATGGGAGGCATCCAGGGTAAGCGCCGACGCGGGTCGTTTTAAGCTTCCCTCCCTCTTGCGAGGCGGGCCGAACAGGCAGGATCTCGAGCGGGTTAACTGGCTTCGATAGGCTGCTCATCATGATGGGCAGCTAAATCGGCCAATAGCCGGGCAAGGCCGGGGGGCGGCCGGCCTCCCCGCGGCGCTGTTGGAGCGGGGCTGCGGAGCGAAGCTGAGTGCCACCATGTTCCACGGTGCTGAGGCCGAACCGGCCAAGCCTAGCTCCAGGTGGGGCGGTGGAGGACGCTCAGCAGGGCGGGGCGGGGGGAAGAGGCGTACGGCGTCGCGCAGCCTTTGGCGGGGCTTTGTTCGGGCGCGGGAGGTGCAGGCTCCAGCTGAGGGCCATAAGGGGGAGAGGGGATTGGGTCGGGGATGTAGTGTTCTGACCGAGGAGATCGGGCTCCCCCGAGGGACCTCTTGGCCGCGGCGGGAGGAAGCGGAGCCCCCTACCTCCCGTAGGAAGTTAGGGGGGATAGAAGCCAGCGCGCGGCTGGCGCCTTCGCCGTCCCTCAGTTTACTTGTCCCGAGGACTGGGCGGGGAGTGGCCGCATTGCGCTCCCGTTGGTGCTGCTTCGGGCGCGCGAGGAGAGCCCCAGGGCCGGGCGGATTACCCACGGTTGCCGCTCCCGGCCCGACCCCAGAACTCCTGCAGGGACTCTGGCGCGGAGAGAAGGGCCCAGCGCTGGGGAGCACCTTCTCCCGCCGTGTTTCTACTCACGGGGAGCGAGGGGCCCCAGTTACTCTCTCTGCACAAACGCCTCCAGATGTTGGCTTGTTTTCGCCCTACGAAGTTGAAATATATTGCTTTGTTTGGAGGAGGGCAGTTACCCTGAATACTGCAGGGCGTGAGTACAGTGATTAATCCATGTGCAAGGCTGTCGCGTGGGGAAGGAGGAAGGGTTTCGAAATTGTCCGAGCACGCTGTAAGTTTTCCCGTATTCCAGTAGGTCCAAGCTGTAACGTGGTTTTAGAAGACTTTTGAGGATGCTCTGTCCTTGGTGTAGTCTCTGAGAAGTGTCTGTTTTCATAATAATTTTGAAACTACGTTTAACGCATAAACTGGGTTTCCAGGCAGACCATTGCAACGTGTTAGTTAACAGCGAGCCGAGGTGGCCTTACAGCTTCCTCCCTGTTGCCGTGTCGGGGTGTATTTGTGGTGCCTGGGAGCAGGCTGGAGCCACTACAGCTCTGTACCGGAGACTGTGGCAGCACCGCAGGAACTTCCTTTAGCGGGTTTGCAGCGTGGTCTCTGAGGCATTTACTATATCGACTCATGGCCTGTGCCATCAAGGGTAAAAGTACCTGGTTTAAAGACACGGCTTACTCATTCCCTGAACAAAACTTTGTTTAGCGAGATTGCAACTCCTTTTGCAGTTCTTGGTACGTAGAAGTTGCTCTCTTTAAATCTCAGCCTAATTCAAAATCCCAGCAGCAACTACCACCCGCTGTGAAAGTGGGGAAAAAAAGTCTTCCTAGTGTGAAAATCATGCCTAGAAAATTATAAACAAGTGTTTGCATTTTGAGAACTTCATAGTACAGGGGTATTACTGTTAGAAATAAATTATACTAAGAAGATTTTAAGTGAAAGCTTTCACTTAATTGTCCAGTGAAATGTGTTTCTAGTGATCCTTTAAGTATGTACAGTGATAGAGCAAGCAACTAGTTCGCTGAATCGAATTAACTGCCTAGTTTTATTTTTTTAAACTTCAACAATGACACTGTATTTTTAAGCAAGTTTTGCTTTTTCAAAATAAAACATGGTATTACATGTCTAAGAGCGTCTAAAAGCAAAACAGGACAGAGTTGTATCATTCTGCTATTGTGCGCTATAAAGATGCAGTGTATTAATATACACTCGATTTGTCCTGTGTATGAGCAGTTTCACAACCACTGCAAAGAGCTGACAACGGTAAATTCAACCATCTTGGAAATGTAATACTCATGTTCCTCTACTCCCATCGGGGCCACTGCAGCGCTCTTGGGGCTTTCAGATCAAGATCATGGTTGCATAAAACAGCTTGCTGTTTGTATGTGAGTGAGCTGTTTAATGAGCCGTGAGTCTCCATTGATCCCACAGCAGAAGCACCCCAGGACCTCTGGTCTTGTTTTAGAGCCTGCGGTTCCAAACCTCATCACCTGCTTTCTGCCAGTCTCTTATGTATACTCCAGCACTTATCTACTGTATTAGAACAGTCTAAAAACTGGTAAAACTTCAGTGTTTAACTTTCAGGCAGGATTAAAAACAATTATGTAGCAGGTGTCTTGAAGTAATGAATAAACCTTCTATAGGTTGGCTGAAAGGCTTAATGAGGAAAGGGCATTCAAATTCAAGTGTTTTAGAATGTAGGGGATATAAAAAAAAAGACCAGAAAAACTAATTAAAATTCTTCAAATCTGCCAGAAGAGAACAAAGCAATTAGTGGGGGCTTTTAAACTTGCAGAATAGGGCTCTTGATTTACCTGTTTTAGAGAAGTTCACCAACTTCTGGTCTGCTGGAGGGGAGGGAGAGAGAGGCAGATTTAGATTTTGTAGAAGACAAAGGGTTGTTTTTTCATGGTTTGAAAGAATACAGCAATACCTTCCCAAAGGAATAAAGACCCAACATACCTGGCTACAAGAAACAAAAATGTCTCTGTATAAACTGGCATAATACTGATATAAACTAAAATTACTATAAAGTATAAACTAAAGTTTTTAACATATTTTAACTGAAGTTTTTTAACATATAATTTAACATATGTTACTGTACATATGTTAAATTATATGTTAAATTTCTGTGTACTCTGTTGGAGCAGCTCATCTTGGCTAGCTGAGTTTAGCATGCTGTTTTCCTTTGGTAGGATTTACAGGTGAAATCTGATTTTCTTACTCGGTGTAGGGGACCTGCATATCTCACTGCTCTAGAACTGAGTACGTGGTAGTACAGGGAGGCCAGCAGTGCTCTAGAGGCTACACAGAAAGAAAATAACTTTGTAGTCTCCTACGCGTTTGGTTGGAGGAAGCAAGTGCAAAGCCCTCTCCTCTTGTTGGCATCAGCTTACAGACTTTGTTGCTGTACTTCAAAGTTATTTTTGGTAATTCCTGTCAATAACTTAGTTATCTGACTTTGTATTAGTTCAAATTTTATTAACCTGGTGTCACTGAAAGTTTACGTAATGCTTGGAAGGAAGGTTCCCAGCATTACAAAGTTCTTGAAATTGAGATGGTAAATCCACTTTGTGTATGTAGAGTCAGGACATAATTGTTCGTGATGCTGGCAGAAAAGGTATTTGTGCTGATTTCTACCTTGTAAGTACCACCAGTGATGCCTCTGGTTAATTATTCAACAGTAGGGTTTTCATAGTGTGGCTACTAAGCTGAAAATAAAAGGACAGTATAAGATTAATCGGTGGATTTATTTTGATGAAGTTTCTTTAGTGAATTATCAAGACTTTTAATCTTAAAATGGGTTTTCTCTAGAATTTCTTTCTGCAATAGCTCTTAAAACCCATTACAAGAATGAGAAGTAATTTGATTCTTGTGACTGGCTATTTTTCTTTTAAAAATCTGAATGTAGTTATTTTATTATTCCCCCCTATGCTTGTAGGCATGTGTTAAGCAAACAGTGTGGTAAATTGAATGAATCTGGGCTGTAAGAGACTCCAGCTGTATAAACAGCTTTTTACTTCCTTACAGTCTCTTTGCAGGTATACTTAGTGTAGTTGGAATGCAAGAAAGACGAAATGCAGTTTAAAAATAGCTGAAAGAATAGGTAAAATAAAAAAATAATTTAAATTATGTGAGAGGAGTCCACTTTAACTGACTCCTTCCCAAACTACTTATTTGTAGAGTTCCCTATTCTTTGTCTCCCTGCTTTAAGTACTTAAACTGCCTCATGGTGAGGGATTGTGAATGTTTGAAATACATAATTTACTTATACAATGTCTGCTTTAATTGTGGGTTTAAGTCTTCTAAAATATGTGGAGAGCACAGAGGCTAGTTAGATCTGTAGTCTATTGGACACTAAATTGTAAATAAATAAGCTTTGTATGATCTAACCTGTGCTTTGGACAAGGAGTTGTCCTGTCTGCAGAAATTCTAGTTACTCCTTAAGCTAAAGGTGTTTATTAAATCCACAATCGTACTAAGAATTAAAATATTAAAATTGGCCAGCAAAGGCAGCCCCTCCGAGGCTAGTGCTGTGTATATAAACTGTTTCCAGACTAAAAGAAGAACTTTTTTCTCCTTCCTAAAAGGCCTAAAACTGCATTCTGCATCTTGAGATCTGAAATGCACACAAAGCTCATTTTCTGACAGAGCAGCCAAATATCTCTACTTTTGTGAAATTAAATCTTAAACTGGAGTAGATCTTGGCACCAAGAGGTACCTCATTTTATACTTGATGTTGCTCACCTGTGATGATGTTTTGCTGTCACAGGGCTAGGGAAAGGAGGGGTTGTAATAATTCACTTATATCTGAATTGTTCAAGTAGAGTGGGATCAAGATCTTGCAATTTATAACTGTTCTCTTGGTTTAAAAGCAAAGGTTACTTTAGGTTCTAGATCAAGGGTTAAGATTAGAAGTAGTATAATTGAGCTACTACCTTTGTTCAGCTGCTAACACTGTGGGTAATTGGTAGATGTAACTGTAAAAATTATTTTTGATACAGAATCCCAGAATCATTAAGGTTGGAAAAGCCCTCTGAGATCATGGAGTTCAACCTTTGATTGCTTGTCAAATAGACCAGAGCATTAAGTGCCACATTGAGTCATTTTGTGAGCACCTCCAGGGATGGTGACTCTACCACTGCCCAGGGCAGCCCATTCCAATGTTCAACATCTCTTCCTGTGAAGAAATTCCTCCTGATGTCCAGTATCCCCTCTCCTGGCACAACTTGAGGCTGTTTCCTCTTGTCCTGTTCCTTACTCCCTGGCATTAGAGCCCAAACCCCCCCTGGCTGCAGTCTCCCATCAGGGAGTTGTGCAGAGCCAGAATGTTCCCCTTGAGCTCCTTTTCTCCAAGCTGAGCCCCCCCAGCTCCCTCAGTTGCTCCTCATCAGACTCCTCATCCAGAGCTGTCCCCAGCTCCATTTTCTTTTATGGGTATGCTCCAGCCACTTAGTCTTTATTGTCATCATGGCCCCAAAACTGCCCCCACGGTTTGAGGTGCCTCACCAGTGCCCAGCAGAGGTTACTGTCCTGATCCTGGTACAGGCCAGGATGTCATTGGCCTTCTTGCCCACCTGGGCACACCCAGCTCATGTTCAGCCATTGTCCACCAGCACTCCCAGGCCTTTTTTTTTTGCTGAACTTCTTTCAGCCATATTTAGGTATTAATCTCTGTTAATTTTCCAATTGATTTTCACTGATTCTATTCCCAGATAGTAATTTGGTTCCTTTTTGGAGAGGGACCTGTAGTCTGTTGAACAAGACTTAGGCATTAACTATGGAATTACTACTGAAGGACAAGCATGACTTTTGGTAAGTTTTCAAGAAGTCAGATGATTTCTGCTGTAAGCTCCAATTTTTCTGTGGATCCATTTGATATCCTCTGGTGCAAAGCTTTAGTTTTAATGGATTTGCAGCTTAACTGCTAAATAGTTGACTTTTTGGTATTCTGTCTCTCCATTCTAAACTACAGCAGCTATTATGATAACTGATGGTTGAAACTAGCAAATTTTTTAGTAGTTATGAAATGTCTGCCTTTATTTAAAAGTCAGTGGGTATGAATTGTATCACAGATTCAAAGTTGGTATATGCATAATAACCTCTCATTTGGAGTTATTATAAAGCAGAGCAATAGGGCTCAGGAACTCAGTCCCTGGGTAGGGACCGGGTGCCCGAAGCTAGCTCGCTCATGCCAAGGCCGCAGGGCTACCATCTAGCAAGCATGGTGATTATCAGCTCTATAGTGATTGCAAGCTCTCAGGATTTCAGCTCTGCTTGCTAGGTAGTGGAGCCCTGGGCTGGAGGCTGCAGCAGACGGAGAGAGAGGAGAAGGAGAAGGCGCAGGCTGTTCCACGAAGATGGCTTTATTTGGGGAGGTCCGTGAAGGGTCTCTGCTCTTCTTCTTTCTCCCCTAATGGGGTACAGTATGCTTCTTTTATAGTGTTGGAAAGGATCCAAGCTTGACCAATGGGTAAGGGGTTAACATGACATTGCCTTATAAGGTTACAGAGATAGGTTAAGGGCAGAGGACAGGGAAACAGAAATTTTCTTTTGCTGTTTCAGCATTCCTATTGTTCATATTCTCCATGGTGCTTTTCCTAAATCTATGGGGTTTACTACATATGCAGTTTAGCACAAAGTCTGATTCTCTAATGGTTATTTTTAAAATCCTCACCATCATAATCTCTGTTATTTCTGGAACACCACACATAGTGTAGCCATTTGTGTAGGTGGCAGTGTTAGGATCATTCCACATAATCATAGATACCTTAATGATCAAGTTGACTGACCAGGAGGTTGCCATTATTTGTGCTGAACTTAAGAATATTAAAACAGCTCTTGAAAAGTAGGTACTTCATGGATATAGTAGAATTACCTAAAGTAAATTAAAATCAGGATAGTTACAGACAAGGAGAGAATGGGCAGGGGATGTCAAATATGTCGAATACTATAAATTTTAAATGAACTTTCATATCTTGTTTCTTATTCTGTGATATAGGGTATTGAAACCCCCAGGGGGAGATTCTAGTAATCTCTTCGGGAGTACAGAAGAAGTGTCTTCTTCAAGCAGGCCACACCGGATGGCATCCAATATCTTTGGAGCATCAGAAAAACCTCAGAACATTCCAAAAAGAACAAACCCTCCAGGTAAAAGCTGCCCCCTCTTTCTGTGTGACTGGCCTCTGAATTGCAGCATAGAATGGTTTTGTGCTCCTAAACTGGAGCACTGGGATCTGTCTTTTTGTGTTGCATTCTTACATACTGAGTAGGTTTGAACAACAAATGTCTTCAAACTTCTGGATATATTAATATTTCAGTGATTTGCATGTTCACAGACTTTTTAGCATGTTATTCAAGTCTTAATTCTTTCCAAATTGAGGTTCTAAGAAATGAAAAAAGGAAACCTTTTAGTATTGTAGAGTTGTCAGCAGTTAGCTCAATTTGAGACCTGCCGGTGAATTTGTAACAAAGGATTTCAACTAGGCAAATACGACTAAGTCCCTAAGCAGCAGGGTTGTAGAAGTCCTTCAATTTTTTTTTTTTTTTATGTTATATTATGTGATAAAATTAATCTAGAAAAAAAGTCTTAACAACTGCCTTGCAGGAGGAAAAGAAAGTGGCATTTTTGAGGACTCTAGTTCTGCTCAGCCTCGTCCACGCTTGAATCCACCTGGTGGGAAGACAAGCGATATCTTTGGGTCTCCTGTCTCTCCTAGCATTGTGCGAGCACACCCGAACAAACCCAAGGTATTTGTACTTCTGTTGCTCAGATCAAGAAGCAAAGAGCTCCAGGGTCCTGTCGTGCTCTGTCATATGCCTGTGCTCTCCCTAAGAACAGAACTGAATGTGCATGGAGTGACTTTGAGTTAGACAGTTATTCCCAAAGTCTTTTTGATAGCTTGTTATTTTGGGTGTATCAGATCTCTGCAGTTTGTTGTGAAAGTATTAATAGACTATGGATGTGCATTCAAAAAAAAAAAAGGAAAGAAAAAAGCCTTTGATCTTTCTTGTAATTGAGGTACAGCTGGAGCTCTTGACAGAGCCAAGAGGCATTTAAACTGGATAGGGAGGAAATATTTCTCCTTATTCTGCATTTTAGCAGATGTGATCTTGATGCAGACTTGGGAAGTTGGTGAGCTACAGTCATAATCCTTTGTGAAGCCTGGCTATGCACTTCAGCTCTCTTAAATACATGTATCTACAGTCATGTATTTAAGAAGCCCCTTAGAAGCCCTTCAGCAGATTAGGCTTACAGTGATCAACAGTGAAAAACTGAACTTCAAGATCAGTGGTATTAGGCCCAGCGGGTACTTGATTTGTACAAGATAGACAAAAGTGTCTCTTATTATAGTGTTAGAGTTGTTACACATAGATTATACAGTTGAGTTTTGATCTTTAAGCTGGGATGTGTAATAGTTACTTGTAGTTATGACCACATCTGTGTTTGGAAAAAGCAGGATACGTTACCAGTTACTGTATTTAAGTGCCCTATATGCAGATTTACAACCTGCTGCCCCTACTCTAAGTAAGTGCTAATAAGTGAGTAGCTGTTAGGGTGATAATGTTTTTGCACATCAAATAACATGGAAATTTAACATTCTATGAAACTGCTGTGGTTTAGGAATGGTATTCCCCAGTTTAGTGTTCCCACTGAAAACACTCCAAAACATGCACCACTCATGCTCCCCTCCCCCTTCCCCCTCTCCCCTGGGGTTAAATTGGAGGTAGAAGGTAAAATCAGGGGTTGCTATATGAACAATTTAATGGAAATAGCAATGAGATAAGAAAAGAACAGTAACAGCAACAAAATTAATAATGGAGTGTACAGGAAGGATGAGCAGTTCACATGCGAGGGCTCGCCACATGAAACACAGCAGTACCCCAACTGTTCAGCCACTACTGCCCACCCCACACCCTGCACATGATGTGGTCTAGAATAAGCTTCAGGTCCCTGCCATGCCCTCACTGGCTACTGCAAAAATTAACCCTGTACTGACTGGAACCAGGACAGAAATTGTCATTGTGCTGAAAACACAATGTGTCTAGGTTTTCCTGGAAGCTTAGGAAAAAAGGATCAGTCCAATTTACCTTTCTTGCCTTTGTTTTTTTTCCCCTTAAATTTAAGGTGTTGGTAGAGTGCTTTCTTTTTTTGCATATTCGGAATAGTATCTGGGGCCATGTGAAAAGATGAGGAGGAAAAATAAGATTGGGAGCTAGGTTTTGACAGGAGTTGTGCTGTTGGTATAGGAGAGGGCTTTGCTTTGCTGCTCTGTACCCATTTATTGGGATGGTTGCACTTTCTTTTTAGCTACTTTTTTAGAAATGTAACTTTAATTCCCATTAATTCCTGACTAAATGGAAGACACCATTGTGGAATTTCTTATATCATTAATTAGAGCATTGGAATTGTGGGAGATACTGACCTGGAAAGAAGACATGCGAGTTGAGTTTCATGTGTGGGAAAACACTTTTCTGAAGTGTGGCTGTGTATTTTCAACAGTCAGTTCAGATTGTTGGGGAAATGGTCTTAAAATGTTTTGATTATTACCTGACTGTTGGGATACTCGGTGAAGACAGGAATTGCTGCGTACAAATAGGGTCTTCAAGGGCTGTTTGTATTATAGTTGTGTGTACCAACTTCTCCTGTGTGATAGCAGGTACTTGACAAGAAGGGTAATTCCTGATCTTAAAATCAATGAATCCTTAAGGTTAGGGAAGGCCTCTAAAATTGTCTGGCAGTTAACCCACCACTGCTGTGCTTACATTTTGATGATTTAATGTAGCCTCTTCATCCATGTTTCACTGAATTGTCTGAGATGTGCGTTTTGCCATAACATAGAAGACTTGTTCCCCTGCTTTTGGGGTTCTGTAGTGGAAGTGGAAGGGATGAAGGGCTGCACACAGCTTGCTTTTCTTTGATCAGTGATCTATAAACTTAAAAATGAAGCAAAATTTCCAGAAGGATTTTGTGGCAGACTTGCTGTTTGAGAACAATAATACACTAAGATAGTTTTTGGTTTCTTTGCAGGATCACATTGTCTTAAAAGAAGAGGAAATACCAAAGAAGCTAGAAGGTCAGCAAGAGAAATTCTTTTCTTTGTTCTCTTTGGGAAGATAAACTATGAGGAAGTTTCTTGTCCTTCTGCTTAAACATTAGCCTAGTCTCATGTTTTTAGGATAATATGACTGAAAAGTTTAGTCAGAAATGTAGTCGCTTGTCTCAGGGAAATGGTACTCTTCCTCTTACTGAGGAAAGCTCAGGCTTGAGTTGTGATACTCTGTGTCTCTGTGTTTAGACTTTGCTTGATACTGTGTGTGTATATACAAATATGTATGGAATCTGTATATGGCAAAACATCAGATTACCACTTCCTCTCTTGCCATCTCCTTCAAATGGCTAATTTTGGCTTTCTGTTGTTGTAAATAATAAACAGCTGACTGACAAAATTTATTATTGCTCAACTAACTGTTAAAGAATGATGGGATCCCTGCTTTCAAGCTCAGTATGAAAGGATTGATTGGAACATTGTATCTCTTAATTGCCTGCAACTCCCAAAATAATTCTGAAGGTGTATTGCTCAGTCTTTATATCCTTAGAAAGGATATGAAATATTAGAAAGATTGCTGAAAGAAGAGAGGAATTATTGTGAAAAGTGAAATTCTTTTCTTTCATGTTTCCTTCAGGAAAAATGAACAGGTAATGAGAAATCTTGGTGTGCTATGGATGGGAGATGTGGGGAAAAAATGCAGTGACAGAGGATGAGGCACTTTGTGCACTACAGAATAGTGACTGATCTGATGATCTATTATGTTTTCTTTAATGTAGCTACAGAAAATATCAAAACACACCCGGAAGACGGAGGCGAGAAAAAAGCTCTGGGCAAAGAGGAGCGATGCAAGGAGCCAGAACCCAAGATGGACAATCACGAACCCCGACTAGGACCAAGGCCACGCTCACACAACAAAGTCCTCAATCCACCAGGGGGGAAATCCAGTATTGCGTTCTATTAGGGTCATCATGTCACTGTCACTAATGGAGAAACTCTTGTCTGTGGCAGTGAGGTCAGTTAATATACTATTGCTTGTGAATAGATTCTTAGGCAGATGAATGAGGGTTATGTTAGAGTACGTAGGAAGGATAATCTGGTGATTTAGGAGGAAAGGCTGGGGAGGGAATGGGTGCCTTGTGGAAGATGTGAGTACTGGCCTGCCTGGGTGGGTGGCAGAGCCAGACATTAGTGTAACTTCATGAAAAATTAGTGCTACTTAGTGGTGAGTTCCTCAGACTCTTAGGTAAGAACATAACTAGCTAGCTTGTGGCTCAGGATGCTCTTGTAGAATCAGGCTTCCATACAGTCAACACATCAAACATTGTGAATGGGAAGGGGCCTGAAGGTCATACTTGAAGATTCTGGAGTACAGCAGGTAGGCTGGACTTTTCCCCTAGGCAATGGGATGCAGCTTCCAGCGTGAGCTGACTTGCAGTCATGTGACTATAAATGTGTTCCGCTGGAACAAGTAGTGCTGACATGGTTAAGAGTGTCTTCAGTCATTGCTTCTTTTTCTCCTTTCTTGCTTGCAGCACATGATTGCTGATACAAGGACAAAATATGTTGAAAGTTTCTTTTGTACTCATAAACAATCGTATATTTGTAAAGATTGTGGTCTTCCCCTGCCTAGGTATTCAGGTCTTTTGGATGCTTTTAGTAATTTGCTGATTACTGTAACCAGTTCTTCACTTGTGGCAGTCCAACTTGCTGTTTCATGTAGGTGCTTCTAGTTGAGTGCTTCTATGTTTTCTGGTAAAAATGTGGATGCAAACAACTAGCTTTATGGTACTCTTTGAACAGAGGCATCTTGGAAGTTTACCATGGAGTGTATGCTGAGGTGTCAGCCGTGTCTCTCTGACCCAGCCTTTGTAGAAAGGGCTTTCACAGGTTTTCACTTGGCTCCTGTGGAAACCAGGACAGTTCTCCTGTCTCCACCACAGTGAATTTCCTGTTGGTTTTGCCTGTGCTGAGTCTGTTAGTGAATTCTTCTGTCTTGCATCAGCCTTATCTTTGCCTTTGACTGTCTCAGATTTTTGTTGGGAAAACTGTGAGTTCTCCCCTAGAGTTGTAGTTGATTTTGCTGTAGATTACCTTAGTTGGAAAATCAAAGCCAGCACAAACAGAAGGTTTGTATTACTAAAATCTGTCATAAATCATGTTTGGAAGATGTGCATGTTTTGCACCGATGTTTTTGGGGGAGGATTTGTTCACTGAATGGATTTTATTATCATATCCAGAGCTTTGATATATGAATGTTAACTCTAGGTGCTCTCTGTTAAATACATTGAATACTGACCTTTTAAATCTGACATATCAAAACAGGCGTTGTTCGGGTACACCAAAGAACAAGTGGCCTTATTGCGTATATCCACTGCTGTTCTAGCCCACATTCCCTGAGAACTGCTGCCATTGAGATGGGATGCTGGGCCAGGTGCTAAACCTTTCTGTGATTGTAATGCTTCCTAGGCTGCTCAGCTCCCTTGTGTCAGCAGCTGTGGGTGACTGCTTTAAGATTTAGCTGCCATTTCAAATAGTGAAACATATGGGGCAGTGCTAGGATAGAAACAGCCATGGAAAGTAGGGATTCAAATGCCTTTGTACCTTTCAGATTGGTTTGGAGCTGCCTGTTAATTTTCCCCTAGGAAAACAAGGCAGTAGTTCAAACTACAGCCCTGGAATGAACTTACGTTACTTCCAAATATATATTTCTTAGCCCCTCCTTCTGAGTCTGTGCTCTCCAGCCTCTGTCTGAGTCTCAGACACATTAGCCATTTCAGTTCCTTGTTCCAGTGCTTGACAGGAAGCTGTCATATAGAAAAGTCAACCAGAGGCTACTTCCTGCATTGCAAACTCTGGTGTAGCTGATGCTATCTGCAATGCCAAGCATTTGCCATCTTTTATTTAGTACCTAATGTGCATGGGCTTCAGTGCCTGTTCTTTAAAGAGCAAATTTTAACTAGGCCTTAAATTAGTTAAACTGTGTTAAATTTCTTGTATTTCTTTCTTTGAAATGGAAACAATGTTTTCAGTTCTTCATGTAAGATTGATCTGAGTATTTCTCTGGGACAGAAGGGGATTGGAAATCAAATGACAGAACGTGCAGTTACCAATAAACAAGTATTTTGTTACTTTATTGTGTGCTATAGATGCCTACTTTTATAAATTGATCAGTACTGTATTTCACCATAGGTGCACTGGTGAATTTTATGGTGCGAAATGGGAAAAATTGCACATTTTCAGGCCTTTTGTACATGGGACTGTGCTCAGGAGCTGTGACATCCTGCCCAAGGCTGCCCATGAGACAGACACCTCTTATCCCCTGGGAGGGGGTAGTACAGTAGCAAGAGCTCAGCTTAATGCCTTTTTGTGGGCAACATTCCATGATGTTGTGTTCCATGCTGGGATTCTGTTATGTTCTTCAGCAATATTGTAAATAGAATAAATATTCAAATATTTTAAATAGTTAAGGCTATTTGTAGAAAAACATAGTAATTCCCCTTGAGCGAGGGATATTCTTTATGTGGAGAAGTCATACTCTCACTTGTGTGTTTCTCGTGAGTGCATAAAACACCCTTCATGTGCCAGACTGCCTTGGCTGACAGAGGAGGGAACTCCAGCTACTGATACTGTAATTCTGGGTGAGCTGGACACAGTGGCCTCTCAGCCAGGATGTTGTGTCTGTGGCATTCATTCCTGAACTTCCAGGCTGTGATGCTCTCACAGCCTCTCGGCCAGCCCTCACTCCTACAGTGACTTCTGTGTTTGGCCATTCACAGTTCAGAACTCTCCATCTGAAGTATGTACAATTTGGGTGGGTATTGGTATCTTTACCAATATCGCTGAATGGGGCATGCCTTAGCTTGTCTGGCCCTTGCTGCTGAACCAAATAGCAACAACTGTGGTGTTTCGATCCAGAGACACTTTTGGCTAGCTGGGTGTTACACCTGGGCGCGTGGAGACAAGTCCAGGCATGCCGGGGCTCTGGTGGCTGCGGGATGGAGCTTCCTCCCATAAGAGGGTCCACTCTTTAGGTTTACCTCTGATGGAGAAGCTTTAAGGTGATGGTGAAGGAAAGGAGTCGGTTCTGATGGAGGGTTTCAATCCAGAGCGTTTTTTCTGGCCCACAGGCCTCTGAATGCAGCAACAGCTCCAACAGAACTCCCAGAGTGTGTGGTTGCCTGCCCTTTTACCTGGGGGAGAGGGGGAGGGAAGGGGTAGGAAGCCCACCAACCAGGTAAGTGTGAGGAGGTCTTAGGGGACAAAGGAGCCCTGGATGGGCCAATGCCCCCCCCCCCCCCCCCCCCCCCCCCCCCCAGGGGTAAAGGGCATCCTTTGAATCTGCCAATCACTCGAGGCCCTTCTGGAATTCTGGGATTGAGAGACAGTGCTTGGCAGGGGTCAGGAAGGGGAAAGGAAGGATGATTGACACACCTGGGAGGGAATCTTCAGGGGAGGGACCCGGGTTTCTGAGGTAAACCCTGAAATCACACGGCAACAGGTGGGATCTGCATAGTGTGGGAATGTGGCAATGTCCTCGATAGATAGCACATTAGCAATGAAGTACTGTTTTTCCTTTGAGCTGCAGCCAATAGTAGACTGCAGTATAGCTCCAGTTTGCAGCTGTATATGTTACCTCATGGCTTTCCCTAAAACTGCTGGTTTGTAACTAAACACTTGGGACAGAATGTTATCAGAATTGCTGCTTCAGTCTGGGAAGCAAAAGTATGGTGTCCATAGTGAGCTTAGCCTAGGAAGTGGTTAAAGGATGACTTGCATGCTTTCATGAGTTGTGTGTGGTTCTAGGCATATGTGTTGCTTAGTCCCTAAATATGTCACCGTGTCTGTCCTGTACAAGACCTCAGGGCTCTAGTGAACTGCCCAGCTGCAGTGTGTCATCACTCCTGATCCCCATGTGTGCCAGTTAACCCAGATCATGCATGTTTTTCCCTGTGAAGACTTCTGACTACTGTACAAAACCTTTTAAGCAAGCATGGTCTGATACTGTCCCTCTGTTGCATCACATCCTGCATTGCACTCTCAATGAGGAAGATTAATGTACTCTCTGTTGGTGTTTTAAGCAGCATTACTGTGAGTTTTTTGAATTATTTATACAGGCTAATCAGACGTGGAATATCCAAAGTTCGTTCTTGGGGCTTGTCTAGTGAGAGAAGATACATAAAGTAGTGATGTGTGGAGACAGTTATTTAAGCACTAAATGAGTAACTGCTGTAGTTTGTTCCCTGGAAGGCTGTCAGAGTTGCTTATGTACAATATGATCACAGTGGTGCATGGATGTCCAAGTGTCTTGGCTATCTGGGTGACTTTGTGGTGGAGCTGGCCACCCAGTGATTTGTCCAAGCCCCTGATGTGTGTCCTGTTGAATTTCAGCTTGAAGCTCTGCTGAAACCATGTATCACTTCCCTGTGGAAAGGGTGATGGATCAAATGTCATTGAGGCTGGAATTTTCCATTGCTTCTTAAGGAGCAAAGAGAGGTCACAGCATCTTGACCGGGAGGAGATTTGGTCACATGTAAGCTGTTTCTGTCATTACTGCTTATCAGCTGTGCAAGAAGTGGACTGGGTAACAATTCATTGCTGGCCAAAAACTGATGCCTAGAAGCCTCCCAGCAGGCTAAGCTGGCTGCCTAGGCTATGCCCAGTCACCACTCCTCCCTTTAAAAGTAGTTGGTGAGCAGGAATAGGCAGATTTAAATTATTGGGCTAAATTAGTAGTCCTGATTATTTTTGTAGTTTCATCTTGCTTCTGAGAATTAAGACAGTCTCATCTTGAAATGGTTTTCCCTTTCTTTCAAGTTCCTTGTATTGCTAGCAGGACAACCTCTTCTTCCTCAAGCAGATCAAAATACTCTCCATAGCCAGCAAGAATGCAGGAATTTGCTTTACTTATCAGCCTCTCTAGGTCCAGCTGCCTTCTGATTCTTACCCACTGCTTTCCTCCTCCCCCCTACATATACGGATATTTGAAATAGTATCTGTGCTGCCTTTGGCTTCTCTGTGACCCCTCCTCTGCTGCTGCTTGGGTGTGTGCTATGTGCCACTTAAGCCAAAACCACAGATCACTCTGTGTCCAGGTGTATCCGAAGAACAGGGGCCTGTTGAAGTAACGGGAACTTATCATTATGCCAAGTTCTTCATGAATATCATAAAGACGATGGCTTTTTCTCCACTGTCTTGTCCCACAGACTTACATAAATGTGTGCTCTATTGTGTCAATATGCTCTACTGTGTCTACATCCTGGCTGCTGGGAGCATGCACTTGGGCATGAAGGGCAGCACACATCCAAGTGTCAACTACCTGAACTAATGTACACTTTCAGGCTTCAGTCTATATTTTATGAGTCTCAATCCACTGTGTCTTTGGCAAGAAGAATGTTCTGCCAGAGAATATGTGCAGCTTAAATGTTAAGGCCCAGTTTGTCTAAGGCTCGGGACAGTGTAAGGGGGTTTCAGTTACCCATAATTATGATCAGTGCAACACTACAAATGTTAAACAAAAAAAACCCTGATTGTTTCCTTCCATTTCTTGCAGCATGTTGACATCTGTGCATGCCACCCGTTCATTTCCATGACAAGCTCAATCAAAGTATGAGAGCCTTGCAATTGCCTTTTTGAAAGCTTAGAGCTGAGCTCTGGTATCCCAGCTGCAGGTGTCCAGAAAAAATGGGGAAGACAAGCAAAGTGAAGGTGGCTTCCTGGTCATCAGCGGGTCATTACTGAAAAAAGCTTAGTAAGATCAAGCAGTCAGTGTGCCCAGTAGAGGTGAGCAGGTACTGTTCAAGGAAGGGTCATCATCCCCTTCCCTACTCTTATGTCAGCTTTGAGCTTTATCCATCTGAGCTGAAAGACAGGAGCACTCTGTCCAGAAGAACTCTGCCTATGAGAGGCTCCAGTAGAGTCCTCCCCCCTTGAAGATGGTCTTTGTGCAAGAGATCCAAAGGTCACCAGGATGTCCCTACATCTTCACATTCTGTGACAGGGCTTTTGTAAGCAAGTGCAAGGATCTCTGCTCGATGGTTTCTATAAAACCCTCTCTAGCCAACAGACGTTCTCTATATAGGCAGTGAACACAGGAGAGGGACAGGAATGGTTCCCAGTGACACCCAGCAGAGCAGGCACTGAGGCTTTGATGCCACACCAATGAGAATCTTGTTAACCATTGGCAGATTTTAAGGAAAGTATGTCAACTCTTCTTCAAAACAGAAGACTGGAGTTTCTTTTCTAGTAATTTGGAGGTAGATGTGGGATGTCAAACAGGAGTGGCTGGCTTTTGAGCGAGCTTCTCCATGAAGGAGTAAGTACACGACTTTGAGCAGTTATCCCAGCACTTATTACAGCACCAACCCCCTCTGCATTTAGCTGCCACATCACATGGCATAAACTAAGAAATTTGATGGCTTCAGCAGACCAGGCTGAAGTCACTGCTTTTAAGCCAAGATATTAACATACAAATCAGTTCTAAACACATATTTTCTTCTGTTTGCAAGCCTCTAACATTTGTTTACTCCCCTGCTGCATGTGGTTTTTCATAGTTACAGCTGGAAATTCATCATGGGATTTTTCCTCTGAAAAAATGCAAGTGCAGGATTTCAGCACTGAAGAGCTGTGCTCTACTGCAGCAAGTGGAGGCCTAAGGATATTTTGAAGCCACCGTCTAGCAGGAGTCTGATTTTCCAGCTGTGTTAAAATACTGATGAGGCCTTACATGGAGCACTGTGTGCAGCTTTGGCCTCCCTAGTACAAGACAGATGTGATTTAGCGAGTGCAGTGATGGGCCACAAAGGGACTGAAGCATCTGTCACAGGAGGAGGGGCTGAGGGAACTGACCAGTGTGCTCAAGTACCTGCTGGGATGAAGAAAGGATGAGGGGGCCAGACTCTGCTCTGGACAGGACTCAGTGGGCACAAGGGAAACCACACAGAATTCCATCTGAACACAAATATGTACATTTTTCTTGTGAGGGGTCAGACACTGGAACAGGTGGCCCAGAGATGCTGCATGGAGATGGAGCATCCATGGAGATGTTCAAACTCTGTTTGCTCTGTGCTCTGCCTTCTGTTCCATGCTGATTCTTTAGGGTTATTTGTTTACTAAGCAAAGATGTCAGGCTTGCAGAGTCAGTGACTTCAAACTGTGGCTGTGAAACCTGCTCAGCAGGAAACCAGGGCAGCAGTAATATGCCATCCAGATGTAGGAGTGTTGCCTCAATACACCCAGCTACAGTTGGGAACTCGCAGTAGCAAAGGAGTAAGTGATCCCCAGCCAGATGGTAGAGACCAGTAGGGGCACAGATGTGAATGCCAGGAGAGCAAAGACTGGCAGAGTCAGCATGGCACAGACAACAGCAAGGACACCTCTCAGTCCAACATAGTCGTGGTGAAGGGAATGAACAGAAAGCCTCTTCCAGGGGACCCTGTTTCCCATAGGTCCTAGTGGCACATGGGGCTGTGCAAAGTGGGCTGGCAGGAATGGCAGTGACATGGCATTTCCTGGCTGTTGGCAGTGTAGCAGAGCAGCTGTTCTACCTCTTGCATACCTCTGAACTGAGACTGAAGTGTTACTAGGTATCCAGTACTCAAGCGAAACCCCAGGTTTTAACAAAAGGGGAAGGGAAAACATTATACCATGATAATTATGGAAGTAAGGAATGGAAGCTCTATGACAAAATAGGGCCTGATTGCATGCAAATTGTCCTTTCCCATCTACTTGCAAATCTTATCCCAGTCCTTTCTGTTTCCGTCTCAGACTCCCCAAAACATACAGCCATATACCATGGGTTGATGCTACCATAGCACAATTACAGGACAGAGGTAAAAATCGGCAAATGTTACTTCTTGTAATTTAAGTCAGGTTAAGGTGCATCTTGCAGTTTGCAAGGACTTCTCGTCCAGCCACAACAGGTGAAATTCTGTTTGAGGGGGCTGTAGCGGACATTCCCAAAAATCAGGAACAAGTTATCAGCGAGTGCTTCATGTTTTGGGTACTCATAATTAATATGCCAACTGCTGGAGAGAGAATGAGGGAGTTTTCATATACTGCCCCAAAAATATAAGCAGCTGCCTGCTGATTTTAACCAGAATATTTATCCTGGATAAACTTGCTAAAGATAAAATGAAGCCAAGAAAATAAAATAATTTGTAGTCTTGATCTGGTTATTTTGATAGAAAGTAAGTTTGAGCACAAGCATATGGGCGGGAAGGGTTTGAATGAGAGGACTTGTAAACAAGCTTGATTCTGTCTGGTTTGTAGTGCCAAGCCTTTGATGGTTTACTTTCTTTTTAATTAATACACACCACAGAGGAGCTGGTATTTTCAGACACTTTCAAGACACTTCTGCAAGTGCGGAGTGAAACTGCAGGTTAGAGTGGAGCATGTGTTTCCTAGATCAGCACAGCTCACAGCAGCAGTGTGCCATTGCTTGCCCATGCTACATGGGTGAAGTTTTGACATCCTCTTTTAAGAGGCTAAAAGCCTTATCAGTTCAAGGGGGTGAATGCTGAGGGGCAGGACCATGGTTTAAAAATAATCTAGCAGCAAGAAAAAATATTGAACATCTGCATTCAAGAAATACTAGGAATTGCGCAGGAAATTCCTTTAAGAAGGCCTGGTTACAGGAAAAAAAAAAAAAAAACCCACGAAAAAAACCCCTGTCAAAACCAGGCTTTCAGTTTTGTTAGGGACATGCAGAAATTTCATTAAACTTCCTCAAATTCTTTATAGAATTTCCAATCATTCACAGAGGTTTATTTAAAGATCTTGTATCTACTTAAATTTGATTTGGCTATCTATATAGCTGCTTCCCATCAGTTGTCATGCTGATGACATCTCTTCCCTCCTGATTTCACAGTGGCCTTTTTCAAATCACTAATGAAATACTACCGAAATAATTTTTTTTTTTTTTTTTTTACTTCAGGCCTTACCTAATACAAAAGTTCATCCTCATAATGTGACAGAAGCTGCTACATCATCCACAAAGGGCAACAAAGCAGCAAAACAAGTCTGTGGCAGAGCCCCAGGACAGAAGCCCGAGCCTTAATTTACATAGCCAGGTTGCTGCTTTCTTTTAAGCAAAGGCAGGCATTAAAAAGGAAGTCCGAAGTTTTCACCAGATACAGAGGCTTCCTCTTGTACAAACCTAGGCTGAGCAAGCCCAGTTATATTCCAGACGTAGCAGAGTGCAGCAGCTGCAGGGCAGAGCTGCCCCAGACCTGTGATGTTGACACCCCACCCAGCTCAAAAGAACCCACTTTGCTGGTCTATCACAAAGGTGAAATGTCTATGGGCTGTTTTTTAAATTATTTCCTTCCCCTTCTCCCAAATCCTTCTGACCCTCCTTTGGCAGTGTTTGAAGCTTTAAATATTGGGTGAATCATTTTCCTTTAAGTATTTTTGCAGTCTTTCAGAAGCTTCTCTCATCTATGAAGGGAAGGAAAGGTCAAAGAACCCTCAAACCTTTAGGTGTCAAAGGTATGTTTCTCCACATTTCACGAGTGGAAGGAACAAGCCTATTACCCCTATATTTCCTAGTCCCTCCAAAATTGAGGCTTGCAAAGCTCTGTTGGCCCATGTGAGTCAGTGGGCCATAGCCATAGAACAGTACCTGCTGTCTGCCACAAAAGGGGAAGATGCAGTTTTGGAAGAACATGATGGTGAGGGCCAGGAGGTCGTAGGGAAGGGGAAGGTGCTGTATGTCCTGAATCTGCTGCAAAGACAAGATGTGCCCTCACTCCCCAAGAAAATAGCCCAGCTTCACACCATTGTCACTTTCTGCAAGCCACTGAAGGGCACAAGAGATTTAAGTAACAGGTTAAAGGGAAATAAAAGGCAGCTCATATACCTCTAAGTGAAATTTGAGATGTACTGACTCTAAAACATGCCTTCTGTAACACTATCCAGTAAAGAAAACAAAAAAGCTTTCTTATTTTTATGAAGGTTCTGGCTGCAAAAGACTGTTTTGAGCAGGATCTGTTAAGAGTCCACTGCACACCCTTAAGAGAAACACAGCAGAAAGGTACAGTATAAACAGGAGTCACAACACAACTACAGAAACCAGTTGAGAGTACTGTCATGAGAAGGAAGCCATCTAATAGATCAAGGTGCATAAAAATTGCAGACCGAAGTTGCTCGTAATGCTTGTTCCTAGACAGAATGCAAGGAGGAATCGAAGATAAGGGCTGGCAAGAGACCAGTACTGCCCAGATTAGCTATTTCCTATCCTGGATCCTGTGAGCCAGAAAGCAGTTCAGAGGGAGGCCAGCAGAATGCTCCTCTGAGCCACCTGCAGTCGGAAAGTAACTGGATCAGAAAGCTACTGCCATTCTGAGTACTCCCTGAGCTCTGGAAGGCTCTAGGCAGGGAACTCTTGGCTGGTGGCTCACAGATGCGATCTCCTCAGTGCTGCTCTGCAAGGTTGAACTGAGGGGTACGAATGCCCTCTCCTGGTTAGGACTGGCTCTGTTGCTGCAGCCTTCCCTACATTCCGGTGGCAGTGCTCCTGTACCTGGGATTTCCAGGATAGAGATGGAAAAAAAAACCACCTACCGCTTTTTTGGATTCTTGCTGGATAACACCATCCAAGCCCAGCTACCCATTTTATCAAGTACACTGACTGTGAGGGCTGAAACAAACCCCAGCACACAGAGGAGGCTCCCTGGGAAAAACAAGAGGTGTTGGAAATTCCTGGGAGTGGAGAACACTGAATGACAAAACCCACTGCATGTAAAATGCAGAATTCTCCATGACTCCTAAGCCTGAATTCTCTTAAAACAGAGTAGGACCCTTGACCTTGTACCACCCTGTCACAATCCCTGAGCTCTGGCCACTGAACTCCTATGGCTGCAGGACTGCCTGAGGCCAGTGAGCTAAAGCCACCAGTCTCTCAGGCAGAGCTCAGCTGGCCTATGGCTAGAATGCTCCTGACCCACAGCAGAACTATGCAATAAACCTAAGATAAAAGCATTGGGAAACTTCTCTGGTCCCCAGAGCAGGGGAGGCATATCATGGCTGTACAGGAAGCCAGGCTGTACCTTTTCATTGGTTTGACCTGCTGCAGTTAACCCAGCAGTCTGGTCTGTGAGCACAGGCAGCTCCAGAGTAGTGAGTCTGGTTATGCTGCCTACACCAAAGCAAGTTTTATGTTGCAGTGTGACGCCATTTCCTGTTTCACCTATCCCAACCCCCCAGGTGTGCCAATCTCTCCTTTCCCCTCCCCCTTTGCCCTCCTGCTAAGTGCTGTCCATCAATCTTAACATTCCAGCAGGGTCATGGTGTGGTTGGCAGAAGTTCAAAAGATGCCCCTCAGGTCCGGGCTCATTGGCCTGTCCAAGTGTCTTTATCCTTTGAGCCTTCCCCTCCTCACACCTGGTTGGTGGCTCACCTGTGCCTTCCCCTCCCCCTGTCCCCGGCCTGAAAAGGAGACGGGACCATGCGGTCTGGATTCTGTTGGGAGCTGTTACAAGATTCGGAGGTCTGTCATCCTGGAATAAACTCTGGATTAAAACTCTACAGCAGAATCCTCTCCTTTTTCTCTTCACCGTCCCCTGAACCTTTTCCACCAGAGGTAAACTGAGTTTCTACTATGCCTGGATTTGTTCCGAGTGCCCAGCTGCAGCATCCAGCCGGCCAAATGTATCTCTGAGGTGAAACATCACAGCTGCCGCCTTTGGCCCAGCAGCAAGGGTCAGACGAGCCCAGGCACGTCCTACCCGGAAATATTGGGATTAATATTCCATAGTTTTACAATGGTCATCTGCTGCAGATGTCCTTCTCAGAAGGAGTTCTGTACACATTTTGTTTTCCGAAACAGCTTCTGAGATGAATGCACACTTTATCTGATGTATTGACCCCTTCACTGACAGAAATATTGACACAGAAGTATTGACAGAAGTACTGTGCTGTGCTTGCAAATGCTGCCTGAGCACAAAACTAAATGTCAGACAAGATGTGACATCCCATGCCCACCACAGCTTTCTCGGAGAGCTGGAATCAGAGGACACTAATCAGTTTCAACTTCTGCAAGAGATTAATCTCTTTTCTGTGGATGATGGCTTATACTGCCTTTTTTTGTAAATAACACTTTTCAATTATCACACTTCTCTATAATCTTTGAAGCAAGTCTCCCTAACATCACCATTCCAGTAGACTACTCATGTGCTGTTTAACCCTTCCCTTCCACTTGAGAGAGATCTCATCTCACTGCACCAAAAGAAGGAGAGAAGCTCAAATCTTCTAAAGATACAAGCCCTAGAACAGATTCACACTAAGAAATATGCAATTCAGGTTCTTCTCACAGTAATTTAAACATGTGGTTTCAATCAGCCATGTGCAAGACATCTTTTGCTGGGACAAGTACAGACACTGCTGCAGAATCAGCAGGTTCTGCTGCCCACAGTACAGAATAACAAACACATTTCATTCCTGTCTCTTTCACTCTGAAGTTTCTATTCCATGGGAGTACTCCTATATTAAGAACTGACTATCTGTGACTGCAGATGTTAAAATACGTCAAGAAAATAAAACTGTCAGGCTGACACTACAGAGTTAGAGCGGGTTTTCTGGCATCAGTGCAGAAAACACCACTCATTGCACATAGAAAGCAACAGGAAAAACTGGAAAATCATGTGCCACTTCCGGCTTACCTCACTACCTCTTTCAGGTTCTTTTAATCATTGGACAAAGCAAGCTGGCCTGGGTCTAGAAAACACTAAAGGAGTGTCCACTTCATTCCAAACTTTGTCTCAAAATTCTGGGTGAAGAAATTGAAGACACTCCCAAGACCGGAGAGACAGAGTCAATCCAAATGCCAGTGCCAGCCTTCCCCTTGAACCAGAAAGTTGTGATAACAATTCTGCACAACTTACAGAAGAGAAAAATCCTCTCTTGAACAGACAGGCTTGACCAACAGCATGGCAGAGAAGCAAGAGCTCTCTCAAGCTGGAGAGCTCACGCTGGAAGCTGATCTACACATGCCAAGAGGAGGCATGTGCCAGAGAAGGTATGGGCTAGCCTCACAGTCCATTTGTACTAAATCATGCAGGGGCATGGGAGGTGAACTTATCCATCCTATAAGGCAAGCAAAAATAATTTCAAAGGCAGAGAAATCATATGTCAGTGCCCACCCTTGAGAGAAGGACAAACTTGTTAGAGGGGAAGAATTAAAAATTCCAGCACTCATTAAATCAAGGAGCAGTGGTCTGCCAACAACAAAAGTCACTGGGTAAGAGGAAGTGAAGCTGACTGGTAGGACAAGGGTCTAGAAGGCAAAAATGTATCATTACCCTTTCATAAGATGTGTTATAAATGATCAGCCAGAAATCCAAATTAATAAATGCAAAAGATTTTTATCTTCGCAACCAAAATACGGTCCTCAAAAACCACAGCCAAAGAGACAGCATTGAGCCCGGGATCAGTGCTGGGTGAACCTAGATCCGACCTCTATTGCATCAGATATCCCTCTGTTCATGAATGCCGTTTCCAGCGTGGTTGTTTTATACAGTTTTTTTATGCCTGAGGCAGAGGTGCCCTGATTCCTTTTGTAACTCCGCATATGTATGAAGGTTTCTTGCACTGTGCAGGGCTGGACAATTGCTGTTTCCTGAGTAGTGGCAGGCTCTGATCATGTCAGGGAAAGTTGCGTATTGTGTTCACATGTATGTTCCTTGGTGATTTTGGTTATCTTGATTGATGATATCTACCAAGAGATGATCACCCTTGGGTGTTCCCTGATGGCTCCAGAGAAAGTCCATCTCCACACTGGCCACATTCTTTCATTTGCAGACAAAACATTGTTCTCCTGCTGCCTCCAGGAGTTTCGTAATTCCAATGTAGTTATCTGTCTCCAGGCTGCTCGTGGTCAGAGGCTCATCAGAGGATTTTACAATTTTTATTATATATACATTCTCCCCTTAAGCATGAATTCTTTTATAACATATATTACAAAATGTAAATATGAAAATATGTATATGTGAATTCCTTACTACTAAGTGACCCATTCCCAGAACCAAAGAGCCATGAACATCATTGGGGGGAGGTATGGCAAGCCCTTGAAGTGCAAGCCTAAAGCAAACATGGGGGATCCCAGCACAGTGAGAAAAGAAAAAGTAATAACACCATCTAGGAAGAAACAGAAAAAATGCACAAACCTCAACAGAAATGCTTAAGTCAGGACAAAGGCATTCTGTGTCAAAAAGCTAAAGAACAACCTCAAAACACACCAATAAACCTTATCAGTTTACTCTCCACTTTTAATTTTGTAAAGACTGGTCTCTTTATTAAATGAGTTGGCAATCATCAAAATAATGATATTATCAGTGGTGGGAGCTTAGAGAGGCAGGGGCAGGGGACTCTCAAGAGAACTCTGTAGTCTCTGACTCTGCCTTGAGCTCCATTGCAGGCTATGACCTAGAGAACATGATCTCCTCTGTGCCTCTCTCTCCTAAGACATTTACCTCTGTGATACCGAGTGAGAGGGACTAATCTGATTTTTATTTATGCATCAACATATGTTACACATATGGAAGATTCCTGTGAGAGCTCTAGGTGTGCTGGCAGCCCGGTCCCCGGGAAGGCTTTGCCCGGCAGCCAGTCAGGGCAGAGGAAGCTTCCACGATCGGGCTGGGAGCGACATCCCCCTCCCCCACCCTTGCCGGTGGGAGAAATGCCTGGATGCCTGGGAAGAATGCCCAGGAAATCGGGCTATGGGGAGGAGCTTTAGTGAATAAAAGCAGTTAACTGCGACACAACTAGAAACACTATTCTTTGGGTTTCTTGGAGGAAGTAGGGGTCGCCTGTAGTGTTGGTTTGGCCCCTTTTCCCCCTCAGTTTTTCATCCTGGTGATCCTGCTCCCCTGTCCACACCTGCTTTGCCCTGCTTCACCCTTTCCGCGAACCAGCTCATCACCACTTTGACACTCATTCTGCTGCCTCCCCAGCGGAGCAGGCACCGCCACTGCAGCCGCCCGCGCTGTGTTTCCTGGGCGTTGCCGCTGCCTGTACCCAGCTGCGACCACATCCAACCCGTAGCGACCAGCCTGGAGCCAGTTTGCACCCAGCATTTCACAGGAGCCAGGCAAGGCTCGCTGTGGCTTGCAGCCGATGCCGGAAGCACGCTGCCACTTTGAAAGCTGTGCCAAGCCGCCACTAAAGCCACGCAGCTCACTGTGGCTTGCAACACGCAACACCATTTGCCATGCTGATGCTGACAGAGCGCTGAGGTTCCTACGGTAACACTGTCCCTGTCTTCTGTTTCTCTCTCAGTCTCTCTTTTTCCCTCTCTGCTCGCCTTTCTATCCCCTTCAGTAGGAACACTCCTTTACCAATAAATGGTTCTCAGATAAAATATTGTCCTGTTTGCTCTTTGTTTTCATCTGAGAAATCTAACCAAAAAAATCACCCCCGACTCCCTCTTTAACAGCATGTCTTGGTTTGAAAAGACAAGTGTCTGCTAAGGAAGGCAGGAGCCTCTCTTGAAATGGAAAATATCAACCACCTCCCTCTGAATTGTTATAATTTTGAAATTAAGGGGCTCTCAGGCAAAGATATGGGAGTAGGAATAACAGTTCTGTATTAGGGAAAATAAAAATAAAAATGCAGTAATACAGAACAACACTGACAAGAGTCAGAACAGGACCTGGCACCCTGTGGTGTTGGCATCACCCAGGGTGGTGGCACAGTCCCATTCAGTGGTGGCTGCAGCCCTCCTGCAGTGCCAGCTGTGGTTCTGTTGGAACAGGGATCCTGGAGAAGGGTGGAGTTTTCCTCTGAAGGTCCAAGGGTGCTGTAGATGACCCTGGTCTTCCTCTGGGAATCCAGTGGAAAAAAAAAAGCTGCTCCTCTGGGAATCCAGTGGGAAAAGGCTGCTGTGGTGTTCCAAATGTCAGATTCTACCCAGGTAGGAATGCTTGGCTCCTCCTCCTGGGAGGAGCATCTCCCAATGGGATGGGATGATGGAATCATTTTATCAGCCATGCAGTGAGACTCAATGGCCCATTAACAGAAGATATCTCCTGGAGGCAGGGTGGGTCTGGAAGAGATAAAGAAAACTGCCCCACCTGGTTTTAACAGGTGGCCCAATTAACAGAAGATAACTGCCCCACCTCTGACAGATGGCAATAAAATACACACCCCCAGCCACATCTTGCATTTGCAACTTAAGACACAGCAGAATGAGACACAAAAAGTGTGACTGCATCTGCTGGGAGTGCTTGGTCTTAGCTTTCAGCAAACACCAGAGCAAATGCCAGAGCTGGGAGCTGAATCCTGCTTTATCAGTTTGTCCCATCAAAAACATGTAATACTAGTCTCTGTCACATCTGTGTTATCAAAAAGTGTGGTTACTGCCATGCTGTGTCAATTCAGCTTAAGTCAGTGATCAAAGGATGAATCTCTCAGTTGCTTAGCTGACCATCACACCCACACACAGAGCTGTCCTTACCCCTCACGCCTCTGTGGTGTTACTACAGTGGAACCTTTAATCTTCCCTTTCCATTATTTGAAGGCATTGAAAGGGCAGCCTGACATTCCACTTCAGTACAAGAATAAATTAATTGAATCCCAGAATTGACAGCAATTTCCCAGTTTATCAATCAGGTATCCAGCCAGAATAACCATCACTGCATTTCTAGGAGCAAACCAGAACAGAAATGTACATCTCACTGCCTGGAAACAACTACCAAAACACCCACTTCCAAAGCTAGAGCAAAGTGACTCACGTCCAAGCATAGATTGCCTACGGCAGGTTTTACTGAGCTGGAGTCATTCACAAGCCTTCCACACAGTCCACTGTGCCATTACACCTGATGCTGGTATGGTAAGTTCCATTGAGGTCAAGTTCTGCACAAGTCACAAAGCATTTGTGAGGTGCAGATACAGACAAAAACTCATGTATGTCTTTAAAAATGAAGTTCTTCCCTGCTAGATTTCTATTTCATCTGCTCACTTCCCACTTCCATGACCAGTCAGCCATTAGGGGGCTTGTGTCTTCTCCCAGAAAGCCAGCCATTGTCAAATAGGAAATGACTGGCCACTGGCACAGCGCAGCTTCTCTTTCCCTTCTTGTGGCAGTGGCAGCAGTAGCTCAGCACTTTTATGCACATTTCAGTCCGGAAGCAAAGCCAGGAGACTCCATCATCGGCTTTATCTGATCCCTTAGTTTCTTGGCTATAGTTCACCTTGATCTGACTCCTTGTTCCATAGTATAAAGTTTTAAGCAACATGTAAATATGAAACTTAGTCTTAGTCTGCATTAATTCATAGTTCTAAAGCATTTACTGAAGAGTAGGAAACTGGTTGACCTGGCATGATTTAATAGCGTTAACTACTGTTGTGGTTTGACGCTGGCCAAATGCCAGGCACCCATCAAAGTCACTCACTCACCCGCCCCCTGCCCCAGCTGGGCAGAGGAGAGAAAAATGTAATGAAGGCTTCATGAGTTGAGATAAGGACTGGGGAAAAAAACACTCCAAAGGCAAAACAGGCTCAGCTTAGAGGTACAAATTGAATTTATTACTGTAATATATGGTAGAGATAATTCATGCTATATAGATAGATATATGTGTGTGTAAAATATTGTGAAGGTCCAAAGTTATGCCTTTGACCACTCTGGCTGGGAGCAGAGTTCTATTCTCATTGTAACCAGTTCCCAGACAGCGTTAAGATAATATCAGGTCTGTTACCGTATGAATGGGACAGTCCCCGGAGAATCGTCATAGATGATTTCCCCTGACATCTGCACCTGGGAGATAGCATCTAGACCTTCCTGGACCATGATTAATGGAATGTCTCAAGAAACTCACAAGACCTGCACCTGGGCATGATTACATCTGTGGTACTCAGGAACTAGTATCACTCTACTACATGTGAATACAACTTCTGCCTGGATACTCAGACATTCGTCTGAGTCTCCGGATTAGTCTTTGTCTGTTCCTGCACATGTATGGATCCCGCTCTACATGTGAAGAGACATAAAGAAACGTGTGGTCATCTCTGCCTCAGGCAGAATAAACTGTATATAAGCTAGCCACTGGAAGCACTCGGGGTGATCTCCTGGGGAAACGCTGTTACTTTGTCAGTGGACCCTAGTTCACCCAGCGCCTGCACTCGGGGCTGACGCTGTCTTGGCTGTGGTGGTTCTTTTTCAAAATTCTATTTTTTGTTATCGATCCAATAAATCTTTGTTAAATTTTTCATAAATTTGGCTACTGATTTGATCATTTATAACATTACTAACAAAATCAGATGAGGAGAATGAGAAGTAAATTAAGCCCTTAAAAAAACCTTTTCCCCCCAACCCCTACCTCCTTCCTGCCAACAGTGCAATGAGACAGGGCCTGGAGAGTTTGGTCAGTTTATCACCCTAGGTTTTTTTCCACTGCTCAGGGAGAGGGGTCCTTCCCCTGCAATGCTGTGGGGTCCCTCCCACATGAGTCAGTTCTCCATGAACTTCTCCAGTGTGGTTCCAATCTCTGTGGTTCCAAGCAGCAGCTCCATGCAACCTACTGCAACATGAGCCCCTCCCACAGACAAACAGTCCTCCCCAAACTGCTGCAGCGTGGGTCACTCTTCCACGGGGTGCACTCCTCCAAGGATAGGCTGCTCCAGCCTAGAAGCAAGGGCCCCCTCTCTCCACCAGGTCTCCAACGGGCTCACAGCCTCCACCAGTACCCACCTGCTCTGGCCTGTGCACCTCCCACACAGGCTGCGGGTGGATCTCTGCATCCCCATGGACCCCCACAGGCTGCAGGTGGATCTCTGCATCCCTATAGACCCCCACAGGCTGCAGGTGGATCTCTGCATCCCTATAGACCCCCACAGGCTGCAGGTGGATCTCTGCATCCCCATGGACCCCCACAGGCTGCGGGTGGATCTCTGCATCCCCATAGACCCCCACAGGCTGCAGGTGGATCTCTGCATCCCCCATGGATCCCCACAGGGGGACAATCTGCTTCACCACTGCCTGCAGAGGAATCTCAGCTCCAGCACCTGGAGCACCTCCTTCCCCCTCCTTCTCCACTGACCTTGGTGTTCCCCTCACATGTTCTCACCTCCTCCTCTTCTCTGGCTAGAAAACTGTGCCCCAGTGCCCCATTTTGTTTTGATTTTTTTTTCCTAAATATTTGTTATCACAGAGCCATTATCATCATCTTGCATTGGCCCAGCCTTGGCCAGCAGCATATCCATCTTCAGAGCCATCAGGGATTGGCTCTGCCAGGCATGGTGGAAACTTCCAAGCAGAAGCCACCTCTGTGCCCCCCCCCCCCCCCTCCCCAACTACCAAAAAAACCATTCTGTTCAAAACCAACACAGCTACTGAAGAGCAACAAGAGCAACATCTCCTCAACACCATATGTTCTGGGTCTTCACACCAGCAGGCACAAGCTAAACATCTCAAATAAGCACAAGAGAAATATGATTTTAATTAGGTAGTTTTTTTATATGGCCATTGTATTCATAACCCTTCAGATCTGCTGCAGCAGAAATATCAGAGGATGCAAGGAAGCAGCTCTCTAGAATGAAGTGTTTCACTGCAAGTCTTCATCTCATCTGCTCCAACTACTGTGGTACCACTGGTGTGTGACAGGGAGAGGCTAAATCCACTAGAGTAAAAATATGTCAAAACTGTCAACAGATAAAAATTCTGTTTGCACAGTACAAGTAACAGAAAAATATGGCTTAGTTTTACTACCCCACAAACTTACCTAGGTTACAAAATGTGACATAATGCTGACCTATTTTTCAGGGGTCAAGCTCATGTTTGCAATAACAAACTGCACCTAATTTAGCCTGGAGTTCACTGTCTGAATATTAAGGATTGACTGCATTCAAATTAAAAAGAAAAAACAACCAACTTGCAAGCTCTAGTTATTCTGCCCTGGCTACTGAGACACACAGAGAATAGGATGGTGACTCTCCACCTACAGACACTGACCTGCCAGAAGACGGCACATGTGAGGCAAATCCTCTCAGGAGACATGGAACTAAATGCAGACATGACAGGAAAATGAGTCAAATAAGAATTTGTCAGGTATTCAGAAATTAAGCTTTGGCACTCTGGCATCTCTGCAGAAATCCCAACAATCTGCTGGGATGTGGGTTTGAACCTTGAACAATAGCATTTTCCATCATCTGAGGCTGTAACTAGTTTGTACAAGATAGAGTCATCCTCCAACCCCCCTGCACATCTCTGTCTCTGTGTCAGCAAACATGTGAAGTGATGCCTGCAGTGCCAGGAGGTTTGGATCTGGAGACTGAGGAAAGCTTTTCTTGTGCCCTACCTCCAGTGCCTCTTCTTGACCACTGTCTCCCAGCCCAGGGCAGGTACTTGTGGTCAATGCTATGGGTCTCCTACATGCAGTGGTGCCAAGTCCTGATTGGCATTTTTTAGTGTGGAGATGGGGAGCTGACAACCATTGAGCAAGGGCAGGTGTTACATTCCCAGTTATCCTGGCAGCAGAGAAAGCTCAAACCCTTCACGGCTTGCCCTGGCTCATGTATCTCCACAGTGGATATGCCCGTAACAACCACTCACCCCCAGCATCTGGGAGGTAAAACCCTGAAACATGACTCTGGTTTTGCTGGTTCAGCCCTTTTCACATGGCCTGGACAGAGGCCCAACATGTACTCCCAAAACCGACCCCTGGCATTCATGCCCTGGAACTGCTGCTGTAGGACACTGGGGATGCCAAAGCAGGAGCTGAAGGTGAGAAGGTAGTTGAAGAGCAGTATGGCAAACCTGTAAGAGTCTGAGGTAGAGTGGATCCTCCTCACCCTCCCATCACGTCCTTCCTGTGGGTCCCGCTGAGCCCCAGCCAGGCCCTGGGTGCAGGGGGCCCAGCTCGACCTGCAGCCTCCCACCACCTTATATAAAACACAGAGAAGAGCTCTCTGAAGGGAGGAATAGCACGAATTAATTGATAGAAACCAGCCAAGTGTTAATTAGAGGTTCTTCATTATCAAAGGAGCATGCCAATGACAAGGGAAAACAACACATCCCACACTCCAAGCCCATGTATGATTGAAAGGGCAAGTATATTTCTATTTTTAAAAATGCTGTTGCTTTAGACATCAGTTCTGCAGCCATGTAGTTTTTATTTTGCCCTACCCTATGATTTCCCCCTTCCTTGATCTGCAGGTGTGGAGGATAATGAAACAGCATTCTTGTCTTATGTGAGGAGGATGCTTCATGCTGCCAACCCATGTCCTTACCCAGCTGTGCTGGGCAGACAGAGCCCCTGACATGCAGTCACCTGCTCATGCATCCCAGTGGGATGGAGAGGAGAACTGGAAGGGTGTCTTAAGTTGCAAATGCAAGATGTGGCTGGGGGTGTGTATTTTATTGCCATCTGTCAGAGGTGGGGCAGTGTCGCAGACATCTTTCATGAAAAATCCTTTCTTAGGATTTTTCCTTGTGAGAAGCTGCAGTTTCAGCAACCAAAAGTAAACAATGGTTATCTGCTGCTGTGGAATGCAACAGGTAGACCCGTGATTGGTCTCCTGTGGATGTTGGGATTTCCTGACCACTCATGGCAGAGCTGGCTCTTGTTCTCTGTCTGAGACACAGATCTTTGTTATTCATTCTTGTCTATTCTTAGCTTAGCTAGCTTCTGAAGAAACCTTTTCCTTTCTATTGCTTTTTAGTATAGTCTTAATGTGACATATATCATAAAATAATAAATCAAGCCTTCTGATCATGGAGTCAACATTCTCGTCTCTTCTTCATCCTGAAAACCCTTGTGACCATGGTCACAGGGCAGTTATCTTCTGTTAATTGGGCCACCTGTTAAAACCAGGTGGGGCAGTTTTCTTTATCTCTTCCAGACCCACCCTACCTCCAGGAGATATCTTCTGTTAATGGGCCATTGAGTCTCACTGCATGGCTGATAAAATGATTCCATCATCCCATCCCATTGGGAGATGCTCCTCCCAGGAGGAGGAGCCAAGCATTCCTACCTGGGTAGAATCTGACATTTGGAACACCACAGCAGCCTTTTCCCACTGGATTCCCAGAGGAGCAGCTTTTTTTTCCACTGGATTCCCAGAGGAAGACCAGGGTCATCTACAGCACCCTTGGACCTTCAGAGGAAAACTCCACCCTTCTCCAGGATCCCTGTTCCAACAGAACCACAGCTGGCACTGCAGGAGGGCTGCAGCCACCACTGAATGGGACTGTGCCACCACCCTGGGTGATGCCAACACCACAGGGTGCCAGGTCCTGTTCTGACTCTTGTCAGTGTTGTTCTGTATTACTGCATTTTTATTTTTATTTTCCCTAATACAGAACTGTTATTCCTACTCCCATATCTTTGCCTGAGAGCCCCTTAATTTCAAAATTATAACAATTCAGAGGGAGGTGGTTGATATTTTCCATTTCAAGAGAGGCTCCTGCCTTCCTTAGCAGACACTTGTCTTTTCAAACCAAGACAAAGGCAAGAGGGCAAAAGTGAGGAAAAAACTCACAAGGACTTGTAGGTTGCGATGCAGAATATAAATAAGTGAAAGGGAACAAAAATGAAGGGAAAACCCACACCAAGTGATGGACAAGCAATCACTGACCGTCAACAGACTTAAGTCCACCTGGTCCCAGGCAATGATCACCATGGATACCTTGGAAAAACCTCCTCCCCAGCTTACTTGCTGAACATGATGCGAGATGGTCACATCTCACAGCAGACACCAGGGAGCATATATTTTCATGGGGTAACTGGCATTGCGCCAGCGTCCAACCATGACATTTTTGGTTCCCCTGACCGGGAATCGAATTTTGGGCAAGTGATAAGATACAACTGTGAGATGGGATCAAAGAGGAATAAGAGCAAAGCATGTGTTAGGTTAAAGTAGATTGATAGTAAAAATCTAGTGTGACTGTGGTCACAAGGGTTTTCAGGATGAAGAAGAGACGAGAATGTTGACTCCATGATCAGAAGGCTTGATTTATTATTTTATGATATATGTCACATTAAGACTATACTAAAAAGCAATAGAAAGGAAAAGGTTTCTTCAGAAGCTAGCTAAGCTAAGAATAGACAAGAATGAATAACAAAGATCTGTGTCTCAGACAGAGAACAAGAGCCAGCTCTGCCATGAGTGGTCAGGAAATCCCAACATCCACAGGAGACCAATCACGGGTCTACCTGTTGCATTCCACAGCAGCAGATAACCATTGTTTACTTTTGGTTGCTGAAACTGCAGCTTCTCACAAGGAAAAATCCTAAGAAAGGATTTTTCATGAAAGATGTCTGCGACAATCTAGGGCTATTGTTTTATTGTTTTAAGTAGAAGTGTGTTTCATGTAATTTTGATAATAATTTTGGAATTGTGTGTTCTCAGATGCGAAGGGTGGAGTGTCCTGGTTTGATAAGGAAGTGAGTTTTTTGGGATGCTGTGGTCAAACCAATAGGCGCTCAGATTTGAATATTGGCACCTGGTGTGGCCACTGAGGACATGGATACGCCCCTGAGAACACAGGGGTTTAAAAGCAGAGAACTCCCTGGAGAAAGCTCTCTTGGTTCGGGTGGGTGAAAGAGGTCAGAGCTGCCCTGCCCAGCTGCGGGCTGGGTGGGGCAGGGGAAGCCATGCAGCCGGGTGAAGTAGGCTGGAGCTTTGGACAGAGAAGGGAGGTGAAGGCCTCTGCAGGATGGAAGGGTGGAGGAGTACTGAGAGACATTGGGCAGCCCCCCCCAGAGAGAGAGAGAGAGCCTGTGCCTGTGCTTGTGCCACCTTAAAATTTGATATCTTGTGCTGGCAGCATGACTGAGAAGGAGAAGCTGGGGGGGGGGGGGGGGGGTTGTGCAGTGAGAAGGTGCCTGGCAGGGCCATTATGGGAGTTCTGGACAGGCAGAGACTGAGATTTTAACCCTTTTCTTGGATGATGGAAACCTTACAAAATGCTGATACTCTTAGAGCTGAATGAGAAGAGAGATAGAGATGATATAGGAGGAAATGGGCTAGTGTGATGCAAGTTTGTGTAAGTGAAAGATGTCTGAGAGAGTTGAGAAGAATCCTAGGGAGGTGAGGAGGAGGTGATGGAGTGGCCTTTGGCTGGACTTTTCTTGTATAGCCATGGACAGAACCATTTTTCCTGGGACACAGAGACTGCATCTAGGGGGAGGCAATGGCTAGGAGCCAAGAGAGTGCAGTGATGTTATGTGAAGGAGTGTGTGAACAGAGGTGACTGGTGAGGAGGGTGGTTGGTGCCCTCGATCTTCAGTGGAAGAGAAGATCTCTGTTCTTGAGACCCCTTGGCCCCAGGGGGTGAAATCTGGGGGAAACAGGTGTCCCGAAAGTGAGAGACTGTTCTCTTTTTGGAACTGGGCATAGCATCCTTAAAAAGGGAAACCCTAGAAGCAGCCCTGGTCCATGTGCAGTGGTGAGAGCACCGGACATGGAAGGAAGATGTCATGATGGCAAATGATCTCCAGGCGGTGCCACGTGTGACATAGAAACACAAGAAGTTTCAACTGTGTTTCCTGAGGAAGCCTATGGTACAAGAGGGACTCCTCTCTTATTGATGAACTGAGAATTGATTATCTGAAGGGTGGAGATGGACTGAGTTGGTGATCTGAGGGGTGGTAACTGAATTGAGAATCCAAGGTTTTGTCCTATTGTGATGTATTGGAAATTTGGTGGGGGGAGAAGGAATGTTTTTAGAAGGTTTTCATTCTGAGTTCTGTGTGTGTTTCTTTTTACATATAGTTGTAGGTTAATAATTTTTTTTTTTTTTTTATTCCTGAGTTGGAGCCTGCTTTGCTCTATTCCTGGTCACATCTCACAGCAGACACCAGGGAGCATATATTTTCATGGAGGCACTGGCACTGCGCCAGCATCAAACCATGACAATCATCTATAGCTATAGCTATATCTATCAATATCATCTATATCTATCTCTACATTTTAGAAATATTTTCTGTATATATTGTGTGTGTATATGGGAGTATCTATCATTATATATATTGCATAATGTTCCATGTTATATCTATGTAAATATTATATGGTTTTTTCACATTTATGACATATTGCCCTCTCCCTCCTTTCGGTCCTTGGATAACAGGCTGCGTGAATTTCTTATGTAGAATTAACTTAGTTTTTGAATTTTACTATTTTTCCTCCTTTTCAGCACCAGCTCCGAAGTGACCTAGAATATAGATTGGTAGTGGGTTTGCTTTCTAAGCCCTTAGTGAGAATGAGGATATAGGATATATATAGGACTAGTGATGGAGAGGTCAGATACTCATGAGAGATTTGTAATGGTTGCATGAATGTTTGTACAGATTTAGGCTACCCTGAGTCTAGAAGAATCTCTAGGCTGTTTTTAGTGAGGAAAGGGACAGGCATAAAAATATTTCAAGTGCTTAATCCATTAATTTTCTCAACATGGCCAGGTTTAATACTTCCTCCTGAATCCGCACATCAGCAACTGTGGTGTCTGTGCTGTTGTGAGAACTTCCCAAGAGATAATCAGATCTAATAGACATGACTGATTAAAAACCTGTGATCCAGAAACCATTTGGGATGTCAGTCTGAACCTTGAACAATAGTATTTTCCATCAGTGTTGCTATTTCCATCCTGTATCTAGTAACAAGCCCTTATGGAGTAGATGAGGTGTGGGCTTTTACACGGGAAATAGAGGAAGGAGAGCAAAAAAATTAAAACCGAAGAAGCAACAGTGTATCAGAAACCTCATCTACTCACAGCAATTATGGCACAAGAACCAGACCAAACCAGATAGAGACTAGCATTCTTCTTCCATTATTGCTTCAAGGAAGAAGACTAATATTTGTTAAGAAAAATCAATTAGCTGACAAGTAAGATGGAGATTCTGAATACAATCTATGGAAATCATCCTTGAAGAAACCCTTTGAAGAAGAGAATCCATGATGGCTTGTAAATCCTGGAGCATGTTTGTCAGAAGCTGGTTTTCTCAAGATTTACCTTAGGTTCTACCTTGTAAGGATATATACGAGTTTAGTATTGTCTCCTGGCTATTGGGCCTCTTATGCTCTGTCAAATTCCAGTCATCTTAATTATTAACTTGAATTTATAGATGCTCAGTCATTTTGATTTTCATTTGAACTATTACCTGGTTCCTTCACTTGTGCATCCATAAATATATCATAATAACATTTTACCTTGGCTGTAAATTTATTGCAAAACGGTAGCACTTTTGTTATTTTCTAGAGCTCTTGGAAGTCCTGGTTTTAGTCCTCTCATAAAAACCTGTGCAGAGAATTGTAATTTTAATGTAAGTTTTACAGAAAACTCCCTGGAAGTAGTATCAAGTCATCCTCCTGCCCCTGATCTTATTGTGCCAGTTTTTTCTGATTTAATAGATTTAATTTTCTATCTGAAAACAGGAAATCTCTCCTGGTATATGCTTCCTCTTGTTTATCTGGATTTTCTATCAACAAGCTCTCAGTCTCAGGGATTCCTCAAGTGTTATAAACAGTCCTTTAACATTTAACTTATTGAAGCATATGTCATTATTTGCATTCTGTTCCCAAGTGATTACTTTACATGAGAGAAAACAGCAAGATTTGGTTTGTGACATGTATTAAACCTTTTTGAAAAGAAAAATTCTCTTCAGTCATGAATAGTCAGGTTAAAGTACAGTTGTAGTATAGATAATGTTTTCAGGCAGGAGAGGGATTTTATTTTTTCAGGTGTTATACTTAATTTTGCAATAAAATGTGTGTTTCCTCTGAAAACAGAGGCAGCAGGAGGGTTATTATGTAGTACTTCAACATACTTTGCCATCTCCTTCTAATGGCTGTGTGTTATTCTCACTGACCAGCCCATGTCTCCTCTCAGGCTCGCAGGGTCCCCAGGGGATGTTCTGCTGCCAGATCTCCCTTCACTGCTGCTGCTGTCAGAGGCCTGTCAGTGATATGTGCTGCTGACGTCGGGGCTGAAAGGGAGGAAAATCCCAAAGCATGGAACAAATAGCAAGGAGAAGTATTCACAGTGGCAGGAAACCCCATGTTGGTGTGTGTTTGAGCGCCTCAGTGTCTGAGTGTTGGTGTGTGTTTGTGAGCTTCGGTGTGTTTTTTCCTGTGATGTCCTGCTGCTGTGAGAGCTCTCTTTCATGTAATAATAAATCCCCTTCCCCGGCATTGCTGCTCCATTTGCTGTAGTTCATCCCAGCTAGCTTAGAGACCATCCCTCCCACAGGTTCAGCACAGACACAAACTCACTATGGATTTACTATGGCACCGAGTTAAGCAAACCTGTTAGTTAATTATATTCTTTGTTATTGTCACATTTCCCTTTTTGCTGAGTGTCTAATAAAGGCAACTTGACTTTTTGGTACTTGTCCTACACCCTTTATTGCCATATGTGGATGCCAGCTGGTCAGGGAGAGAGGAACGACAATCGTTTCTCACAGTGGCTTGTGAGAATTTTTAGGAAGCTGTAAGAATGTGATTACTTGTTAGTATAAACAATCTGCAGGTGGTGTTTTTCCACCTTGTTTTCCTGTTCTTCTCAAGAACAGTGTGTGAGAAAAATATTTTTTTATTAACTAGCCAATCAAGTGGAATGTATCATATCAGTCTATAAAAACCAAAGATTCTTTTGTAATAAAGTCTTTTGTCCTTTTGCATTTGGGTTGTTCATCTGTTCTTGTGTCATTCTTGGTTGCAAGAGTAACAGCCATACCTGAGCATCTGTCTGTCACCTGAAATTTGTTCTGAAGGTCTCTTTTAGATGCAGCTGAGGTTTCTGGTGTCTCTGCTAGAGTCTGAACTCCTTCATGCATTGTGTCTTGGGGTAGTTTTCTATCCCCTGACCGTCTACTCTAGGCCCAGGAACGGTTGCTGTAGCTTTAAGGTGAGTCCGGGGCAGGGGGGAGCCCTAGGGCTCTGGCGGGGGCTTTTCCAAACCTCACTCCCTAGGCGTCCGTGGTGCGAGAAGGGCGGGCTCTTTTCCTTGCTTAGTTAGCTTGGTTAGTTTGGTTTTTTTTGTTAGCCTAGGCAGAAAAGTTTTTCCCTTGCCCCGGCCTTGGAGACTGTGGCAACAATCCCTCGGCAGCCTTTTTGTTTTTCCTGAACTGTTCGGTTTGGTTTGGTCAGAGAGGACTATCGACGAGAGAAGCGGGCGAGCCGAGCGGCCGGTCCGTCCCGGCCCCAGACCTCAGGAAAGCCGACCCAGCGGACGAAAGGACCCTAAATCCACCAGCTTCACATGCTGTAAAGAGGAGACCAGAGATGCACCAGGTTCCCATATGTTTTTTCCCGAACTGTGGGTGAACTTGGTTTTTTTCTTCCCTGAGACAAAAGCCATATTTCGCAATTTTTCTCCCTCCTCCCCGCCATGTGGTCAGCCGTGGTTTGTTTTTTGTTTTTTTTTTTTTTTTTTTTTTTGGTTTGGTTTTGGGTTTTTGGGTTTTTTTTTTGGGGGGGGGGGGGCGGTGGTGGTGGTGTTTTTTCTTTTTTTTAAGTGGTTTTTTTTTTCCCTTTTTTTCCCCGGCTGTGGGTGTGGTATGGTTCTGACAATTCAATATCTAGTATTTATTCACTTTTTTTCCTGTGCCGTGTGGACACTTGGTTTGTCAGTAAATGGCTGGCTTTTCCCACTTTCATCCATTAACATTAATTTCTTATTTGTGGGAAGAAATTGCTGAAACCGTTTTCTTCAGAGGAAGCATTAATTCCAGAGCGTTTTCTCTTAAACTTGTCTCTAATCTGAGACATATTTCTTTGTACAAAGCAATGAAATAAATGGGGATGTTGCTGTAAATTTTTGAGCCACTAAGGTGTGTGCAGCTGCACCTTCCTGCTTGAAGAAATTGTCCTCAGCCAGGCCTGTCTGCCCCTGTAGCTTGTCAGCTGAGAGTACAGCAGGAAAAGTGGGGCAGGGGTTGGAGTCCAGGACAGGGAAAGCAGCATGCGGGTACTGATTATATGCAGAAAAGTGACACTGGCTATCTCCCATCCTACTCCATTCATCTTTCTGTCTCTCACTGGATGGAACGCTATTGGGTGCAGAAGGGCTACTACAAAACATTTTAGAAGCAGCCAGCATTTCTGCATATTTTACTACATTTTTTAGCTCTTTCTTAGTTTAACGTGAGATACCCGTCCTAGCAGAGGCTACGGTTTATGTATAACATAGCTTGCTTTTTTTGTCCACTCGATACTGTGTAGGGCAGGGAGTAAAATGTATAAGTTCAGCAGGCTAGAACATCTTGGCCTTGTTATAAATGATCAATCAAAAGCCAAATTATCAAAAATGCGAAAAGATTTATTAATCTTTTTCTGTGACCAAAATACGGTCCTCAAATCCACCACAGCCAAAGAGACGGTGTCGAGCTCGGGTTCGGTGCTGGGTGAACCTGGATGTGACCTCTATCGCATTGGACCCTTCCCCGTTCTATACAGTTTATTGTGCCCGAGGTGGAGGAGTCCCAGTTTCTTTTGAAACTCTGCATATTCATAGTTGGTTCTTTCACTGTGCAGAGCTGGGAAATCGCAGATTGATAGCCAGCGTTGATTGAATCCCGGGAAGTCGGGTATTCACATGTATCTTTCTGGCGACTTGGCTCGGGATCATCGCGCTGGGTGCGTCTATTCATAAGTTAACTGCCGATTGTTCTCCTGCCGCCTTCAGGAATTTTGGAATTCGAATAGTCGAATAGTCGTCTGCCTCTTGGGCTGCTTGTGGTCAGAGACTTGTTTGGATTTCACAATCTTTATAAAATACTTTCTTTTATAGCATGAATTATTTCCCAACATATATTACAGCCTCATTCAGGAAATCTTATTTACCTTCAGTTCAAGGTCTACTCATTGTTTTAATATGCATGAAAAAATTAATAAAGCTTGCATGCAAGTTGGTAGAAACAAACCAACTCTGAACTTACACTTTTGTATGCACTTGTGATGTTTATATCCACTGTGAATGTTATTATCACCTTCCCTGAAAAGCACACTTTGATATCAATAACACAGCAATGAGAATTAGTGGAATACAGGGCTGGAAGACAGGAAATGGAATACAGGGCTGGAAGACTCTATCCTACTTGTTCCTCGGAGTAGATCCCACTTCACTTAAGGTTTGGCAATTAGCACAATGCTGCACCACTCAACCATCATTTCCTGATAGATAACAGAGCTCTGAGGGGACCTTGAGAGACACTCAGCTGTGAGTGTTGGGAACAAGGTAGGTAGTGCACAAGTCCAGCAGTTTATTGTTACAGATCAAAAGGTGGATGGTAACTGGATATATGCTAATTTGGGGGACTGTGGCAAAACGCATTTGCTTTAGGCAAAGGTGCCATTTTTAACATTGTCCAGAAGGCAGGGGAGAAAATAACTTTTCTGTTGCCAAACCACCTCAGCACAGAAATGAGCAGGGCACTTCAACCTTCATCAAATCAGATGATTAAAAACATTACAGCAAAATTTATAAATCTGTGTTTTGATCAAAATGTTGTAAAAAATATAACTATCTGAAGCATTTCAAATACAGAATCACACTGCTTATAGTGAATTCACCTCTGCTTTCTTATGTTCTTTAAAGAAGTTAAATAAAATAGAGTATGAAGAAAGAGTTGGAGTTGCTTTCAGGGATGCAGAAATCCATGTTTGTGAATCTTGGGGGTTTCACCCAGAATGAAAGTTGCTTTCACTAATGTTTTATGAACACTAAACAAAACCTCTCCTGAGACTTCCCTACAAGGCCTGACTTCCCCTTCTGCTTCCCTTTCCTTTTTCCTTCTCTTCCCTTTCCCTTTCCATTTCCCTTTCCCTTCCCCATCCTCTGCACACTGAAGCATTGGGTACAGTTGCTATCAGAAACTTCCAAACACCTCCTTGATGTAACATTAGTGTTGAACAGGGAGCAGCAGCCTGAGATCCTGCTTGGTATTTTCACAGTCTTCCCTGGTTGAACATGTTTTTATTTTGTTTATTGCGCACACTTATTTCAGTGCCACTTACTACACTGAAGCAATATAACGGATTAGAGGGAACACATTCGCCTGTTTCTCTGTTGGTTAGAGAAAGCAAAATGCTACACTGAAGCCATTAATTACATTTTGACTAACAAGAGTATTGTTTGCCAAACGATGATGGGGTGCTTAGATGGACACAGCTAGTCTATACAAAAATTTCCTGGTTGTGAATGTATCCAACCCATAGTTTTATCTTTTTTTTCAGCCCATTTAATTAATAGAACTCTATAATAATGTAGACAACTACACAGAGTCCGCAGTCAGACAAGAATAGAACAAACAGAAATAGTAGAGTCTGTGGTCTTTGAGTACCTAACAAGGATGATGTCTGATTTGAGATAGCTCTGATTCACTCCAATGCTGAGCTAAGAGTCACCTCAGAGACTGACTCAGTGAGGTGGGTATGTGGGAGATTGCTCCTCCTAACACGCTACCCAGCACTTTTACACAGCATAATATATGGTTAAATGTCATGCATATTCATTACATTCCTTGCAATAGGAGTGATTATATAAATCAATTCTTAGAAGTTTATTAATATCATTAGCATACATGACACAGAAGCACAGTGTACTCTGGTGGTTGCATTGAAGAAGGCTCTGGGTCTTCCTCAGGGGTTGTTCTGCCAAAGACTGGCAGTCTTCCTCACTCTGTGCTTTTCACCTTTCTGAAGCACGCCCAGTGCTTTGCTGGCTGGTTACACGTTTTCTGTGCCAGTTTCAACAGGTTTTGTTCCTTTTATCTTGACAAGGTGCGTTCTGTTTCTCTTATCTTAACAAAGCTAAGGTGCATCCTGCTTCTTAGGCTTGTGATTAATATTTGCTGACTCACTAGTTTACTCATGGTTACATGAGTTAACTGTTGGTCAACTGCTTTCACCCTGTGGTTGTAAACTAAAAATTAAAACTTTAAAGGTGCACATACTGGTAAAGGTTTCCAAGATACATGGCAGGTTGTCTATTTAAAAATAAAGGCTGACAACCTGTATAACACACATTCCCTGGCCAAATCACCAGTCACCACCAGTCACAGTTCAGAAATTACTTGACAAATGAGGTTTTGTAAAAGTACCACAATGCGTTTTCCTGACCTTAACAAATATGGAATTATTAAATATTAAGCCCCGAATGTTTCGGGGTGTGTCCTGCATGGCTTCGTCTGGCCTCGCTGCTGGACCAAAGGCGGCAGCTGTGGCATTTTTCACCCCAGAGATGCCTTTGGCTGGCTAGGTGCTGCAGCTGGGTGCTCAGAACAAGTCCAGGCAAAATAGGAACTCAGTTTACCTTTGGTAGCAAAGGTTCAGACAGCAGTGAAGAGAAAAGGAGCGGGATCTGCCGTGTAGCTTAGATCCAGAGTTTATTGTAGCATGGTAGATTTCTGAATCTGGCAACAGCTCCAGCCAGACAGACGGAGACAGAACCATGGCAGAGACCCACGGCAGAGACCCCGACTGCATGGTCTCCTGTCCTTTTTAAGCCCCGGGGACAGGGGGAGGGGACACACAGGTGAGGGCCAACCAGGTGTGAGCAGGGGAAGGGTCGGGGGATGTGGATGCTAGGACAAACCAATGAGCCCAGGCCTGGGGGGCATCTGCCAATCACATGACGCCTTGCTGCAAGGTGCCAGGCAGGAGGGCAAAAGGGGAGGGTGAAAGGTTGGCACACCTGAGGGGGATGGGATAGGTGAGAGGAAATGGGACACACTGCAACATGGAATAAACTTCTGAACTTCATTAAACTATTTTGAAAGGAATGAGGGACTTGTCTTTACAAACAAAATGTGGATCTGCTGGTAAATAAAGCTAGATACTAAGAGATAAAAGAAACAATGGGAAGGATTCCACTGATTGATAAATGGAATGAGAGATTTGTCTTTACAAACAAACTGCAGGTCTGCTGATAAATTAAATTGAATACTGAGAGATTAAAGAAACAATGAAAATAGCCATAAATTCTGTAAAAAATTCTACTGAGTGACACAAGAAAAAGACAAAGGGGGGGTTATACATTAGAAGAGGGTCTTATGTATTAGGCATTTCAGGTATTGGGCGTTTCAGAAAGTCTGTATCTGTCAAGTACCTCAGCCAATGGGGAAAGAAAGAGTGACGTGTGGCCAGGAAATTAGGATAAAAAGGAGGCTGTGTCCACCAAATATTGAGAGACCCCAGGGGAAATGCCCCATGACCTTTCCCTTTATTCAAATAAAGTTACGAGACTTCTCTGTCTCCTTTTTGGACATAAACCTCTGGTGTTTGTGCATGAATTTTCCTGACAATTTGAAGCCAAATCACAAGCTCCTTTTAAAATTTTAAATAGGAATGCCACTAACCAGTTCTTATTCTAGACAGAAATAAACCTTTTAAAAAAGGTTTTATACACTCCTATCCCAGGAGCTAAAGCTTGTCAGTCACCCCTCCATATACTACTGCCTTGTTGAAAGAAAGCACAAGTAGTTCCTGCTGTCCATGTATTTTTAAACAAGAATAATCACTTGTAAATGTTATAGATGATAATATAATATTGGTTTTCACATTCATAGATTAGCTTTTTGCATCACAAGTATTTTGATACAGTACAACTTATACTTACTTTTAACTACTTTAAATAGTAGTAGTTAAATAGTATAATCTGTCAGTTTATTTTATGTGTCAAAAATAGGTTAGAAACTGTTGTAAAATAGTTGATAATTGTTAAGCATGTACTGTTAGTTTGGTTATGGTAAAAGGGGTTAAAAGGGTAGTTATAAGAAATATGCTACTCAACGTACCATAATACACCGAAGTAAAGCGCACCACCTCCCAGGTGAAACGAGCCAGCCTGGACAGAACTGTAATGGGCCAAACAAGTGCCTTCAAACTTCATGCAAATGAAGGATCCAAAAAGAAACCAATCCAAAGGGACAAAAACCAGGATAAGAAGGGGCTTCTGACCCACTGAATCTGTGCTGCTCTACCTGGAACATCATGGACATCACTGCTCAAGGAGCCCCAGCGCCAGCGCTGCAGCATCCTCAATGGGAACAGTCCTGCTCGGCCTCCAGGCCCCTTGCTTTAAGCCTTTTTATTTTAATAAATGCTGAAATCACTTTTAATACTGGGAGCATGGTCCTGTTTTTAACATATGCACTGTATAGTTAATATGAATAGTAGTGTGATAAATATATTGTAGGCTTTAGCACAATGTTAAAATAGAGACTAAAATACTTTTATGTAACTAACTCAGAGAAAGGTATAAATCAATTCTGTTTCTTACATCTGCGGACTGGCCTCTCCAAGTGATAAGATAACAGTGACAAAAAACAGAGCATAAGCATCCAGGAAAGATTTATTGACTCTGTGCTATCAGGGAGTGTGAAACAACAGGATAGAACTACAGGAAGAAATAAAATATACAGACCTAATCTACAGAATATCCTGCAGACAAGTCAGAGGTTAAAACCAAACAAGAGCTCCTGGAACATCAAAAACTCAAAGAAATGTTTAATAATGTATAAACTAATTGTGAGAAACAACTGCTCACTAAAAAATTTTTAAAAGGTTTATTCAACCTTAGCAAAAATGCAACAAAAGGACTAAATAAGGAAAAACAGCATATCCTAGGTTACAATATTAAGATGTATTCTATTCCCATCCTCAAAAGCTGTTGAAACCAGGAGGGGCATTGTTTTTTCCTTATCTGCTGTTAATGGGCCTATCAATGCCTTTCCCCATGACTCAGAGATAACTCCCTCCAGGAGCCATTTCTGTTTAATGGACCCACCACGACTCAGAGAATGATAACAGCCCATTGTGAGACGCTCCACCCAGGGGGAAAGAAGCTAAGCATCCCCACCTGGATATAATCTGGGATTTGGGACAGAACAGTCAGTCTCTCCACTGGATTCCCAGAGGAACAGCCATCTTTCCTACTGGATCTTCAGAGGAAGACTACACCCTTTCTACAGGATCACTGTTCCAACATAACTGCATCTGCCACTCCAGGAGGACTGCAGCCACCAATCCAACTGGACTGCTGCCAACACCCTGACCAATGGGGTGTCAGGTTGTATTCTGTAAGACCGTGGCTCGGATGGGCTGTGTGGGTCCACTCCAACTAGCTATTGACCAAAGCCCACACGATCTTACTTAGACGAAAGCGAAAGACGAGAAGCGCTCTTCTCCCCGTGGGGACGGACATCCTCTGTTTATTGACTTGCTAGGAGACACCTTAGGCTCTGGTGACTCCCTAGATGAGAAAGAGGGCGTGGCTTGACGGTGTGAGATTTTTATACCCGGGGGAATGGGGGGCGGAGGAGGAGGTCCACAGCCAATGGGATACCAGTGAGGAGTGGCGAGGGGAGGGGTAACCCAGGAAGAGACCAGCAGGGGGGTACAGGGGTGGGTGAGGGAAAGACCATGTGATGGGGGGAAGAACAAACCATGTGATATCAACTATTCAGTGCAATATAAGGACCACTCAGTGCAAAAACTCCAATCACTTAGTGCAAAACAACTAAATAAACTGTTTAGTACAACACAACAGTATTCTGATTTTGTCAGTCGTTTTTCTTTTGTATTATTGCATGTATTTTGGTTTTCTTTTCCCTTTTCCTAATAAATTGTATTTCTCATTTGGAGTCTCTCACTGGTTTTGCTTTCAAACCAGAAAACAGCGCTGGAAGTTTCCCATGGCTGCCTACCACGTGGCTGGCTCATCTTCAAGATGGATAATTTGCCTTTTTTATTGCTAGCTTCTCCTAAAGCCTTGTCAGTCAACTCCTACCTTGCTGTCCAGTGGTAGAGGTCGCTTTCTTACATTCTGATTGGAGGTCAGGTGCTGCCATAGTAACAAGCCAACCTTCCCAAATCCCCAGATTCCCAAGACCATCCCATGATAACACATAGTGGGGGGAGGGAGCACATTGCAGTAACATAACTATATATTTATAAAACTTCTTTTAACATACATATAATGTTCACCCCTTAATTGTGAGAGTCAACCATTCACTCATCTATAACATAATGAATATGCATGTAACCCCAGCAATGTAACTGTATATAGAGAACATGATTTTAAGCTACCAGTGTGGTCTTTGGCCAAAAGCACCCCAGCACTAAATTCTTCTTTTATCATGTATTAAACTTTAAAAAATTTTAGAAAGTGAACTCTGTTTCTCACATAAAACCCGGTTTACGTAAATTCTTCCTCTACCGCAACTGTCCTATGGTACTGTGGTCCATCTTTTGCTGTTGAAACAACACCTTGAATTTCAGCTCAGTACTAGTTGAATGGGAATTCTAGGTACAAAAAACAAGATCATATTTTTGTTGGTTGTATGCCATCAAAGTAGAAACCTAATGTTAGGATTTTTTTCCCCCCTCAGGGAATTTTCTCCCATCTGTTGCCTAAGAGATAATAACGACCAGCACTTAAGAGAGACAAAAGCAGTGCTCAAGGTGGGGGGAAGGGGTTCAGCTGGCTGCAGACTTAGCCGGGGGCTTTTCTCTTGGGAAGGGCAAAGATAGCTGGAGATGTTTTGCTGGGGGGTCAGGGGGCTTGGCTTGGCTCTTCTTTCGCTCTAGGGCTCAGAGGGGAACAGTTGGGCTGCTGCTACCATGGGGTAATTTGCTGCCGCTGTGGAGTCCAGCCCATTACTGCTTTCTTCCTTACTGTGGGTGAGACTCTGCTCCTAAGAGCAGCCATTTAACTGGGACCTTAGTAATACCTGATCTGACCGGAAAGGACCATCACCATCTACTGGGGTGCTGCCAGGGAAAACCCAGAACCCCAAACTCTTCCCTCTTCCCCAAGGGTGCGTCTCCTGGGTGTGTGCGGCCACTGCTACAGAGAAGCCCAGCTGCTGCTGCCCAGCCCACTGCTTTCTGCCGCTGCCTTGGCCTTTCTTGCTACACCCTAACCCAGCAAGCCGCATCCATCCAATGCTTGCAGCTCCTGCTAAAGCTAAGGTTTTCTGCTACATTTTGTTTGTCACCCTAGGCGCCCACCTCTGCTGTTTCAGCCAGTGCTCCGAGATTCCTGCTGCAGCCCATTTCTCCACCTGGAGGGGCCCTGGGACTGGCTGCCCCTGTGCGTTTGTAAATAAAGCCCCTTTTCTCTCTGTCCCACCAGATGAGTTGCCATCACCGTGTGGAGAAGCGGCTGCGCTCACGCCACAGCGCCCCCTGCAGCCGCGGGGGAATGATCGCATTCGCCCTGCCAGGCCAGGAGCCACCAGTGCCCCTGCTGGCTGTGACCAGAACTGCACCAAAGGGGGAAGGTGCCTGCAGCTGAGACAAGGCTGTGGTTGGGCTTCTGGTTGGTTGTTGCTGCCTTTGTTGATATTTGTTTGCCTTGTTATACATACATATATATATATATCTACTTATAAAGAACCATTATTCCTTTTATCATACCTTTTCCTGAAAGCCCCGTAATTTCAGAGTTATAATAATTTGGAGGGAAGGGAGTCACATTTTCTATTCCAAGGGAGATTACCACCTTCCTTGGCAGACACCTGTCTTTCAAACCAAGATGACGCTGTTGAGTCAGGGACAGAAAGAAAACTCCAGTCTTCAGGTGGATCAGAAGGCAAAAGCGTTTAATGAAAGTAGCGGGTCTTTTTATAATGTGACTCACTAAGGTGATACTTGATCGGTCTCAAAGTAAAAACATCTCACATTATTGGTGAAATATGAATAGCACACTCTGGAGAATATCTATAAACAATGGTTACAGAAAGAGAGATAATAATTGTTTAAATCTTTTCCTCTAAGATTACCAGGCTCAGCCTGGGAGAAGTTATCTCTGTTCTTTCTTTGACTGAACTGAGAATATCCACACCAATACACCTAAAAATACTTACACTTTCACAAAGCAAAGTTCCACCTGTCTAAGGGAAAAAAAAACCAAACCAGTAGTTAATTTGAGATCATATGGTTATTACAAAAGAATCCTGATTTTCCTTGCATAGTTTCAGTGTTTCTATCCATTTCTCACTCCTTGTGCCTTTACTTTGCCCACTTGGAAAGGTAAGCTCTTCAGCAAAGCACCCTTACAGCCATAACACAATTGCATATCTATAGCACAGTCAGTTTTTAGTTTGCTTTTAGTGCTAAACAACTAACAACTTGAATCTTAGATAAACTCCTATGCTAGATGCAATAAAACCCCAAAAGGGTAGAATAAGCAAATATTTTGCTTGCTAACTTTGATCTGGAAGTGGTATTTTAATTTTTTTCTCACGCATGGCAGCACCTAGCATTCCTGCCATTTCTTGACTGATCTATAAACTTGAAGTTTATAAATATAGGAATGTATATTTTAATGTACAATTTAAGTAAAGGCTCCTGTCTTTCAGCAAGACCTTTAACAATGTCACTGGACCTGGACCAGGATTCTGTTGTAGAAAGGAGGATGCACTTCAGCTGATATCCCCTCCCCTCAGGGATGCCTGCTAGATCTGTTGGGATTACAGTCAGAAGAGTAGGTAATGCCATGGGCTCATCAGTCTCTGTGGTTCAACAGGCTTTAGCTTGTGTCACATCCATTGTTTCAGTTTCTTACGTATGTGGACAAAATGCAAGAAAACTTTATAAATGCTTTTACATGCTCTCTAGATAACAGGAGATTAGAAGTTCAGTGTAATATGGAATTAGTGAATAAATCTTACCTTTCTCTTTGCCTGCCTTGCTTCTCTGTCTGTTCACCTGTACATTTTTATTCATAATACGTTAAATGCAATCTTGCCTTTAATAAAGCACACTCTTGTGTTTGTTGTCAATAACAGTACAACTCTTGGTCTATAAAGTTCCCTATACAAGACAGAGTGAATCAAGGCCTAACATGGGTGACCTACTGCGTTTTAAATTTTTGAGCAGGAGTTTTTTCACATTTGTTTCTTGTATCTATGTGCCCCGTGCCTTTGATGCACTTGGCTGGGTCTGCTCTGTGTGGAAACATTTGAAAATCTGGTTGTTACATTCAGCTGTCTCACAATCTACTGGTGATCCATCCCACAACTAATTACACCTCAGCCTCAATTATTGTAGGACCCTTCCAAGTGTGCTACACTTATTTAATTCAGTATTATTCTATTCCGTTCCATTCTGCTCCCTTCCATTCCTTCCCTTTCAATTCTCCTTTTTAAAGAGACAGATAGGTTTTTGCTATAAAAGTAGCTGTCTAAAAGCTGCTATGCTCTCAATCTCAATCAGTATGTAATCAGCTATGATAATGTAACAGAAAAAAACAGTCATAAAACTTAAAATTCTTAATTACCACTGAGATGTGAAATTTCCATTGCAATTAGGCTTTCTGGGTAGGGTTAAAGTTCTTTCCCTTTGTGCAACAGCATCTACCGCGATGAAGCTTTTAGGGTGATTGCTAGTCATGACCTTGGAATTACACTCTTCTTCAGAGCTCTCAGCCAAATGAAGGTGTGGGGAGCCTTTTCACAAATCGACCCCTTATTTCTCTCTACTGCCAGGCTGTTCTCAGTACAGAGAAGAATGATTCCTGCTGTCTTCTTCCAACTTACAGCCCAAACTCAGCTGAGCCCAGGATGTGGCCGACTGACTTCTGTGACACCTGCTGAGGGTGCTAGAGGCTGCCGCCCGTAATTTGCTGGAGCTTCTGCCAGTCATGTGGTGTGTGCTGCTGTTGCTTTGGGAAATCTACTGATTAAATTCGAGATTGTTCTGAATTTTCTTTGAAGACTTGAGATGGCCAATTTCGCGTTCTGGCTTTCAGTTCACCCCTGACAGAACAGGTCCTTGTCTGCTTTCTCTGTAGTAACTACGGCTGCCTGATCTTGGAAGTACAACTACCGCGGCTGTGACGGGTCTGTAACGCGCCTCCCAGAGCCAGTGTGTGTTCGAGATGCGGCGCGACCCGGGCATGCGCTGCCTTTGTCTGCCGCGGGGCCCGGGACAGGCCGCGGGCGGGCTCGCTCCCGGCGCGGTGTGCTGCGCGGGCGGCTCGCCGTCACCGCTGCCGCCCCTGTCTCCGGTGCCAGAAGCACTACGGCGCCGGGCCTGCTCTCAGCACGGGTAATCCCCATCCCCGATCAAGCAGCTCTGGGCGGTGCCGCCGCGCTCCGCCCCGACCGGTGCCCGCGGACCGTGACGCCGCGTGCGGAGCGGGGCGGGGCAGCGCCCGGTGGCGGCGGCGTCGTCAGCGGGGCCTGAAGCAGAGGCGAGCGGAGCGGGGTGGAGAGCTGTCGGCCGGCAGGATGCTGGAGATCCAGCTAGACGATGGCGGCGTGGGGGGGTACCCGGGCGATGATTACTGCTCGGGGTCGGTGATGTCGGAGCGGGTCTCGGGCCTCGCCAACAGCATCTACCGCGAGTTCGAGCGACTGATCCACTGCTACGACGAGGAGGTGGTGAAGGAGCTGATGCCGCTGGTGGTAACGGTGCTGGAGAACCTGGACTCGGTGCTCACCGACAACCAGGAGCACGAGGTGGAGCTGGAGCTGCTGCGGGAGGACAACGAGCAGCTGCTCACGCAGTACGAGCGGGAGAAGGCGCTGCGCAAGCAGGCCGAGGAGGTGAGTGCCGCCGCCCCGCGACTGTTTTGGCCACGGCCGGGCGGGGGCCCCAGTGCAGGGTAGCGGGAGGGCCGAGTGGGTGGCGGGGGCGGCTCAGGGATGCGGCCTCGGCCACCTCTCACAGACCTTCGCTCCATCGCCCCGATCGCCACCGCTGGCGGGTGCCTGCTGCCCGCCCCCCCGCGGTGGGCCCGGTTCGAGGGGAGGTGGTGTGGGGGGCGGCCGCCCTGGGGCAGCGACCGCCGGTACCTTCTAGAAGCGGAGCGGGGGGGCGGGCCCGGGTGAGGCGAGGCGCTTCCCCTCCCACGGGGACGCGGCAGGGCACCTGCCCCCGGGCCTCCTCCGGCCCCGACAGGCCCGGCCCGGCCCGGCTGCTCTGCCGCACCGTGGGGCCTGGGCCACTGCGGCTGAGCTGCCCCGTGATAACGGGAGGGAAAAAAACCGAACCACAATAGCTGCAATCCTGTGGAATTCCTGAGGAATTAGGAATTCAGTTTGCAATGCCAACAGCATCCGGAGGGGTCAGCATAATTTGTGGTGTAAAAAATTGTTTTTAAAATGGGTAATTTGTGCAGTCATCCAGCATTCTCAATGTCAGCTGTAAGCTGTTTCGTTGGAGCAAGGAATTGCCTTTAGAGTATAACGTCTTATTTTTGAAACTTATTTGTATCAAAACTATGCCTTGAGCTTTAATAAAATTGTTCCCAAGTCAGCACTTGCCGTTTCCTGGAGCGTGGATGCGCTCCCGGGAGAGCGGGGGCACGGTTGCCCAGCTGGTGGGATTATTTGGAAGTGGCTCAGGAGAAATCCGACCCCTCTGATGGAGAGGAAGAAGAATGCTCCGGTTACAGGGGCTCGGATGTAGAGAAGACAGAGGGGAGGTGATCTGCACTTTGTCATCTTGCTGCATCTGCGCCTGTCCCTGATGAAATACAGAGCATCCTTTCAGCCTTGAAGGCTGGGAGCCGTAGGGATTGCTGTTCAGCCTCTCGGAGTGACAATCTGTGAGCTGGAATAGAGGTTTGTTGCTGAAAACAGTCCATCCTCACCACATCATCCCCACCACATCATCTCCTTTAAACTTCTTAAAAAGTGGGGTTTTTCTGTATTTAGACTAAGGAAGAGCAGATTTAAGATTCAGTTGCTTTCCTCAGAGTCAAGTTCTGATTTGATATGGAGTAATCAATAAAATAAAAGAAATGGTAGTGATAAAATAAATGGTAGTAATGAAATAGTTGTTGAACTGGAGAATGGTGTAAAGCAGATGCGAGATTTTCATAGACATGTTCGTGTTGCTTAATAATCATGGGCAAGAAGCTTGGTAAGTCAGTGGGGAGGACACTTGTGGTCCATTACTGATACTGAAAGCAAGAGCCAGTCAGTTAAAAGTTTTAGTCCCAAGTTCTAATTATGTATTAATGGACTAATAAATGATCCTAAAGTTCTTTAGAATGCTTGTAGGGATCAAAAAATTATTCTGAGTACATGATGTTTATTTATGTTGTGTAGAGACAGCATTTTGCAGCTTCTGAGAAATAATTTTTAAAGTGCACTATTTATGGGAAAAAAATGAGACTGCCAATGGGGGTTGGACCAGTCCAGTTGGAATCATCTTGCATTTTTGGGCTGGGGTGGATTTCTCTTCTGGGCTTACTAGATACAGGATGTGTTTTCTGGAAGCAAATGTACTGATGGCAGTTACATTCCCTGCAAGGAAATTTCAGAACCGTGCAGAATACCATTTGCCAATGATATTTTTAGAAAGTGAGATTTAAAAAGTGCCAGTGATGATGATAATGAAGAAGATACTTTGTCATCCTTACACACAGTAAGTGGGAGAAGTGTCTGCAAGAAGACTTGTTATCAAAAAGGAATAGATAATGTGTTTCTTATGACAATAAGTGAGCATTGTGCCTCTACAAGCCCCTTAATGCAAGGCCTTGCATGGAATACACAGCTGCTGTTTTCCTCAGTATATATAACAAAGTACATTATTTATCTGTACCTGTTTCCCATGCACTGCTTACTCTGCAGTAAATTGCATGGTATGGGGCTGAAAGTCTGTATATGACAAGGAATTCTGCTGGCTACCAGGTAATTGTACACAATCAAAAACCAGAAAACTGTTTTCTTCCCAGAACGTGCATTGCTGCTCTGAAGCAGTGCCATAGAGACCAGGGGCTGTCCATCCCACCTCTCCCAACAGCATCAGTTTCCTGGGCTGTGCCTCAAGTCTTGGGTGGGATCTTCTCTTCTAACTGGGAAGATCCTCTCCTGGAAACAGGATTTGACCTCAGTCTTGATTGCTTTCTGTGTATGAGTGCCAATTACTACAATTAAATCAACACTGAGAGGTTAGAGATGAAAAACGGATCTGTTCTTTTGCAATATCCTGTCAAAGGACCCTGAGTTATAGTTACTTTATATTAATTTATTAAATTCAAAGTAACTGAAACCACAGGTGGGCATTGTTCTGGCATCAAAATGTGCATTGTATTGGCTGATTATAGCTGTGCAGAGCCATCACACCTTGGTGTTCATCTTTATGCAGCAGTTGTGCATGAACAGGTATCATTTGTTAAATTAGGGTTAATCGTAGAATCATAGAAACATGAAATAGTTTGATTTGGAAGGGACCTTAAAGATCATCTAATTCCCACACCTCTGCCACAGGCAGAGAAACAACTTCCTTTTCATTAAGGCAATAAGGAATATTTCCTTTTCAAAATTACTGTCTTAAGACAATTCTCTATATTGTCTTTTAAATCAATCTTTGCCAAAAGCAAATTAATGCTTTACTTTCTAAATGCTTAGGTTGTAGAGACTCCATGTTTTTATCCTAAAATAGGGCAGCAGAAACATCCGGGCAAGTGGATTTAGAATAGAAGTTTCTTGGCATGAGGCAGTGCTGTCAGTTGCTGTCGTTACAGAGCTTAGTACAGAATTTTGCAATTTTCTATGACCTCCCAGCTACTGAAGATACAGGATTCCACTAGATTTTTGGTGGTTTTGTTTTCTTCCATCTGTTTCATACGAATATAGAATACATATGTGTGAACATAGGGTCATTATTGCTTGTGCAGTTTGGTGGTCTGTGGAATCACAGACTCCTCTAGTGTGTCTTTGATCTCCTGAGATTGAGTCCTGCACCCCTGCTCAGTCAGGGGCAGCTGGAGCAGGTTGTCCAGGACCTGCTTAGAGTGTGAACATCTCCATAGATTGAGACTCTGTAGCCTCTCTGGGCCACCTGTCCCAGTGTCTGACCCCTTGCAGGAAAAATATATGTCCTTGTGTTCAGATGGAATTCTTTGTGGTTTCCCTTGTTCCCATTGCCTCCTGTCCAGAGCAGAGTCTGCCCCCCTCATCCTTTCTTCCTCCCAGCAGGTACTTGAGCACACTGGTCAGATCTCCCAGAGCCTTGTTGAGCAGCCCAGCCCTCTCGGCTCCTCCTCCTGTGCAAGATGCTCCAGTCCCTTAACCATCTTTGTGGTCTGGTATTTGGACTGGTGCATAGGACATTACTTATTTTTGCTGGCTAAATATTTGGTTTAGCTTGATATCTTAAGGAAATAAAGCTGTTGGTGATTGCTGTCTTAGGAGCTGCCCCAAGTAACTTAGGAAACTAGTGGCTGCTTTCAGACGTATTTGTTAAATAAAAAGGTTACTTAAATTTTTTGGGGTGTCTTTTTGGTGAATAGTGAAAGAGAAAGGTTAATTGAAGGTCCTGCGTGTTGAAGGGACGGACAGAGTTGCCAGCGTGCAAGTGATTGGTGGCAGCAGGACAGTTGGCAGGTGGGTCTGGGGCAGGTGGGTCCAGCATGCACACACTGTTTCTTTCCTTTGTGGGGTCTGCTCAGGGAGCATGTAGGTGTAGAGCTGGGATGAGGAAAGGGCTAGGGACACCTGCAGAAATCTTCAGGGAAAGTAGGCCTTATTTGGGTCCACTCTTAATGAGACATTTTGATTTATGCCAGCAGTTTTCCTAATGTTCTCTATTCTTTCTCTCTTGAAGACAAGCATCACTTGTGTGCCCTAAATGTGGATTTCTGCAGTGATTGTTCATCACACTGGGCACTGATGCCAAGATGAATGTGCATGTGTGAATGCACATAAAAGCTTTGCAGGGATGTTTGGGGTATGTTAGCATGGCTTCTTGGAGTTAGGAAAGCCAGATGGGCTTCTGCCATGTGAGAGGTGCCTTCAGACCTCTTGTTGCATGAAAACTGCTTCTAGGGAAATTTACATCCCAAGGGAATGGTGGTGGCTGTCCACAGAACACAAGGTGCCTTAGTAGCAAAGTAAGAGTGTTGTTTGATTTGCAGCATAAGTTCATGCTCATTAGAATCTTTAAAACAGTGATCATTGAAGATGACTCGGTGCTGACCAGGAGATCTGACCCCTCCTGAAGGCTTTTTGTAGGTTGTGTTCTGTACTGTGGCAGCCCAGCACCTGGGAGCAACTTCCATTGGAATGTCACTGGGAAAACCTGTCTCAGTACCAGTGGCTATTCCCATACACTGACTGCTGGGGTGGTCAGTGTGTTTCCAGGCTGCAGTTATTGGAGGGCAGGTGCTGTTGCCATGTGAGTGTCATGGGCCTCTTCTGGGCTCTTGGAGAAAGGAGTCTGCATGTAAATATGTGGCAGAGCCTGCTGGGCTGCAGTTCTCATGGACTTGTGTTGATATTGGACTTGGCCGGGAGATGGGCGGTGCTGCCTCGAGCTGCCTGGGGTGCAACGTGGGGTTCAGCAGCACAGTAAGCCCTTGAAGCAGTGTGTCCTGCCTCCTGTGACATTCCCAATGGGCCATCTTCAGCTTTGTTGTCTTGTGGGCTTCTGCATGGGTCTTTTGACAGAATCACAGTCTGGCTGAGGTTGGAAGGAGCCTTTGAGCTCATTTGCTCTAACCCGTTGCTCAAGCAGAGTCACCCAGAGCAGGCTGCCCATGAGTGTGTCCAAGCAGTGTTTGAGTATCTCCAAGAAGATGGGAAACTACAAGACCTCCTTGGGCAACCTGTGCCAGTGCTCATAGGGAAAACTGGTTTTCTGATGTTTAAAGGGAACCTCCTGTGTTCCAGTTTGTGCCCATTTCTTCTTGTTCTGTCACTGGGCACCACTGGAGAGAGACTGGCTCCTTCATCTCTGCACTTCCACTTCAGGTGTTTACATATATTTCCCCCCCCCCCGCCCCCCACCCCCCCCCCCACCCCCAAGCCTGCTCTTTCCAGGTACTCCAATCCTTTTATCCTTGGGGCCCTTCACAGGGCTCTCTTCAGTTTGTCCCTGTCTCCCTTTTGCTGGAGAGTCCATCCCTGGGCACAGCACTCTTGACCTGCTGGCTATAGCCCAGGACACTATTTGCCTCAAGGTCACATCAACTGGCTCATGTTTAACCTGATGTCCAAGAGCAACCCCAGTTTTCTGCCAAGCTCAGTGGCCCCAGCAGGTGCCTGTGTTCCCCAGGGGCAGGGTGTTAACTGTGAAAGCCCTTTGCTGGCATTGCGAAGTGTAGGACTTTTACTTGAAAGGCACCTGGGTGTTTTCATCCTTTCCCACAAGAAGCAGTATCCCCATCTCTTGCTGTCATGTCTCTGTGGCCATCACTCCTCATTATAGCTTGCTGTTTGCATTGTTATCTACCTTATAAGCACATTCAATTATCAGTAATTTTTATGTAAAAAGAGGGCTCTGGTGTCTTGTTTGAAAATCAGTGGTAGTATTTTGAAAGAGCTGGTCCTTTGTGAGGGGCACTGTGGCTGCCACATGTACCTGAAGAGCTTTCCGACTGGGTGGCAATACGGTGAGCTTGCTGGCTTCTGTCTGCATCTCAAACAGCACAAGAGCTTGTAAAAATTCCCTCCTTTGTTAAGGGATGCCTTAAATATCATCCCACCTCATACCTTCCTTCGCTTTAGAGAGGTGGGGAGCAAGGATGACAAAAGTCATAGTTGTGGGCGCCAACTCCTGGTGTTCACTATAAGTCCTTTATTTTGTCCTGCCTTATATCTGCTTTCTCTGTGGAATGACTTGCACCTTGGGAAGGCGTTTTGTTTCCCCACCCTGAAAACAGATCTTACAAATAGCTGATTAATGGGAATTTCTGCAGCCTGATGGTGACCTCATACCATCCAAAGAGGAAAGCTTTGTGGAATATGGGAGACCAGATACTTTTACGTGGATCCTTTGCACTGTAGGCTGGTGAAAATAACTGACAAGCATGAAATGCAGGTTCACTTGGTACCAGATCAGTCTCCATATCCTTTAGGCCCTCTTGGTCCATTCCTGGAGCCTGCAGGTACTCTCAGATTTCACCCACGGATCAAGTATGAGAATCTTTGTGGTTATTACAGGGTTATTCCAATTTACCTTGAATTCTTTTCTGCAGTTGTCTTGATTTACAAACACTGTTGGTCCTGGAGAAACCAGATTCTTTATTTTCATCAGAACTACTGTGATACTTGTAAAGATAATTTTCTGCTGAGCAGGCAGATGTTTGCTTATATATTTATATTACTTTCTTCCTTTTTTCCAAAATATGTCCATTTAGTTGCTCAGAAGTAGAAAGCAACACAAGTGAAAGAATTTGTGGTGATCCCATTGTGTCTTCTGGATGATGTAAAGCTCACATTTTGGGGATGTTAACCATTGTGTCTCAATTTTCTCTCATGCCTTTTTTTCAGTGATTTCATTTGACTATGATTCAGAATTGATCATGGTCAAATGATCAATTGACAATACAATTAAACAGTATTGTAGATTATGATTAAAACTCAGCAACTGAAGATAGTAAAATTAAAGTAACCAACAGCATAAAATTGTTTCTGGAGATACCTGAGTTTGAAATTTATATCTAAGTAGGTTAGTTATTTTAGATGAAAATTCTAATGTTCTCTCTGAACTGGTAAAAGAAATTCACTGGCCATTCTTACAACCTCCTCAGGATATCTTCATGCTGAATTATGTCTCCCCGGGCTGAATTTTCTCACCTTTGTAAACATGTTGCTTGACAACTTCTGCAATAGAAATTGCTTAATAAAGAAAAATAACTTTGTGTTTCAAGCATTATTTAAGATTGTTGTACAAATAAATATGCATTAGGTAGACATGGATGTGTATTAGAGAGGCTTGTTATGTAAATTTTACTGTATAAAAGATGTAACTTTTTACCCCAGAGTGTGCTTGATTTGTGGAAACCTACACCTTGCAACCTGCACAGAATAAATGTCTCATTTCTAAAATTAGACTCTGTGTCTTTGTTTGGAGAGCTCCTAAAATTGACAACAGCTCACTGCATTGGCCTACCATCAGCACATACCCCGTGTGAAAGGTTGGCAATGTTGGGATGCTGAGCATGCCTTGCCTTACAAAACCTGTAGCAATATAACTGAATAGGACTGTAAGCTAAAAATTTACCATCCCATCATGTGTCTTCTGATGCAGGACTAGGATTGATGTTAATACATATAACTGTAAGGAAATAATTCCTTTCTTCCCCTGAAGGTGGACTGGGGGGCATTTGTTGAGGCATAACTTGCTGATGCCTTTTCTCTGCTCAAAGTGAGGATAGAGAGCTGCCTCTGCCAGCAACAGGAGTGTTGCTTGCCATTCTGGATCAGGTGCTGCCTCCCTTGCTCCCGCCCACAGGACACCAGGGCAGGGACCACTCTCTTCCCTTTCCTGGTATCATGGTAGTGTTGTGGCAGTCTGCCCTTTTCTCTTTGTCTCATCCTTTGTGCATGGCTCTACAGGAGAAGGGTGGTACAGGACAGGCATGGTTGGCTGTGGAGTGGGGTGACAGCACAGGTGGAACCTGGGTTGGCAGCAGGGAGGCATCCTGAAGGATGTAGAATGTGCTGCGCTCTTCTGGAGACCTCGGCTCATCAGCCAGTGCTGGCTTTGAGCTGTGGAGTGAGGTGTGTCCCGCTTCTGGCTTCTCCCCAGCTGGTCTGATGGAGGATACCCAATGCAGACTGAGAGCTGAAGTACAAATGCTTTGGGTTTATACTCCAGGAGATGCAGAAGCAGCTTGTCCTTCCCTTGCCTCTTTTGATCTTCTCCCTATCAAAAGTTTGTGTGCAGAATAAATTTTTTTGGTGAAAACTATACATGTTTCTACCTTATTAGAGGTGATGTTATAGGACATCAGCTGTTGGAAAGCCGCTTGCTATAAACACAATTAGTTATTACAATTTTTTCCAACAAATTGTATGAATTCTACACTGATGGGATGAAATGCATTTAGAGACTCTTCTGTTTACAAGTTCTGTTAATTTAAAGGAATGTAACAGACAGTTTGTGATTCTGTTTTGCAATAGAGACTGCCCATATGATGCATATTTCTAAATCACTTCTCTATGAGGAATTAGGCTTTCCACATGTAATGCCAGTCAGTCCTTTCCGTTTGGTAACCTTTATTCTCGCTAATCTTGGAGTGAAAAAATCTGTATCCATACACAGATCCTTCATACAAATCTTTACTCAAGCTCATGGCAATTACTAATATTCATAGATATCAGTGTTACTAAAAATTGCCTTGAAAGTAAAATAGTGAGCGAGCACTGTGAGCTGCATTTTATTTAAAAAGCAGTTGAGGGTAATCTGAATATCAGTTGATAATGATGATCAGAGGCAATGGCTAGGTTTCTCCTCAACAGGGTTAACTGCATAAGTCAAATTGTAATCCCCAAGTGAGCTTTTATGAGAAACTTTTTTCCCTCTGGTGCAATGGAGCAACTGCTGCCTGGTCCCTTTCTGTTCACGGCTCTGCAAATTGATTTGTCAGTGATACTTTTGGGATTTCCCCAGTTATATGTAGGCAGAAGTTACTACTGGAGTTTCAGCAAGCAACTGTAAGAGAAAAGCTGTGGGATCTCAGCACATCGTTCCCGATGTCCAGAGATGCCAGGAGAACCCTTGGGGGTCTCGAAAACACTGGAATGTTGCCAAGAGTGCTTGGTGGCTTGATTTTGATCCATCCACAGAAGTAACAAGAGTCTGAGGACAAGAGAATCACTTTAGAGTAAAAGGTGTAAAAGAGACACATTTAGAGGGTGAGATATAGATTTTAAGGTTTTTGGTACAGGGGGGTTATGGAGACAAGATGGAGAGATCGGGGCGTGTCTTGTCCTTCTTCTTTCTTCTTCTTGTCCTCCATCTCCTGTGATGATGTTGGCACTTAGAGATTGGTTTCTAGTGAAGGTGCACTTGCCAACATGGGCGAAAAGCATTGGGAAATAAAGGTAAATATTGTATACGTAGGTTTTAGTATAAAAAGACATGACCGCCCCGTGGGTGGGCAGAGAGTGCCTGTGACTGCCTGCAGATCAGACCTCTGTTGGGCAGACAGAAAATTTTTGTAGATAAGAAATAATAAACAACCTGAAGACCGAAAGCTGAAGAGTCCAGACTCGTCCTTTGCATCGCGCCCACCAAAGAACCACTCTACCCGTGTCGGGGCAGAGACAGACAGCCGGACCCGACATTTGGCGTCCCTGGGTGGGCACCCCATGGGCACTGGCACCGGTGGGCACCCGGCGGCGACCCAGGGGTTAGCTCGGCAGCAACCGGCGATCCAGCAGCATCCAGCAGCCTTCGCTGAGCCACGGTGAGCTCTACTGTGCACCACTTGCACAGGGGCAGCCTTGAAGCACCGAGTGGGCAGCTCCCGAGTTGGACTCATTCCCAGGAGAGCCTGATAACTCCTTGGGAAAACAGCCAGAAAGCAGCCAGGAGACTCTGAAAACGCAGCAGCCGCAGAAAACATCGCACTCCACCTCAGCCGAAGAAAGTTCGTAGCAGAACAGCCCGGATCGGAATCGGAAAGGCGCCTCCGGATCCATCTCCTGGGACCTGCAGGCCAGAGACCAGGAGCCTCCGGACTGCTCTGACGACAGGAATTCGGTGAGAAGGTCAAGAATTAAGAACATGGGGGGTACACTTTCCCAGGAACAAATAGAAATTCTGTCCGACCTACAAGGCGTGGCAGACACACACACTAAGGGGATCCCAAAGAAAAAGCTTAGAGAATTATTGCTATGGGTGCGGTGTAATTACCCGTACTCCGAAACAAGGCTGTTATTTGAAGTAGGCTTTTGGCAAGAAGTTAACAGACACCTATATTTTCTAGCCATCAATGAGGATAAAACAGCCTTAAAGTTGCTGTCCTCAGCAAGAATTATGTTAGAGGCGACCTCGACTCAATTTAGGGGGTCAGCCAGGCAACAAGTTGTTGCAGGTCCCAGAGGGGCGGAGGGAGCAGAGCAAGGTTCCAAGCAGAAATTGGCTCTGATCTCAATTAGCCCGGGGGAAAAGGTGCCCGAGAAAAGGGTACAAGGGAAAATGTCATTGCCCTCAGTCCCACCATCCCGAAAACCCAAGGGAACCCTAAAGCACCCTGAAACCACAGAGAATACAGGGATTTCAGACTCCGACTCAGACACTGATGATACCATTCCTCTTCCTGATGAAATAAAGTTTTCTCCCAGCGACATCGAGGAGACAGGCCACCCTTCCGGAGTGTACTGTCCCGATTCGCAGGAATCAGGGGGGGAGGAGGTGGAAAACGTGGCAGAGTCGGGGAGGGGGGTTCAAAGGGAACAAGCGGGGAGGGGGGATGCGCTCTCTCGCGGCAGGCGCGGCGGCGCGGAAGCGGCGGCGGCCGGCGGGGGGGGCGGGGAGGCAATGGGAGACACGGGTTTCCATGCGACTCTTGTGAGCGCAACGCCGAAAGCGACAGTCGCCTTTGGAGCGGTGCCAAAGACGCGCGGGTCGAGCAAGGCTCAGGGAGTGGCCGGGGAGACCTCTCAAACCGGCGCGGGAGCGTCAGACACGGGCAGCAAGGACGGAGCAGCTGCAGAGCTCCGGAGAGCTGCTGTGAAGGGACGCAGGAGACGCGCGGTGGTGACGTCAGACCCGGAAGTCTGGACCCGGAGATCGGCTCGAATCGCTGCGAGAAAGGGGGCACCCGCGGGGAGGGGGCTGCGCGCTTCAGCGGGGGGTGTGGATACAGCGTCAGAGGAGGAGGAGAGAGGGGCAGGAACAGACGATAGGGAGGAGACTTCGGAGGTGGAGCGGGACGGAGACAGTGACGTCAGTACAGGGGAGGCAGAGGGCGTCCCCGAAGGCACGCATGCGCGGGAAGTGCCAGCGGAGCGAGGTCGGGGGTGGGTCCGATCCTCTGTGACGTCCGGGGCGAAAAGAAGGGGCCACACTCGGGGTTCGGCATCCCGGGGCTCCATCCCCTCTCCGAGACCGATGCCTTTAGCCTCAAATCCTATGGTTCAAACCCTTTCCACTCAAAAGAAACACTCAAGTACTCAACCCTCAATGCCAGCTCAGTCAGTCAGCCGAAACAAAATGTTTGGGAAACGTTAGCCCAGGCAGCAAACTTAGAAAGTATCTGCCTGACACATTCGAAACCAGGGAAACCATTCACGGCATGCATGGTTGGGTTGCCAGTGGGCGAATGGCCAATTCCAGGGCATCCTCCAATGGAGATTTCACAGGTCATCAAAGATCCTGTGAATGAATGGTGTGCGTGGACACATCTTTTACCTGTAGCTTCTACTGAACCGCAGGAATTGGAGATTTTTGGGTCCACAACAATGGAGCTATGCATGAAATTTGAAAATTCGAATGTGTCAAGGACAAACAATAGCATTGATGTCACACCAAATCATGAATATTATAGAAATGCATCAGCTTGGTGCAATCACACTGTAACGACAGCCAAAGGATCAATCCAGGTCCCAGTGCAATTGCCACGTGGGTTGTTTTTAATTTGTGGGGACAAAATTTGGCACGGCATTCCTGCAAATGCCAAAGGAGGTCCATGCAGCATTGGGAGGATTTCAATGTTGTCACCAGATTTAAAAGTGTTGAGAGAACAAAAACACAAAGAGAAAAGGTCCTTGCAACATTACAGTGCAGACTGTGATGATGAAGTGTACACCTGGGACAAGGCAAGGAGAATTGCAGCAGCAATTTTCTCACCTCAGACAGCGTCGGGGGTGGCCTTGACTCAACTGGACCACATGGGTTGTTGGTTGAGCAAGCATGCTCAATCAGTTTCTCTCGCTTTGAGTGACATGTTGAAAGATGTAAGCAGTGTGAGAGAGGCAACTCTTCAAAATAGGGCAGCAATCGATTATCTATTGCTCGCTCATGGACATGGATGTGAAGAGTTTGAGGGGATGTGCTGCATGAATCTCTCAGACCATTCGAGATCAATTCATGAAAGCATTCAAAATATAAAAGACAGTATAAAGAAATTAGGCGAGATCACTGGGTCATGGATTGATGATGTGGCAGGATTTTTTGATCTTTCTCCCTTATGGAGAGGGTTTTTAAAAATGGGATTTTATATTTTAATAATACTCTTAGTCCTCATGCTCATCGTCCCATGCATCTTTATGTGTGTGAGACGTGTCATGAGTCAAGTTGCCAAAGAAGTCTTCTTGGTGCAAACAGAAGGGGGAGATGTGGGATCTCAGCACATCGTTCCCGATGTCCAGAGATGCCAGGAGAACCCTTGGGGGTCTCGAAAACACTGGAATGTTGCCAAGAGTGCTTGGTGGCTTGATTTTGATCCATCCACAGAAGTAACAAGAGTCTGAGGACAAGAGAATCACTTTAGAGTAAAAGGTGTAAAAGAGACACATTTAGAGGGTGAGATATAGATTTTAAGGTTTTTGGTACAGGGGGGTTATGGAGACAAGATGGAGAGATCGGGGCGTGTCTTGTCCTTCTTCTTTCTTCTTCTTGTCCTCCATCTCCTGTGATGATGTTGGCACTTAGAGATTGGTTTCTAGTGAAGGTGCACTTGCCAACATGGGCGAAAAGCATTGGGAAATAAAGGTAAATATTGTATACGTAGGTTTTAGTATAAAAAGACATGACCGCCCCGTGGGTGGGCAGAGAGTGCCTGTGACTGCCTGCAGATCAGACCTCTGTTGGGCAGACAGAAAATTTTTGTAGATAAGAAATAATAAACAACCTGAAGACCGAAAGCTGAAGAGTCCAGACTCGTCCTTTGCATCGCGCCCACCAAAGAACCACTCTACCCGTGTCGGGGCAGAGACAGACAGCCGGACCCGACAAAAAGCCAAGAAGTCTGGGAGGATTTGGCTTTACTACCATTGCAGATGGATTTAAATCATAGATCACAGATGGTTTGTGTTGGAATGGACCTTCAAACTCATCTCGTTTCCCCCCCTGCTATGGGCAGGGAGACCTCCCCCTAGACCAGGTTGATCCAAGCCCCATCCAAACCCTGGCCTTGGACATTTCCAAGGATGGGGCAGCCACAGCTTCTCTGGGCAACCTGTGCCAGGGCCTCCCCACCCTCACAGGGAATAATTTATTTGTAATATCTAACCTCCTTTAGTTTAAAGCCATGCCCCCTTATCCTATCAAGTCTAGAGAGGGATTGCAATAACTGAATTTTTAAAAAAAAATCCCCAGTCAATCTTCATTTATCTGAAAATGATACAGTCTTCCATCTAGCAAAGGCATCTTGGCCACCTTCATTCTTTCTCTTGTCCTCCGGTGATGATGGAGATGGCCCACATATCCCCATCATCACTGGTTGTCTTAGTGCCTCTGACAAACTGTAGCAGGCTGGATCCTTTCATGCCATTGAGGAGGAAGCAAGGGGTGTCTCAGATGAGAGAAGCTGTATCTTGCCTGGCAGGACAAGTGGCTTTAGTTCAGGATTCAGTGGGAAGCACCAAACCTTTTGCTCCTGAGTTGGATTGTGACATGGCCTCTTCTGTTCATGAACACCTGCCAGTGTCTATCTTCTGTCCCAGTGCCCTGCTTGAAAGGGACTTGCTCAAAGCAGGACATGATGCTCAGCTGAGTCTGATAAAAACAGTTTCAGGCTCTTATTTATCTTTCCTCTTCTGCCTGGATCATGGTCATCCCACTTGGTGGTATGAAGGCGAGTTGCTACTCAGTTCCAGAGCAGACCTGCTTGTCCCCCTCAAGACAGGAAGCATCAACAGAGAGTTGCCTGCCCATTCACTTGCAAGGTTTTGTGGAAAGGTATTCCCATTGGATGTGTGCCAGGTTTCTCCCAAAACATAATTGTACATAATAATTGTAAATACTAATTGAAAACAGGAAAATTTACTGATCTATTAATGGTTGGGATTTTCAAGGCATATGGCCCAAAAGCACATTGGCTTTTTGCCCTTTTTGGGTTTGGGATTCTGTGCTTCTAAAAGGACTGAAAGACCTCACTGGCAGTACATTTACGAACAGCACATATGGGAGAAGTGTACAGTATGACCTACCATACAGCTTGAAGAATGTGGGTATGGAGAAGTATCTTCCCCACAATGAAGAGAGGTGTCATTTCAGTGTATTTTATAATTTTCTTTCACCAGTCAATGGTAGTTTTGGAAGAGAGCCCAAATACATGTTTTGGTTGAGCTAAATCAGTAATCTCTATTTATTAGCAAAACTGGAGAATTCTACTTTGGACGGGAGAACAGTGTCTCGACAAGGACATCACAAAATCATTTAGGTTAGAAAAGACCTTCAAGATCATCAAGTCCAACCCTTGACCCATTACCACCTTGTCAACTAGACCACTGAATGCCATGTCCTGTCATTTCTTGAACACCTCCAGGGACAGTGACTCCACCATCTCCATGGGCTGCCCCGCTACTCCTGTCTTTCCTTCCTTCCTTCCTTCCTTCCTTCCTTCCTTCCTTCCTTCCTTCCTTCCTTCCTTCCTTCCTTCCTTCCTTCCTTCCTTCCTTCCTTCCTTCCTTCCTTCCTTCCTTCCTTCCTTCCTTCCTTCCTTCCTTCCTTCCTTCCTTCCTTCCTTCCTTCCTTCCTTCCTTCCTTCCTTCCTTCCTTCCTTCCTTCCTTCCTTCCTTCCTTCCTTCCTTCCTTCCTTCCTTCCTTCCTTCCTTCCTTCCTTCCTTCCTTCCTTCCTTCCTTCCTTCCTCCCTTCCTCCCTTCCTCCCTTCCTCCCTTCCTCCCTTCCTCCCTTCCTCCCTTCCTCCCTTCCTCCCTTCCTCCCTTCCTCCCTTCCTCCCTTCCTCCCTTCCTCCCTTCCTCCCTTCCTCCCTTCCTCCCTTCCTCCCTTCCTCCCTTCCTCCCTTCCTCCTTCCTTCCCTTCCTTTCTTTCCTTCCCTTCCTTCGACTCTGGCTTCAGAGGTAGGTTGCTTCCCTGTTCTGGGGCCCTGCTCTCCCTTCAGCTGAAGTGCCCATGGCTGCTCTGCTTCTCACTTGCACATGGTCTTTGATCTTCTGCTCACTTTGTTGCAAACTTGTAAATTAATGATGTAACACCTCTTGGGATAGTTTTGTGGTTTAACAGTTTTTCATCACAGCCACTTTTGTATCAGTGTTAAATGCAACTGCAGCATCTTTCTAAGTTCCATTTATTTGAACCACTGCCCACACTTCAGTAGCCCCATCTTTGTCCTGCCTCCGTGGTTGTGTGCCTTGTCATCCCTTCAGCTGAGTGGTTTTTGTGGTGGTCTTAAGTTCAGTCAAAATCACCATATAATTTGCACCATAATTCCAGATAACAAAAATACCTACAAATATATCTTTTCCCTCACAAAGGAAGACAAGTTAACACTACCAGCTTGTGTAATTTTAATTTTTTTCCTTTTTATATTGTTAATTCCATTAAAATTTGTTTCACTGTCTATTGTTATCCATGCTCTCTCTCTGCTCAGCATTTAAAACCAGTGCACCAGTGTCTTTTATTTCCCTGAGTGGTGGCATATGCTAAGCTATGCAGGAGGCAACTGTGACTTCAATAATGCAATGTCATACATGAAAAAAAAATATTTTGGAAGAAATTAAAAACAGGCAGGCCAAAGTCTGGGCAGTGGTTGTTGGATGCTTTAAACTTGCTGTACTCGGGGTATGATGGACTCTCTGATTTGGAAGAAGATTCACATCTATGATCTTGAAATAAGGAAACTCATCTAAATTAGTATTTACCCGGGAATTTTACTGGGAATGCCTCTGTCCAAGTGCCCAGCTTTCATAGAGCAGCCTGCTGTGTGAAGAAGCAGTGTGTGAAGCAGGAGGTCGTGCACATTATGAGGTGGTGGATGTCTGACAGCCACTCAGCCTGTTAATAGTATATACTATGTGTTTATACACACACATTAAGGTGATATTAGCATTAAAAATGTGTGTAGCTGTAGTAGATATAGCCACATCACTGGACGCTGTCTTGGTTTAAGTTTAATTACTTCAGACTTGAAGTAATTAAACTAGGGACTTCTACTGCATAGTAATTTTTACCCCAGTTTCATAGCTGTTTTGCCACCAGCATTCTCAAAAATACCCACTCTTCCTTAAGAACTCAGGGCAGCAGCACTGGAAGGGCCTTCCTGAGTCAGCATGTCCAGTCACTGAGTATTGCAGGAACTTGAGTCACATAATGAGTTTCATAAATATATATCAAGCTTGGTTAAACCTCCTTCCTCTATTCCTCCCTTCCTCAAAATTGCAGTGGAATTCTTTTTTGGGTTTTAATTCATGGCCTGGTTTTCCTGGTTTGTTATTGTGCTATCATTGTCTTTTACTATTAGTGAGTTTTTGCCCTATCAAGTATTTATTTCTTTATTTTTTAAGAGAAACTGGTCCTGTCCTATCTGGTCTCTGCAGGGTCCTGGAGCCAAACTCTGTTCCCTTGCCAAAGAAGGCAGATTTGCTGGCCTGTGGCATGTGTCACCTGGCCAGCCTAGTCTTGTTTTATAGATTCCCTCATATTTTCCTTGAGTGACCTGTAGCCACATCTGATGCTTGGGCTGATCCTCTCTGAAAGGCAGAAAGAATAACGTGATTTTCCAGAGAAAACGTACCTGTGCCTTACAGCGTGTGAATGCTCTCATGGCCTTTTTCAAAGTGTTAGTAATAAGGTTTATGTGAGGGCTTTCACCTTCATTAGCAAATCTGATGTGGCCTATATGACATGGAGTGGCTGAGATGGAAACATGTCCATCTCCTCTCTGTCCTCCTTGGCTGCAGTTGTACCTAGCCCACAGCATGTCACTGTGAGGCCAATTAGCTGCTGGTTCCATCATCAGCTTCCTCTCCACCCTTCTCCTCACAACACAACTGGTGGTTCTCATGTGCATGCCCATGCACTCAAGTGCTATTCAGCCCTGCATTGCTCTGGTCTCCAGAATAATTCAGTTTTTCTCTCCAATTTGTTCCAGTTTGTTCTTTTTAGTGCTGGTGACACCTCCTGGTCTAGTGTCATCTTCAGGACTTCACAGTCATACCTTCTTTCTTGTTAGCCATCCCGGTGGAAATAAGGTCAAGGCTGTTCTCAAGGCCAGCTGCTCTGCCAGAAGCCCATCTCTTCTGCTGTGTGCACCCCTTTCTTCTCATGCATCTTATGTCCCAATTAACCTTGTCATTAGTCCCACCCAGAGATGAGAGAAGCTGGATGCGTGAACACTGTCTGAGGCAGAGCCTGGAGCAGGGTCCAAGATGTGGGAGGGTCCCTCTGTATCTTCTGGCTGTGCTGGAAGACCAGGCCTACTTCATGGAGAGCATCATAAAGGAAAAGTAATTCTCCGTTGGAAAAATGGTCAGGTCCCTTTGAGCAGGAGTATGGGAGATGGTAATCTTTGCATACCTTAACAAAAAAAAGATATTTATTTCACGGAAGACACTCAAAGTCCCATCTATGGTTATTAAATATCTCCTAGATAAAAGATGTCATTTTGACTTCTTGAAGTTAGCATCAGGAACAGAAATCTTTTATCTCCAAGCTCTGCAGATATAAAAGTAATGTTATTTCACTATGCTTCCATGGAGATTGGAATGTTCTTTCAGGAGTGCATTTGTCTTTGAGGATAGCAAAGATTCCAACACAGGGCATAGCTCAGAGCATCTTTCCACTGATGCCAAATGGATTTTTGCCTTTTTTGCTTTTATATATTCTCAATGTTCTTTACACATATATTTGTAGCTCTGTAGCCTATTATTAAAGCTATGTACTGTGTGTCCTTCTGGGCTAATAAATTCTAAAAGCTAGGTTAAAAATACAGTTAAAATGACATTATATTCTGTTCTCTTTTATGATGTCTTGGCCATTTTGCTAATAATTGGCCATGTTTACAGTCAGCTTTATTTGCCAGCAGAGACCTTACCAGAGGAAGGCTGTATTTTTCCATAGGAAATGCTTGTATGTGTGTCTTCATGTGATTCAGGGTTATATACATCTTAATTACTCAGTATAAAAAGGTTATTGTGATAATGCATTTCTAATATAAAATTCCTCCAGGGCTGGTATATAGTGTATGCTATACTGGGAATATGGTTTGAACTTCAGGCCAAGCTCTGCAATGAAAATGTAAGAGTTTTCACACTTGCCACAGCTCTGATGGCACAAATACACTCAAAATGAGGAAACCACAGTAAGCAGAACAGGGGACACTGGAGAACACACAGAGCGGAGCAAGGGACATCAGAGAACACAGCTGGAATTTGCTGAGTTTTGTGACAAGTACAGGGTAAGATTTTGAGCAACTATGAAATTTGAGTTGGTAAATCAGTTGTGAATTTTAACAAGTGTGGTCTAGTTGCAGGTTTAAATTGTTGGTTCTTCATGACAGAACTGCATCTGTGTTCAGCTTGTGGCCTCTGTCAGTGCAGTGTGGGAGGGTGAGAGTTTGGCCTTTTGGGCTGTGCCCTGTAACACTTACAGTGCAGACAGTGTCTTCTGTTTGCTGTAACCCTTCGGAGATGAAGATACAGTCTGTTACCAGAATTTACTCCTACCAATGGTGTGCTTTCTCATGGCATTGGGATCAGGTGTTCGGTTTACAGGTACCATGACTGTGATCACATGGAACAGGGTCTGCTGAAGGCAAGTGCTGTCCATGAGAAAGGGTGGCATTGCTTGGAGCATCCCCAGACCATGGGTCTGTCACATCAAGGCACTGAGGAGCAAGATGAGTGATAATCAGGTAGGATGCAGGGAGCTCTTTTTTACCTGTAGATGACGCTGCTTTCAAGGAGCCAAAACATTTCTAAAATTCATGTTAGGTACAGCATGATGGAAATGCAGGAATGTTTCTATCAGGGGGGGGACGACTAATGACCATTTTTCTATTTTCTGAGGGTCCATTTCAGCTCTTGAGACCAGCAAGGGAGAGTAGCTTTAAATATTTTTAAACTCTTTCTTTTCCCAAGAGAAACACTAAATATGTCTGTACTGCCTTTGTTCTGGGAATGTTCTCATGCAATGAAGTCAAGTTAATGTTGGTGTAGACAACTAAATTTCTTAATCTTCTACTTCATCTTTGCTAAATAAATGCCTATAGGGATAAAAAGCTGAACACAGAATCACTGAATGGTTTGGATTGGAAGACACCAATCCATCTTGTCCTACTCCCTGCCATGGGCAGGGACACCTTCCACTAGCCCAGGTTGCTTCAAGTCCCACCCAGCCTGGCCTTGGACACTTCGAGGGATGGGTCAACCACAGCTTCTCTGGGCAACCTGTGCCAGGGCCTCCCCACCCTCACAGGGAACAATTTCTTCCTAATAACTAATTTAACCCTGCCCTCTGGCAGTGGGAAGCTGTCTGAGCGTGTCTGTGGCCTCCTCTGGACTCGCTCCAGCAGCTCGACATCCCTCTGGTGAAGACCCCTGAACTCGAGGCAGCACTGCAGATTGGGTCTCACCTGAATGAAGTCAGGGGAAGAATACCCTCCCTCACCCTGCTTCCCACACTAAAAGGAAAGCACAGCTGCCTCAGGTGAGGGGTTTTCTCCCAACACAGCTTTCATCCACAGCCCTGCACCCTCACTCAGGTCTGGACTGAACCCCAGCACTCCCTTTGCTGGGCTCCCACTGAACACACTGTCAGCCACCACAAATTAAGGCCACATAGTGAGATTCCTGCATCTCTGTGCATCTCTGTCTCTGTTTGATTTCTCACTGATGTGATGTGATGATTTCTGATGATATGTTACTATTTTTAGTCATTTTCTTCCTTTGCAAGAGACAAGAAAGCAGAAGCCAAGCAATTCACAATGTACCACTGCTCTTCAGAGGCATAGTCATTGTTTGGCCTTGGGGTGATTTTGTGCTAGTTATTTTCCCTCTAAAGAGTAGTGTGTGTTTGCCATAATCCTGGATTATTACAGATCAGTGATCGTACTTAAAATCTGGGGATAGACCCTGGCAGAAAAAAAATCCATGTGACATTTATATATATATCAGTTCCTCAGTTCCACATTCCAGTTCTCTTAGATGACTGAGGTGGTTAACTGTTCAATTGTTCATATTCAGAAATTATTCTTTGAAATTAGGTGTAGAGGCTCTGGAAAAAAAAGAGAAAAAGTAATAAAATATTAATGCTTTGGTCAGCCTTGCTGTTGAGAACTCCTGGGGCTGGAGGCTGTTTCTGCTTCCAGTGCACCCACTTCTTTGTCATGATGAGAGACCAACAAAAAAGTACTTAATTTCTTTACCATCAGTGGAATTCTTGTGCCCTTTTTATTTCTCTTTTCTGAAGGTCTTTATTGCATCTCCATAAAGCTGGAGTTGGAAGCTGTGAATTCTTGAGGTGAGGGTGTGAGCTGAGCTCTGTGCAGTGAAGCCATCAGGGAAAAGCAGTGATAGCACTTGGCTGTGGGAATGAGAAACCTTTGAAATCAAGGGCAGCTGCAGTAGCAGGCTCAACCTGGTATGCTACACCACCACCAGATTTTTCTCTTGCCTCTTGGCAGCACTAAAGTGGAAGAATGCAGTTAACAAATTTGCGATGCAGTGTTAAACCTCAGTAGCTTGGGCACTGGAATTGTGGCAGAGTGCTTTGCAAAGAGCGTATTGGGTTATTTTAAGATGTATTAAAAAAGTCTATGAGGCTATGCTGTTTGGTTGTTTCTTTGGAGTTTTTTGGTTCCCCACTTGGATTCAAACTGACAGAGAGCAGAGTTAGATTGGCTGTTGGGAAGAAATTGTTCCCTGTGAGGGTGGGGAGGCCCTGGCACAGGTTGCCCAGAGAAGCTGTGGTTGACCCATCCCTGGAAGTGTTCAAGGATAGGTTTGGATGAGGCTTGGGGCAACCTGGGCTAGTGGAAGGTGTCCCTGCCCATGGCAGGGTGCTGGGACAAGATGGTCTTAAAGGTCCCTTACAAACCAAACCAGTTGTGTGATTCTATGCTCCTATTAAACGTTCATAATGAAAGAGCAGTATTTGTAGTGTCCACTTTCAGAAGTCATTGGGATTGTACTGTTCTGGGGCCAGAATTGTGGATTTGATTCCTCTGAATATTCCCTGCCCTTAGGAAGAAGGTTTGCTGGTTAGCATGAGTTAGCATCCACAGAACTTTGGAATTTCATCTTTGGGCATCAAATGTCTGTGCAGCATTTAGGGAGGATTGGTTGGGCATAGACTGAGATAAAAAACACAAAAAGCAGGAGAGTAAATAATAAAGATTCTTTTTCTGTTATAACTGGGTTTGATGCTTTTTGTAAATATTGTAAAATATTACAGACATAAAATGTTCTGATGGGAAGGAGACTTACAAATTAGTGTTCCTTCTGCCTGGTTATTTTTAGAAGGTTGGGGTAATGTACTGGATCCTCTTGAAGTTACTGAGAAATTCCCACAGCTTCAACAGGGCCAGGATTGTATAGTCTCTCTGAAAGAAATGGAAAAAGCAAAATGCCAATGGATATTTGTTTACTGAGTTTTATTCACTCAGTAACGCGTACATGCAGTATGACTGCCTCTGGGAGCCCTTAATCAAAAAAGTTAAAAAAAAAAATTAAAAAAATTAAATTAAAAAATTAAAATCCTTTATGCAGTTTGTGTTCTCTGTTTCTGCTGCCTTGTTGCAAATTTTCAGCACCATGGGAAGGCAGAGTGGTGTACAGAGCACTGGGGATTTATTGTGTGCTGGGGATACACTTGGTAGATTTGGGCAGGAGAGATGCTGGAGCCAGTCTGGCTGCTTATCTGGGCCACCTGCAGCCACATGCCTTGGGCTGTGAGCCACAGCTTGAGGGCTGTGGTCCAGCATCCTGCTGGAGATGAAGTGCTGCCTCTGCTGGTTGTCTCTGGAGGCTCTTGTTCACAACAGTAACTCATATGAATGTCAAGTGCCTGTTTTCTCCAAACTTCTGGTGCAACTTAGTTGTACTTGTGGGTGTGCTCACATCTCTGGCTAAAGTTAGTTAAATCTCTGCTGTTTCTAGTGGCTAGTGAGGTGTTTCCCTGGATGCTGTATGGAAGGTCTGTTGTGGCTTACTGGGGAAAAATAAAGCCTGCCTGGATACCCTGGTAAGAGCTCACTGGTGCCATGAAGGATGAGCAGCAGTGACATCTGGACATTAGGAATGTCTTCCTTCGGCAAAACCCTGGCAGGAATTACTGCGGCTAAACCAGGACTCCTGAACCACTGACCGATATGATCAAGCAGAAGCTGTTTATTGTTTACGTTACACACACTTTTATAGATTCTACAAACTACTAAGATCACACTTCTTGATTGGTGCCTTTGTCTTGTTCCCTTGTTCTCTGCCTCCATTTCTCAGCATCCATGATTGGTTACCGTGCAGGTGTTCTACAGTTCTCTGTTATCTAGTTCTTGCCATCCTGGTATTCAGTCTCTCAGCTTCTTCGTTCTTATTTTAGCACAGTTTATGTCTTAGTAACCTTGATGAATTCCATGGTGCTTTGAGATAATTCTGATAAGAACAGTTACAGATGATGTGGCTGGTGCACACTGAGATCTAAGTTGTTCAGATACATTGCTACAAGGAATCTTTTCCTTGTTCTGCTGTGTTAGCTGCTCACTTCACTCTGGATTTGGGACTTTTCCTGCTGTCAGAGCTTGTGATGAGCATGGAGAAACTTAGGTGAAATGAATTCTGATGTCAGAGCAGGTACAAGGTGCTGCACAGACAGGAACTGGGTCAAGCCCTTGGGCCCCTGCACACAAATGCCATCATTTGATCTCCTCAGCACCAGGAAAGGCCATCCTGCCGTGCATTTATGAAAAATGCTGTTCTGCCCTACAAAAACTTAGGACAATATTAATTTTTAATATAGTTGTCTTCATGTCTCTTTTCCAGGTGCTTAATTGATTGCTAGTTTTATGTTTCTTTGATTACTTTTAGGTTGCAAAATAGACAGGTGTGAGGAACAAGACTGAGCCATATTTGTAGAAGAGTTAAAGTTAAGAGCAGGGAGGAGGGGGTGTTGCATGTTCCTGGGTGGAGATATGGGAGCAGGAAAGTGATGAAAGCTGAGCCACTGCGATGTGATGGGGATTTAGCCCTTGGCTGTAATTAAAAGGGTTCATCAGTAAAGCTTTAGCACAGAGTGCTTCCAGCAAAATCCTATGAGATAGAGATTATACCAGGAAAACACTCTCTTGGAATAATTTCCATCAGCCTCTAGATGGAGCAAGTGAAACTGCTGCTTCTCAGCTCTGTTGCTCATTGTCAGTGTCTGTTAGGACTTCTTTTCCTTTTTTATTAATTCTGAAATTATATTGTTGTTCTGAAAAAGCATTCAAAAATAAATCCACAAATTTACAAAGTAGGTTGTTTTATAAAGTTCTCAGAATCTATAAAACAGGTTGCTGGCTGAGTGACTAAGGGATTTCAGTGTTTGATATCTCAGGAAGAAACACATTTAAAAATCTAAACCCTTGAACAATCTTAAAATATAATTAATAAGTAAATTTTTAGCCTCTGAGATGACTTCTTTATAATGGAAGAAAGGTGTTGGCATTGCTGCTGTTTCTAGAAAATTCTGTGCAAAACAGCCATCAGTGGGAAAAACCCCCAAGCCCTTATTACAGTAAATTTGGACAAGAAGAGGAATAAAGTTAAAAGCCCAGTTAGAGGTTGACAGCACTGCAGAACACTGAGTGCAGGGAAGCAAGAAATGGCTAAAGTGTGTTTGATTATTTCTATAAATACAGATATGTAGGAACGCAAACTGAGTCACTGCTCCCAGGAATTTACTGAGCAGTTTTAAAAGTTTGCAAGAATCATAAATAACGTGGCTTTCAGTCATCTGCAGAGAGGATCCAGTTTATAATGATGGTTCCAGTGTCCCTGCTAATAATTCCAGTAAAAGCAGTAGGGTATGGGCAGAGGTTTACCCTGAGAGTGCAGCAGTGCAGACTGGTTCATGTGCAGAATTTAACAAAATAATCTTACTGAGCATTTAAATATGTTAGTTTCCCTGAGAGTTTTTGCCAAAAAAAGATTCTTACCAGTGTCTGTCTCTTTTGAAGTAAAACAAAGCTTTAATTTGTTAAATTGAAATTCTCATGCCTCTGAGTTTGTGAGAGAACACTTCCCCCATGCACAGGGCAGAAGGAGAGAGATTTTCCTCCCCATTATCCATGCTTTTAGACAGAGGAGGTTTCTCCAGCCAGTGTGCATGTGCTGGTGAATCTAATGGGCCTGGACCTCAGGGGGATTTGGCAAACAGACGGAGAGAGAGAGGCAGGGTCAGGAGCAAAGCCTTGTGAGCTCTTCACAGGCTCCTCTTAATTCCTGTGGGCTCCTCTTGGCCCATAAACATTTTTAAGGGTGGATTAAAGCCTGCATAGCTTAATTTCCTTCTCACTGTCATCCTCAGCAGCTCCAGATCCAGGGCTGCTCCCAACTATGCTCATGCAGCTCAACTAGGTGTTCTAGTTAGTGGACTGGGTGGTGCAAATAATACTGTACTTTTGGCTTTGTTGGGTGGAACTATTCAGGAGTAATGTAATGAGACTTGAATTTTTGGGTTTATAAGCCAGGCCAGGGTGTGTACTGCATTTGGTGGGATAGCTTTGCAGTACTGTGGCCCTGTGAGCCTGGTGGTAACATTCAGGCTTGGTTTGCTGGAGAGAGGCATGTATTCTCTGAGCCTTAGAGACTTTCCCACCTATTTGTGTCTGGGATGGTACTAGAAGCAGCTGTTTCTAAACCTAAATGTGTGGGCTATGGGTCATTATTGCATTAGTGTATTCTGCAGAAGACCTCTGATAATCATGTATCACACAAGAACCAGTCTGGTCCTGCAGAGATGTGGAGTTGCATTGACTTCCCAGGGATCCTGCTTAGTTTAAATATTTCATGATACTTTATTTATGATACAATATATGATACTTTATTATATTATATGATGCTTTATTATATATTATATTATTTAATGGTATTATACAATACTCTATGATATTTCATTATATGGAGCCCCTGTGGCTCCAGTTCCTACCATGGGTTGTGTAATATCCCACAGTGGAGCTGAACAGAATGTTCCACATGTTTTACTCTGCTCTTGTGTGCTGGTGTCCACAGCAGGGAGTGACTAAAGCTTGCAGGCAAGAAGTGACAGTTTACAGAAAGAACACCCTGAAATCAGGTATTTTCCTGTTATGTTTTTGTTGTGAAATGAGTTTATCTCTAAAACCTTTCTTTTGGTCCAGTGTCCTGTGCAGGACTCATACTGCTGCGTGCAGCTGCCTCTGTGTTGCTGATAATGGGAGTGAGCAGCACCAGAGTTGGAGCTTAGTTTTCCAAAAGACTTGCACATTTCTGCAAGACTTGTCCCCCCACAGGAATTTTGGATGGAGCTCTCTACATTTGCATTGTTAAAAGAGTTAGTTTGAAGGTTTCTGACATAGCTGTTTTTAAATACATGATTGTAAATAAAATTTTTCTTCTGTGACATCAAATTAACAGGAATCAAAATTCATCCTGGCACAAAGAAGACCAACATTGCTGAAGATGATAAAGTTGTGCTGGTTTACAGAACTCATGTTGGACCATAGTTTCTATGTTTGTTATACATTAAAGATATAAGTTTCTAATATAAAATAGATTCTTCACCTTGGTAAAGTGCTGTTGTGCTACCTACAGTACTTAAAAATTCTTATTTCTGATTTTGTAATTTATATTCCCTCACTTTATATTCTCTCAAATTTCTATTTTCTGAGGAGAGGAAGGGTCATGGTAGGGCAAACCCATTTTGCATGTAATCCTCATCTGTGCCTCCTTCTCCACTTCTTCCCTATGCAGAAGTTTATAGAGTTTGAAGATGCACTGGAACAGGAGAAGAAAGAACTACAAATCCAAGTGGAACACCTTGAATTTCAGACTCGACAGCTGGAGCTGAAGACCAAAAACTATGCAGACCAGAGTGAGCAAAGCTATGCACCAGACACCATTATACACATGCCTTCCACACACATACAGTACTACTTTAAAAATAGTCTTCATACTTTTTTTTGGTTTAGTGTAATTTGTGCAAAGCCCAAAATATCTGGTTGTCACTTACTTTGATGTAAAATTCTGAGCTTTCCCAAGGGTGGGATGTACCCACACTAATTCAGTAAAGGCTACATTTCTTCTCTTTTGTGGTCAGTCTCTCCAGATGCAAGGTTTACGATTTGGGCCTTTGAAACCTGGTTTCCAGTTTCTCCTTGTAGAATCTTCCACTCTTATAAAAATCATTACATTAATTAGTTAGTTAGTTACTTAGTTTGTGTATTTGTTTTTACAATTATTTCCTTAATAAGTGCAGGCATTGAAGTTCCCCTCAGAATTTGTTGGTGTTTCGTCCAGTACTCCTGCTCCTCAAGTAGCCAGAAGAGCCAGTCCCAGAGGACAACAAATTGTTGCCAAACTAAGATGCTTACAGGGCACCAGGCTACTGCTGAAAAACTTCTGTGGTTTTAGTGCATTTATAGTACAAAATCACTGGTATTGGGAACATGCAGGTACCCATGAACTAAGAGTGTAACAAAGACCAAATCCCACAATTCTGTTTGTTTTATTCAGTAAGTGTAAATTAATTTCTAAAAAAAAATAGGCTTTGTTTCTCAAATAGTTTATTTTGAGTGCCAGGCATATGTTAGCTGATAGTTGGGAATCTTCTCTTGGCAGTTTCTCGACTGGAAGAACGTGAATCGGAAATGAAGAAGGAGTATAATGCTCTGCATCAGCGTCACACAGAGGTAAGATATTATCTTTCTAAATAAATAAGCTCTTTCTCTATATCTACATGACTATATCATGTCAAAGAACTACTCAGCTTTACAATCCTAGTGATGACTAGAGCTTCTGAACTTTGGGAACATCAGAGGTACCTGACTGGAGGGTGTAAACAGGTTGGAGACAGGCTGTGTTCACTGGTACCCAATGGAAACAGCTGGCACAAACTAAGACACAGACAACTCACTCTGAACAAAGTAGTAAAAACTACTTTCCTGCAAGGGCAATTAGCTCTGGCACAGGTTGTTCAGAGGCGTGCTGGAGTCTCCTTGGAGATACTCATAAGCCACCTGGATGCGGTCCTGTGGCCATTCTGTGTGGCCCTGTTTCAGCAGGGGATGGACTAATGGACCATAGGACATTCCTTCCAATCTCAGCTGTTCTGTGATGCTGTGCATAGTGCCCTGCTGCCTCATCTCCCATTGCCAATGAGCCTCCAGACTTAGGTTGTTTTTTCAAGGCTCTTTGGTTGTGAGATTCAGCTGAAGTGATTTCTAACACTATTTGCTGACAAGTTTTCTATCAGATTAGACCATTCACTTACATCATCAGCTTAGAAGGCAACAGTAAACACAAGGAAGTCTGTAAAAAAACCCAGGGGACTGGAAGTGGATACCATAGAAAATTAAACAAAAGCAGAAAATGAACCTTTCCTTCTCATCTCTTTGCCTCATGGATTTTTCTCTCCTCACAGATGATCCAGACCTATGTGGAACACATTGAGCGATCTAAGATGCAGCAAGTTGGAGGAAATAACCAAACTGAGGGCAGTGTACCTGGGAGAAGGTAGGGCCATGACCTTTCCATGTGACACATGTCACCTGGGAACTTACACACTGAGTGTGCGCATTTGAGAGAGAAAACAGAGCAGGACCTTTCCCTGGGGACATGGATTGTAGCTGAAGCTCTGTTTTAATGGGTTCTGGGTGAGTTATGGGTACTTGATGGTGAGGAGCTTTCTATGTTGTTTTACAAAGGTGAGACTTTATCATGCTCCTATTGATGGGGCCTCTGGAAAACACGTTCATATTCTTAGGTAGTGTGTAAAAGTTTATCCATAGAATAGATGGTGTCAAATAAAATGTTTGTGTGTTTGCATGTCTTTGTATGTGGGATAGGCAGCAAAACTGTAGCAATTAAATGCATTAGCCATTACAGGATTTTTTCATGTTGTTCTTTCAGAGGAAGCTTTCTATCAGTCACCAAAAATCCTACTTATGTCCAAGAAAGGGATTTTCCTCCCTTCTTGCAGTGTTAGAAATAAATTGTCTAAAATATAGGAATCAATTGAGAAAAACAAAAAAAAAGCTAGATGTCAGCTTTCCTAGGCAGATAAGGGGTGTAGAAAGCTTGAGAGGACATGGTCTAAAAAGAACCAGTAGCTTGTAAATGCTCATCCATTCATAAAATTTCCCTTATCAGACTGTTTTTCTTCCTTCTTTTCTATCCCTCAGTCTGGAAATCCAGAATGAGTTCCCAGAACATGATCTGATCCTAGTCTTAGAGATGGAATGGGATAAGTGTGTTAGGCTTGTTTCTCTCCCAGCTTACACTTCTGGAAGTAAGAATATATCTGTGGAAGTGCTTACAGTAAAATCTAAAAGTACCATAGGCAAAAGCAAACTTAGAACATCTCTCTTTTAAAGGGTGAATCCTGTGTGCACCTGCCAGCTTTGAGTCATAGAATCATAGAATGTCCTGAGTTGAAAGGGAGCCACAAGCATCATTGAAGTCCAACTCCTGAGCTGGACTGCGTAGTAGAAATCGGTTTTAATTTCTTCCTTTCTAAAAAGCTTAAAAGCTTTTACTTCCCTGACTCTTGAATAAGCTGATATTAATTATGGCTTTATGTTAACATTCCATGAAAGAGTGGCCCAGTGAAAAGTGTTGCTGGTAGTATCTACAACACTGCCAGTCTCAGTTGGTGAAGGGCAAAATTTTCATCAAGAATTACCTTTTCATGTCAGAGAAGTTTGTCTTTTATCCTTTAAGTGTGGCACATTGCTAGTGTCCTTGGAGAGAAAAACTGCATGTGAAAAGCCCGTGATGGGACTGTGATCCAAGTCTAGGAGCTACCAGTGGGAAATGGGAGTTTTTAGTTAATTTTCAGCTTTGCGTGTGTGTGTGTGTGTGTGTGTGTGTGTGTGTGTGTGTGTGTTTTTGGGTGTGTGCGTGTGTAGCTCTGTTTGTTGTGCTTGTGCACAGCAGCTGGGCCAGGTGTGTTTTGATGTAATTGCACAGCTGGAGGGAGGAACACCGGTGTTTGTGGATCTTAGTGCACTGGGTGGGGGGATAGGCATAATTTCTCATGACCTGCAAACCAAATTTGGGTGCATTTATTTAAAATAAATGGGGCTAGGGAGAAGTTTGTGCTGCAACTTTTGTGGGGGTGGTGTGTATTAATGGCCATCCAAAAGATGTTAATGAGTTTGTACCTGTCGCTATTGAATAAGAAACGACACAGACTCTCCAGAAGGCTGGTTTGCATAAAGCTCACCTCTTTACTTCAGATCCTCTTTTATACATTGTTCTGATATAGATAGACCTGGTTGATCAATTAATCAATACATTTCACCTGATTGGCTAATTACCAAGATGCCCTTCTTATAAGGAATTGTTGAGAAAACCAAGAAAACAGAGAGTAGGAAAACACCACCTGCAGGTTGTTTATGAAAATAAGCTATCATTGTTTATCTTCAACTCCCTAAAGTATGTCAGACCAATTCTGGGAAAACTTACTTAGTTTTCTCCTTCTCTGACCAGGCTGTCACATCCACAGTACCTACTTCCATGTGGCATGGGGGTTGCAGTGCATGTGTACCTTGTGTCTGTGTTAGGTTGCACGTTTGCATGACATTTGCTCTCTAATGGTTGTTCTTTTTGTCTTGCTTTTTGTGGAATTGCTGCTGTTTGGCTGTTATGTTTGTCACTGCAGTCATCGCCAGTCCTGGAGGAAAAGGTAAATCCTATTGCTGCATCTGTACTTCATTAATCCAAGTGTTGTAGGTTGCTGTGGAGTGGTGACAGTGTGATGCTGGGAATGTATTGTACTGGCATATTTGCTCTTTGTGTCCACTGGCACCTGTGCTGGACTTGCTGGTTCAGGGGCGCTGAGGGAGCCATGGAGCTGGGATAATGCAGCAGGGAGAAGCTTGTGCGTGCAAATGCAGAAGACAAGCAAGTTTGTTCCCAAAACAGGATCAGATGTCTGGGATGGGATGTTTACACTTCACATCTCCTAATGTTTTAAAAGTCATAGAATCATAGATCTGTGGAATTGTAGAATATCCTGATTTGGGAGGGGCCCATAAGGATTATCAAATCCAGCTCGTGCCCCTCCACAGACACCCCAACAATCCCATCCTGTGACTCAGAGCGTTGTCCAAATGCTTCTGGAGCTCTGGCAGCCCTGGGGTCATGACCATTCCCTGGGGAGCCTCTTCAGTGCCCACCACCATCTGGGGGAAGAGCCTTTTACTGAAATTCAGCCTAAAACTCCCCTGACACAGCTTCATGCAATTCCCTCAGGTTCCAATAAATTTCTTCTCTCTTATTTTACACTAGAGAGCAAGCCATGCCTGATTTTTGAGTGGAAGTAGAACAAATGTCAGTGTCAGTAAGTTTCCAATGGCACTTTTGGCTGATGATTGGTCAGGGAGTGCTGTGCACAGAGCCTTCAAAGAGACTAGCTCTCCTCTTTAAACGCTGGCAAACAAACTGTGGTTTTGTTATGTTTTGTAAACTTTAGGATGTTGCTTGTAGAACATCCTAATTCAGGTTTTGGCTGCTGCAAACCTTTATTGGAGAGTGTGCTGTTCACCTTGTAACTCAAGGTGGAACTATCAAGTGTTAAGACTCACCCTGGCTGATCCTGGAAAGATTTGGGTATGTGAGAGCAACTGCAGCACTCAAAAGTTTAGACCAGGATGAGTCTAAATGAGGATACTTTAAATTTATTTGCATTTAAATTTGGTAGCCAGCTTCAGGACTGCAAAACTAGAGTTAGCTCTTCCTTCCCCTTTCCTGGGAGGTTTTGAAGAGGCTTGAAGGTGTTTCCAAAGAAACTCATCAAGGAAATTTCCTAACAGTCTGTGCTAAAATTCTTTCCTGAAGATTCTACAGCTTCTGATGCTATAGAGACCCTGTACCTCTTTAACAGGGATTGTGAAATTAACACATTTCCTCTCCATTTGGTGGCTCCTGTATTTCCTTGTGTGTTAAGTATGTATGTGTTTACATATCAACAAAAAAGAAAACGTATAATTTAATGTCTGTCAGCATACTTTGGGGGGCAACTTTTATGTCTCAGTACTGTCAGTGAGTTACGTCAAGTCATTCCAGCATAGTCACTAGGATATTCTGGCTGCACCACTGGTTTGACAAGGACTGTCCTATAAATGAACGTTATAGGAAACTTCCTCCTGCTCCATAAACCTGTGAAAGCAAGACTCTCTTAAAACTATAATTCAGTCCTGAAGAAAAGGAAAGATATAAAACTAATGGTTAAAGCATCTCAAAAAATGGCCCAAGTTTTTTGTTTTCTGCATAAAAAGAGAGATTTTTTTTGGAAGTAGACTCTTAGGGATCCTTGGGTTATTTCTTAAACTGTATAACTGATATATATAAACTGTATAACTATATATATAAACTGTATAACTATATAAGAATTTTCTGATATTGTAGCATAAAGTGGTTCTGATTTCCAGTTTTGAATGCCTTTATGATCTCTTACATATAATTAACTCTAGTTTCTGTGGTGCTTGTATCAGCACCAGGGTGAAGATTTCCTAGGAGGAGAAATATTTGCCTAGTAAGCTTTTGTAGAAACTTGAAACCCAGCTGTTAGAAGCTTTCAGGTCCTTGGAATGATAGCAGTGGGATAAAGAGAAGTACCTACAGCAGACAGGCAGAGGTAATTGTCCTTTGGCATCATGACCTAGTAGGAGCAGATGTAAGTGGCAAGTTACAGTCATAAACTGGGACAAACAGCAGTAGAATGTTTTCACTAAACCTTCAGCAGTTATTTAAGTCACAAATAGCAAGATGCCTTTGGTAGTGGAAAGGAAAAGTTACAAGGAAACTGGCAATTCCTATCACATAGAAGTCTGGGTTTGAATCTGTGGAGAATGATAGAATTATTATGGTTGGAAAAGACCTCGAAGGTCATCAAATCTGACCTTCAACTGGATGCCCTCACACCCACTAAATCATATCGCAAAGTGCCACATCCACACGCCTTTTGAATGCTTCTGGGGATTGTGACTCCATTACTGCCCTGAGCAACAGGTTTCTATGCTTAACCAGTCTTTGAGTGAAGAAATTTTCTGCAATATCCAACCTGAATCTACGCTGGTACAACTTGAGGACATTTCCTCTTGTTCTATTGCTTGTTACCTGTGAGAAGGTTAATGATGTTTTATCAGTGATTTGTGTTCCTCCAAAATCTAGTTACATGCCTCCTTTCTGAGAGGGTTTGTGTATGAAACTTCCATGTATGAGTCTAGTATCTTCAGGAGAGGATTTTAGTGCAGATTCCTAGGAAGAGTGCATGCCAAGCAGGCCATGCTGGAAATACCTTTCTGCCCCATCTTGCCTATCCAGGACAGGCCACAGGAGGCCTTTTTGCCTATTTGAGGTAGGCACTGATGCAGCAATGCATCATGCTGTGGTGGCTGAGCAGTGCTTAGAGTGAGAAGGTTGGGCACTGTGGTTTCTCTCAGCAAACTTTGTCTACTCTGCTGGACACTCCATCTCTGTCCTTCCTAAAAGAGCTGGCTGGTCTACCACTCCCTGTGTTAGTGTGTTTGCTCTGTCCCAGGGGCCCTGTAGCAGTTGTTTGCCGTGGTCACAGGTGAGGTGGCTGCGCTTGTTTACCAGCCTGGGCATGACACCCAATGCTGATGGTCATTACAGAAAGGCACGTGGAGTTACTAACAGTGTGCTACAGAAGAGCAGATTTCATCACACTCCCAAGATTAAGCAGAAGCCCTGTGCAGGAATAGGTGAAATAGGATTGAGTCCAAGTATGGGTGCACATCACACAGAGAATCATTTTAGTTCAGCTCTGCAGGGGCTGGAGTCAATTAGAGATACCCTGAACCATTTGCTGGGTTTGGCAAGCTGGTGCCACAGCCTTTCCACCTCCTCTGCTTGCTCTAGATTTTCTCCCACTGAAGCTTGGTCTCAAAATCTGTGCCAGCTTTTTTGTTCAGAATCAGACCTGCAGCTAGTGAGTCCCTGCAGTTGCCAGAAAGGAGAGGATGAACAGAACACACTTAGGGACACCTAGCAATATGCATGTTGCATTTATTTATATATTTGTTTAGTTTTTGAATTGTGAGTGCATTGTAATATAGGTAGCAAGGGAGATAATGAATACAAATACTCTCTTCCTTGCTTAAAATTGGAAGTGATCCAACCCCTCTTGTTCCTGTTGTTGAAGCTCACCAGTTTTGGGGTGGAATGTCATAAGTTTCATGTAGATGACACTTAAAAGCCTTATTCCTCACCCTGTGGTGACATCTCTAGTAGCTATGGAGCTTTTATTTTCTTGCTGTGAGAGTTGTTTGCCGTGGCTTATTTTCCTCCAGTACCTCTGTTTCTCAGAAGCACTGACTTAAATTGGCTGCACTTTCACGTTCCTCCAAATTTCTCATACTGATTGAGCAGTCAGTTGTACTGTTAATGGCCACTGACCCCCTCCATCTTAGAATTTCCTCAGGAGAAGGTATTAGTCTAGCAGTAACACCATGGGACTGAGAGCCAGCACCAAGGAAGTGTGGGAGTTCAGAGTTCAGACAGCTGCCATGTGAGGGTAACAGTTGCAGTCCAGTTTCTAGTAACTAGTATTTCATATACACTAGTGTGCTGTTTGTTTTCTATCAGAACCTTGTACACAGCTAACACACTTTCCTCTCTCTCCCTGTTTGTCTCTTTAGCAGGAAGGAACGTCCCAACTCCCTGAATGTCTTCCCCCTCGCTGATGGCATGGTACGTGGACAGATAGGGGCCAAGATCGTCCCAACACTAGACCACTGGCACCTGAGTGACCTCGGCCAGCTGCAGTCCAACTCCAGCTACAAGGTTTTCTAGACCATCACAGAGCAAGGGTTTCCCACTCCTTCACTGTTGCTAACATCTCACGTTTTCATTAAGCTAGAGACAATCTGTGTCCGTAACCCTTTGCAGCCTCTCCCTTTGTGTTTGCTCCCATAGTAGCGCTGCTAGAGGTGGGAGGATATTCTTCTTCAGATCTGGCATATGATGCAGGAAGGATTTGACACAGCTCCTCATGCTGCTTTGTCTCAGGGTTAATCTCCTTTACTTGGCTGGCCCCAAGTTGAGAGGGATGTATGTGGAGGCAGTTAGGGATTGAGTGAAGAGAAATTCTTCACTTCTTAATAGCTTATTTGGGAGAGGACATGGTAGAACCTGTCCCTTCTCTCTGCTTTGATAAGGGCAATGGTTCTGCAACTCAGGTGGGGCCAGGCATTGGGTTGCACTTGCCCTTAAGTGTTTGTCATTTTTTTCTGATCTCCTGGCCTTCCTGTATTCACTAAGAAGGGCTCCTTCTTATCCTGTCTGAATGCCCAATTCTTGCACTGTGCTTAAAGGTCTTACGTTCCTCTTATGCCTAGTCACTGCTCTAGACTTGGACTGTCTACCTTCAGTACATCTGTCACCATTACTGCTCTGCCTTCTGCACCAGGTCTTCCAAAATCCTCACAGCGTTGCACCTGCACTGGAGCAGCTCATGGGGCTGCCTGACACATCTTGTGCTCTGCTCTGCCGTTTAGGGGTCTCCTCTCCACTATTCAGAGATTGGTCTGACAGATTAGGCTCTGCATGGTCCATGCATTTCCCATGAGCTGTACATGTGAACTTTGCAAAGTCTTTGTGCTCAGGATCCTACCAAATCCTTCTCTTTAAATGACTTTCCACAAATGCCTGGTGACAGGTCTGAGAGCCACTGGTTTCTCTGCTGAGCACAGCTCAGTGTGTCCACTGGTATCTCACAGAGCTTCTGCTTTACTTCAAAAGTGTCTGATTAAATTTACCTTCACTTTGCTTGGAATTCATAGAACATCAGCTGTTTTATGTGTCACATGTAAGGACTGACCTCCTTTTGTGAAGTTTTGAATCACTGATCCTGTAAACTACATTGATGCCTTAAAGGCAAAGAGGAGATAGAAAAGAAATACCCAGCTTGTTCCATCCATTCTACATGTCTCCAGATTCCATGAACGGGCTTTCACATGAGGGACTCTACAGCAGTGGCCTTCTTGATGCATAGACAAATTATCAATTTCTACTCAGAAAACAAAGTAGCAAGGTAATTTTTTTAACACTATGTCTGTAAAGCAGCCAGGCCTAGCATAGCACAAATGTCAGCACTTTGTCAGCTCTCTGCCATTGTGGAATTTGGAAATCCAAAATATCTTTGCCTAGGATTGAAGGTTGGAATCCGGTCCTTACTGTAATGTTAGAGGCACAGAATTTTGGGAAATGTAGCAACTTGCAGAATGCCATTCAGATCCTACAGTCATTTCTGGAAAGCTCTGCCTGGAATTAGGGAATAGCAGTGCCACAGTACAATAGCATAAAAATGGATGGTGGAAATGAGGACAGAGCATGAATGTGTTTCTTCATACTAGTGCTGTGCCAGCACAACCAAAATGTATGGAGCCCAGCCGACCTCTGGAATCCATTATTCCTCAGGCTCTCCAGGCAGTGCTGCACACTTTAGTGTGAACAGACCTTCCAGTGATCAGGCTGGGCAGTGGGGGTTAGTTTTTGGAGAAGAGCTGCATGGACACTGTGGTTAGATCTATCTTCCACAGCCTTGCTAAGGTCTAATTCTTGCAGTGGTCCCACTGAGAACTTGCAAAAGAAGTAACCCAGCCATCTGCATTGCAGGAGAATGCAGCAGCAACCCAGATAAGTGGGAAGCTTTGGTGTCCAAGTTCAGGTAATAGAGGTTGTTCTGCTTTGGTCAGGGAAGACACCCTGCACAGGGGTTGGTACTAGGTGATGCTTAAGATTCTTTCCAACCCAAACCATTCTGCGATTACTGACTGGATCTCTTAGTTATTTGGTGGTGATGGTGGTATCAGGTCAAAAAAATCTGGTTCCAAGAAAGCTTTGTGCAGAACTATCAGTGTGCTGTGCCAAAATGTATCATGCTGGGATTCATGTTGGTGCTTGTTAGGGAGACTCAGAGTGGAATGCTGGGATAAAGGAGGCTAGATGGTACAATGGACCTAAGGAGCTTGTGCTGTGGAAGACTTGGATGGGTAGCCTGTTATGGAGAATTTCCTGAGTATGGAGCAAATTCATGAATAATTAAAGGATGTGATGGACTGACTTGCTAGTTTGGAATGGAGATTTTCCTCCCACAAGCTTCTTGCACACTCTGTGACTGAAATGCTATCTCTTAAATCCTCTGCATGATTGACTTCTCAGAGGGCATGGCTCATGCCTCCCTTGCCTCTTCTTCAAAGGTCTGATATTTTGCTGACATCACTCACACATGACTCACCTTCCCAGTATGTACCTGACTATTCTCACTAGTTTTCCTTCTTCATGAGGCCATGCTGTACATACATTTTAAGTGTCCTTGTTTACTTTTTATTACTATATTCTATTTTAGTCGTTGTCATTATTTTATTTTTGCATTCAGTTTTACATTTATTTTATACAGTGTTTTGGAGGTTTAAAGTCCTTAACGTTTTTGTTTTTATGTACTATGCTTTCAGTGTTATAACCATACAATTGTGGCTTCTCATGGTGACATATGACTGCTATGAATGTTGGGCCTTTACAATGCATTTTGGAGGTCACTACTACACAGTTGATGTTTAGGAGGTTTACAGGTATGGCCTTAGGTAAGTGGTGGCTGTGGAGATTATTCGTTGGGTGAGCTGTGGGTTTTGGAGAATGCCTCCTGTGCTGGAGAGAAGAGCTGTACTCTTAGCATGATATTTAGCATTAACAGAGCCCTCAGACAGTAGAAGGAAGATACCGGCTTCTGGGCTGTGAAGAGGAGCACATTGGTAGTACATACATTTGGGAGGAATTTCTCCAATGCAGGTTGGAAGGTTGATAAAGTGTGTTTTCTAGGGAAGTACAAAACTCACATCTGTAACCAAAGAGTAGTGAAAGACTGGGGTAATTACTTATTCAGGTGTTCAGGGTAAGGGGCAGGTTATGTCAATAAACAAGAAGTTACAGGATATTGCTGATACAAATATTACTCTATAGACACTGATGATCCAGGGCTTTTGAATGACATCTGGTTCATAAGAACAAGGAATGACAAGTGGAGTGGACCCACCTAGGTGTCTCTTACACAACTAAGATGCTTCTGAACTTTGCTTATTCTCATAGACTTAGAGTGGGTCCAAGAACATCCCTGAAATCTTTCATCCAACAGCAGTTTTGTTTGAGGAAAGAGGTTTTATGGTTGCACTTCACACTTGATAATCTTTGTCCCTTTGTACATCTGAAAGCACAGAAGGCAAACTGCAGTTGAGATAGTCCAAAGCTTACTGGAGCCTATTTATTATCAAAAATCCTATTTGACTCTTTTTTTTCTTTACATACTGGGAAAGTAGCACCTAAATCAGGAATGTGAAGTAGAGGTAGGAAGTGTGGTTTTCACATGTAACAGCCTAAGTGCAAAGTTCTCATCTCAGTCTTGATGCTGAAACCAGCATAATTGAAGGGAGATGGTTTGGATATTCATGTGGGAATGTGGGTGCTGTTTGGACTAACAATGCGGAAAATGCACAAAATGTGGATTGCATTTAATGGTAGGGCCATTGTAAAAAACCAAAGTTTCCAATATAGATGCGCAGGTGCAGTGTAAACCTTTAGACTTCTGTAGTGCAGTGTGCAGCAAAGCATTTTAAGATAAGCATACAGAGGCCAGTCTAATTAAAGGAAGATCTTAATAAAATTCCAGATTTTAAAAAAATAAGGCTGCAAAGGGTTAAGTCACCATTTTTTTTCAGTCTTCTCACTCATCCCATATTGGATTTTTTTGTCATGTTGTGAAGCTGTTATTAGTACAAGAGAACGAGACTTCCAGATGAGAAAAGTGAAACCCTGTCACAGCTTTGAGGTTTGGGGGCTCAGAGCAGCCTCTGAGCAGAACCAGGATCTCTCTAGTACTTGCACAGGAGGCGAAAGGCCAGTGGTGAAGATGAAAGCTGGGTCTGGATGTGCAGGTGAATGCCACTGCACCCAATCGCAACTCACTGTCGCATATAACTCTCAGCATTAACTATGTCACCTCCCTGCAGGCAGTAATTAGGGCGGGCTGCCCTTAAGCCTGGGGAAATCTCCTTTGAGTCTGAGAGAGGTCATGGCGCTAGTCAGGGCATTCCTTGTCTGACTGAAGCAGTGTGCTTTAATTTACAAGCACAGCTTACAGTGTAAAACCCTGCCAGAGCCTTGAAGACTCCCTGTTCCTCAAGAGGTGATGGTAGAAGAAGTGGGGCCATAATGTCTGTTTGAACCAAGAGCCATTTTGCACATTCATACTGAGAATCCATCTCCTGTGTTCATTTCTCACCTTTCTGAATTCTTGGGTATTATCATCCTGCTATTTGGAAGTGGGAGACCACACCTGTTTATGCTGTATTCTCAAGCTGGACCCATGCCTGCCTAGCTATGTATAAGGTGTTTTGGGAACATAGGTCTCCTGTGTCAGACAAGCCAGAGTATCCCAGATCAGTGTCCACTCTGCTTCTGCAGTTTAGTGGCAAAACCAGTTTGCTGTTTTCTCATCTAGATGTGTTGGTGGCTTACTGTAATGACATCGGTCAAGACTTCTAAGAGGCCACTTCATATCCTTCCCAAGCAATATGCATATTGCCTTCCAGCCTTGGGAAACACTGGCCTAGTTTGCTGCAAGTGCCAAAGCCCTTCAGCTTTCAATGTACTCAGTGTGAGCTACAGGTGCTTTTCACCTGTGATAAGGAAGGCCACCTTTCTTGAGATCACATACCAATGTGATTTGTGAAGACCAGTATTCAGTATTGAAGGAGTTATCAGCCTTATTGAAGAAGGTTATCAGCCCTTTCTACAGGTGGGATTTGCTTGTTGAGCTCAGCACGAGAACTCGCTGCTTCACTGTGGTGGTAGTGCCCTGTGTCACCAGCAAACAATGGGACATGTAACTGTTACAATGAGCAAGAACCATGCTCATAATGCTTTAAGGCAGCCATACACCAGCAAATGGGACTTACTGAAATGTGTAATTGTGTTTTTCCCTTTCTGTTCTGCTGCCCTGGAATTGCCATAGTGCCCCCAAGATGAAATGTCTGAATCTGGGCAGTCCTCAGCAGCTGCCACACCGAGCACCACGGGAACCAAGTCCAACACTCCCACATCATCTGTGCCCTCTGCTGCTGTCACCCCTCTGAATGAGAGCATCCAGCCCATCAGCGAGTACACCAATGGCACCACCAAGAGCAATAAGAGGGCACGAGAAAAGCGTAACAGCCGGAACATGGAAGTCCAGGTCACACAGGAGATGAGGAACGTCAGCATAGGTATGGCAGCTGGAGCTCAGGTACTTGGTCACTAACATAATCAACTTACCAGTGCTTGTGTCTCTCTGTTACAGGGAGAGGCTGGGAGATTGCACTGTAAGTATAGAATTTGAGGAAGCCTGACTTGGAAAGGTACATGAATGAGACAGGGTTAATTGGATGTTAGCAGTTTTCTGCGTAGCTAATTTTTGAAAACATCAGTTATGTGAGTAATTTCACAAATTCACAGAATGGGAACAGGTTACTGAGTTCAGTTCCCTGCAGTGATATGCATTCATGTCTTGGAACCTCTTTCATGAGCACTCAAGTCATGTCTTAGGCTGAGCTTTTGGGAAGCTGTTCCTGGATCTCATCAATATGAAAGTTAAAAGCTTATATTTAGTTTTCTGTCTGTATTTATTCGTAAGTATTTTATATTCAGTTGTTCAAATGTCAAATTTGTTCATGAGATTAAATAATTATTTTCCCTTTGTGCTCTTATCCCACACTCTGATTTGCTTAAAATAATTGTATCCAGCTGTTTTTCTCAGCTAAATTAGCTGATTTTTTTTAGCCTTTTTCTCATATAAGAACACTCCCACACCTGTGGAAGTTACAGTTGTTGTCTCTCCATTTTCCAGAGTACTTTAGTAATTTGAATTCATGATTTTTTGTCAGGAAAGCCATTCCCTAAGCTTTAGCACCAGGCTGTTAAATAAATAAATGATTTAATAACATGATAAAAGCCCTTCAGCTGTGCCCATGCAGTGTCTGAGCAGGTCTACCCTGGATTGTGAGTCTTGCAGTGGCCATCAGAAATGAGAAGTGATCTGTTTTACAGGTCATGAACTTAAAATATAAAAGGACTGTAAGATTTATCAAAGGTCATTAGGTTAATATGCAGGAGCACAGGGGTAAACATAGGTCTATGAGGTTGGCATCTGAACCAGCTGATAATCTTCTTATCCAAGTTATTCCTTGGGAAGCAGAAGTTATAACTAAGTTATTACTGAAGCAGAAATTCCTCTGGTAACATTCACAAGCTGGTTCTAATGAAGTAAGACCATAAACCAACATATAACATCTTTTGCTGTAGCACTGAAGGAGAACTGAGAGAGGAGAGGAGACTGAGTCCCAATCTGTATTTTCATTTTCCTGAGGGTCACAGGCCCTCAGGGTCACAGATGTCCATCTGTCAGAGACTAGGATAGTTGTCCATGGAAGCATATGGGTTCTGAACAGCCTGCTGTTCAATTGTGGTCTGGCTGTGATGCTGACCAAGGCAAGACCATGAAACACTTGTATCAGGAAAGCTAAGCATGGATGTCAGTAGTTTGAATGCCCTATAAATACCCTGATTTTTACAGTTGCTGCTTTACAAGCTCATTTACTATCAACAGTTTTCGTGGGTCAAAATAATGTCTTTTTTTATGTGTGCAATTGTGAAGTGGAACCATTTTTTCCCCCCACTTTCTTGGTGGAAGTGTGATATTGTGGAATTTGCTCAAAGCAGATAGTTATGGCTTCCTTATGTGGTCTGCATATTCAACCCTTCAGCTATTTCTCACCCCTAATAAGAAATCAATTCTCCATGCTTAAGAAGTGATACCCATAATTTTAATCATGTATTTTATGCATCTCTAATTAAAATGTCTGTCAGTGATGCATGTGCCTTAGGGCTGAACTACCAAAAATGCTACTCAGAGGTACTTGCAGAAAAACTTCCCAGCTTGGTAAAATGAAGTTGAGGAAGGCTGTGCTTGTGTTTGACCCACTGGGTGTGGATGCCTCCTTTGGCAAAAGATCCACATCACACTTTGTCTTCCAGCCTGGGTTTGCTGCCAGCTGGCACAATGCCAGCCTGAAAGAAATTAACACTTCAATTGTCATGGACTTTGTATATTTGGCTACTGAGATTGTCTGGAAAGGTCAAAAATGTCACATCTAAGTTCATTGAGGGACTAATGTAATTCACAAATTAGGTCATTAATCTTTCAGAAATTCTTTGTGTGAACAGACACAGTGTTCATGTTGCTTGTTCAGAATAGGTTAAAGTCTGGGCTTTTGAAGAGTTTGGTGTTCAGTAAACAGGACTTGACAAGAGGAAGAAATTCCTTATTCTTTAAATATTGGCTTCAGGTTGTAGATTACACACAAACCAGATTTCATTTATCAGTTTTGAAGTCAAGTTTCACTGTAATGGGTATCTAAACCAGTGCAGACTTGAAAATCTGTATTGAAAACCTATTTCTGTTAAAACTAAATAGTGCGAGTTCCTAACAATAGTAATTTCTATGAAGCTGTACAGAAAATCACTGTGTTGCCTTCAAGCTCAGCTAATGCTATGTGGGGATGGAGGAGTTTTTTATTGGCAGATAAAAAAGGAGTTTTAGAATTTACTTCAATGGATAAAATATTTCTGCTGATCCCATTTTAGTGTGTGTTCAGGGCAATGAGTTTAGTGATGATTTGGAATGGAGGTGGGAAGGGGAATGCTTATGGTGTTCCTGCTCTGGAATTGAGAGACCACCTTCAACCACTTTCTGTTCTGATTTTAAGACTCTGAACATGGCACCATGAAATTTTGAAATCTCAATATTCAAAGCTGTAAAAGTCCCTTCAAGAAATACCATTCTCTGGAAGTCCTAATCCTGTATGTGATCTGTACTGTCTTACCTAGGGATGGGCAGCAGCGATGAGTGGTCCGATGTCCAGGACATCATTGATTCCACCCCAGAGCTGGATATGTGTCAGGATCCCCGCCTGGAGCGCACGGGTAGCAGGTACTGATTGTGACTTTACCCTGTGTGCTCTGTCACTTGGCTTCATGAGTAGTGATGAATGGATGCTCTGGCTCATAGTGAGCTCACAATGCAGCTTTTTGAGACGGTCCATATATTCTGCCTAATATCAGAGGTCCTGACCTGCTTTGGGTTCTCCAAAAGGAAGATGCCTGCTGGTGATCTGCAGGAGGATGTGTACAGCTGACCCAGGACTGGACTCATTTACCTTACTGGTCTGGGAGTTTGGAGAGATGATGGAGCAGCAGAAGTTTTAAGACAAGAAAAGAGAACATGGTCTTAAGCTGTCAGGAATAGGGAAAAGGTGCATTTGTCCAATAAAACCTCAGTTCTGAATTCCATTTTAAAACCTCAAGTTTCTTTCAGTTCTAATTTTGTCAAGTATCTGAGGAGGCGGGGCTGCCCCCCCTCCAAGGGAGGACAAACAGAGGTAACCTCAGAAATCCCAATCCCACAGGCTCTGAGCAGGGAGGCTCAGATCACTGGTAGTGAGCCCTGTCAGCAGCCCCAGACAAAGCAAGGGTGTGAATTCAGTTCCAGTGCTACCCAAGAACAGCAGGAGACAGGACTGAAGACAGGTGCATCTTAGCAAAGAACTGAAGGTGTAGGCCTGAGGTCAAAGGGAGCCCTGGGACCAGTGGGTAGGTGCAGTTCCTAGGTGAGGCTGGTCAGAGCAATTATGACCCATCAGTGCACTGAGGAGTGGTTACGAATCCTCAACACAGTTTTCAGAAGAATCATCAGACTTTTACTAAACTATTCTGCTGCTCTGATCCCTACCCATCACCCATTTTGTTCTAAATAGGAGGCTTCCTAAAGGCTATTAATTTTGGCACCACATTGTTGTGAGGCATAGGTACCTTGATTTGTTTTTACTAAAGTTTACCTTTTACCCTTGTCCAATGGGTAATTTGGCACTGTATCAGCAAAAAACCTCCCCAAAATCTTACAGATATGCAGAAAATACAGTACCCTGGCAGAGTGAAGGCAAGAGTATCTAATGGTCCCAATCGGGACTGGATTTGCCCGCCCTGTTGAGCACCCCCATTGAGAAGGGTATGAGCAGCAGTAACACCTGCATTTCTCATCTGGGAAGGCACACACAATTAAGCTCTCCTTGGGACATGTAGGATACCTGCACTATTTTTAGGGTCAGGAGGAATCTAGGGAGTTGAAACTGCTCAGTGTGGGGAAGACAAAAGACTGATGAGATCAGATAAAAAATTGGTCAAATCCAGGGGAAAGAAGGAAACAGAGAGGATTGGTGCACCGGAGCTCTTCAGGCAGGAATCTCTACTCCAGGTGGTGAGACTTGAGAGCTACAGGAGACACAGCCTGACTTGGACTGCTAAAAGTGTGTGTGCTGCTCTGAAAGCAGAGTGCTTTCATGATACATATACTTCTGAAAGCTGAATCTTGAACAGGAAAGTTCAGTCTGACTTAGGTCTCCAGGTCAGACTGAGTGATGGTTTCTCTTTCATTTGTCCATTGACCATTGGATTGTGTGAACTGATTAATTGCAGTGCCATCACAGCACCATTTGTACTTCCTCAGTGCTCTCAGATGTCTGGGTGGCTGGAATTTTTCTGTAATTGAAAAATGAACTTTTTTTTCCTCTTCTTTGCAGTGTGCTGTGGCTGCAATATCAGAAGCAGCTACTACACTCCATTTATAATCACTAGGATTGTTTATATGATAATGAAGCCATAAAACTTGAGATCATCTCAGTTGGTGCTGACCTTTCTGATAGATTGCTGGAGAAATTGCACAGCTGCTGCTCATGCTGGTTGATGTTACTCATACAAGGCAAGGCACTGCAAAGTGTTTATAACCCACATTAAGACAATTTTTTAGAGTAGACAGCCACAATCCCAGAAGTTGCCTCACCTGCACATCCTGTAGTAACTCTTTGCTGCTTTGAGCCATGAGGCTGTCAAGAAATACAAGAAGATTCTTGCTGGTATCAAAGACACTGAGAGGTGGAAATGTACCGTCATCTGATAAGACTAAAAACTATTAACTTTGATTTACCTTTAATTAAATACATTTGGGGACATGTGAAGAAATGCTTTTCAATACATAGCCTTACCCAAAAGAAAAATGGACCCTTCAGACTGATTGCACTTATTGACTGGCCAAGTAAAAAGGCTGTTGCTGTTTTCAGCATTGAATTTCTTATTTGGTCTTACTGCTGTCTGAGGTTTCTATCTAGATTGATCGGAGCATGGGAATCCTTGCAGAATCTGACAGGTCAAAGCTGAGCTCTTCTGCGATGTGAAATTTTTCTGTGAAATACTGAATAGTCCTTAACTTGTGTGACTTCAGAGTAAATCATCTGGGTGAGCTTTGAGGTTGTGGATGATAGATGTGTCCTCAGCATAAGAAGGACATGAAGCTGTTGGAGCAAGTCCAGAGGAGGCCATGGACATGCTCCAAGGACTGGAGCCCCTCTGCTCTGGAGCCAGGCTTGGAGAGCTGGGGGGAGTCCATCTGGAGAAGAGGAGGCTCCAGAGAGACCTCAGAGCCCCTTCCAGGGCCTAAAGGGGCTCCAGGAGAGCTCAACTTTGGACAAGGGCCTGGAGGGACAGGACAATGAGGAATGGTTTCCCACTGACAGAGGGCAGGGTTAGGTGAGTTATTGGGAAAAAATTCTTGTCCATGAGGGTGGGGAGGCCCTGACACCAGTTGCCCAGAGTAGCTTTGGCTGGAAGTGTCCAAGGCCAGGTTGGATGGGGCTTGGAGCAACTTGGGATAGTGGAAGGTGTCCCTACCCATGGCAGGGGGTTGAAACAAGGTAGTCTTTAAGGTTCCTTCCAACCAAAATCATTTCATAAGTCTATGATATGGGGAATAACACATGCTATTTTCTTTACTCAGTGTGCTTCCTGATCCATTCAATGGTGAACAGATGGGTTTTGATTGCAATGGTGTGAGATGCTCAATATTTCAAAGATAAATATTTGAGCTTAAATGTCGCCAAGTAACAAGATTCCTTCTGTTTTTTTTTTTTGCTTTCAACAACAGCCCAACACAGGGGATTGTGAACAAAGCATTTGGCATCAACACAGACTCCCTGTACCATGAACTTTCCACAGCAGGGTCTGAGGTCATTGGAGATGTTGATGAAGGAGCAGATCTGCTAGGTAAAACCTTGTTATTTTCTCTGGTACAATGACTCCATATTAAGCTTCTAGAAACATTTAAATTCTCTTTTTCTTTCAGAACTTGGATGTTTCTCTTTTTTAAGAATGCATGGAAATTGAGATACATGTGATAGAAGCATGTACCTGCAGTAAAGTCATGATTATTTAGAAAATAATCTCATCTGTTAGATAACTTTTATTTGGGTTGTCTTTAGTGTATAAGTTATTTTTCTACAGGATTCTCCACACAAATAATTTGAAGACAAAATTTGTCTCTTTTGCTTCTGGCTGAAAATTCCTCCCCCAGTAATTTTATACTGAGAGAAAATGTTGTTTGAAATTTGTAAGAAAGTAACTCATTTGGTTAAGTTTTTGATGTTTAAATTATGTGGAAATCTTATGGTCTGTAATGCAGTATTTATTGTTTTGCAGTCAGCCTAAGAGATGTAATAATTAAATTTTTAAGCTGATTTTGAAGATGTTTGTAATACCTGTAGCCAGGCTGTGTTCTGTGTTCCTGGCTGGGACCCTGCAGCAGTCAGAGAAGCAGCTTTGCCTCAGAGAGCACTCTGAGCCGTCTCTATATTTTTTCTATTGGATTCCTGAGTATCTAGATCTTGTTTTTTGACAGAATTTAAGCATGTTTTTAGTTCTTGCTGTTTTCCTGCATCAGGACAGTACAAGTGGTCTTTGAATACGCAGATGACAAGGGTACCTGATTGAGTTTGTAACAGTGTAGCTCATTTTCCATGTTACTGCTTGCTTTAAGGAGCCTTAGGACACACGAGGACTCCAGAAACAAGGCATTATGTGTACTTAGTGGTGAGAGATCTGATCTGAAAGCGAACATTTCCTTTCTGTGATTACTGATATAGATCTGCTTATGGATAATCTTGTAAGTTTAGTTCTCTGTATGTGTCCAGAATAGAATGAGCTAAAATGTGTCATACAGACTTGCAGCAACTCACCTTTGCCCAAATTACAAAGGTACTTGTATCAGCTTTGATACGTCTTGTATCAGGACCTTTAAAAAGCATATGTTTTTGCAGGGGAGATAGATTTTGCCCTATTAAACAAAAACTTAACCTTGAAGATGTGGACTGAAAACTGGAAAGGAGTTAATAAATTACTTCTTGTTTGATAAAGGACAAGTATCTGAAACCGTACTGTTATAGTCTATAGTGTGACTGGAATTAAGAACATGAATCAGACCATCATGAGAATGCTCGCAACAGCTTTTTGATATGAGTAGGTTTGGGTTGGTTTTTTTAAAAATCATACAGCAGGTATGAGAGCCCTCCTGCCATCGCCTAAAGCATAAAATTATTTATTGTTTCACCTTCAACTCAAGATTGCCAGAATAAAAAAAAATCTGCAGAAGACTCAGGATGAGCACACATGCTTACTCTGCCTGCAATGGGAGCCAGTCTGTGCAGATATTTACAAAATTAAGAATTCTGAAGGAAAAGCAAGATTTCCAGGTTTGAGAATCCCCTGGATGCTAGTAGCCATTTGCAGAAGGGCTGGGGCTCCTGCTTAAAGGGAAGCTTGACAGTAGGAACTACATGTAATGGTTAAAGCTGTGGAATGAATTTTAGTTAGCCAGCTTCATACATTATCAGCAGCTGTCTTCCTAGCAGAATCAAAGCACTAAAACCATGGATAATCTTGCCGTTGAATATCTGCTTTATCTTGGTCCTCCTGTCCACTCCTTCCTCATTAAGGAGTGTTCAGTTGATTCTGCGGCTCTGTCTGCTAATCACTGTGCCAACTGCTGTTTTCTTTCTCCCCCTAAAATGACTAGGGTATCAGATATTATTGGCTTGGAAGAGTTACTATTCTGGAAAATTACTTACTTGGTGTATGAACAGCTTCAGACAGCGTACTTCCCACTTTGGAAGCCTGCCTGCTGGAAATCTACTTCGTCTTAGGATTACCCTGTAGCCTGACCCAGTGATCAGCAAGAAATGCAGACTGTTGCTATCAAAGGGCCAAAGGTTTTTTTTTTGCCCAAATCTTGCATGGTTGTTCACTACAGTCTCGGATGAAGTCAAAGGTGCTTCACCTCTGAGATGTCTGTTGTTTGGGAGTTACCACTTGCAATAAAATGTACAAAGACTTTGTTGAACAGTGCCCATGTAAGCGTGGGCCCTGAAGATCACAGTGTAGTTTCTGAAGACTGCAGCATGGCTTACAAGGAGGACATTTCTGTACTGGGACCATTTTCTAGCCTGAGCAGAGATGCAGAACCCTTTTAGGTGATCCCATTGCAGGCCAGCAAAATAGGAAGACTAGTTCCTTTTCAAATCTGGAAGGTGGACTGTGCCTTGTTTTGTGATCAACATTGATCTAATTAATCATTTTGCTGAGTTCTGGCCACTGACTTTGGTACATAAAAATGTTTTTAAAATGAACACGAACATTGCTGGTTGTACAAAGAGAGGAAGCACGGAGAGATCTCAGGGGTTGTGTCTCTCAAAAACAAATGAGACTGGTACTTTTTTTTGTCTTTGCACAATAGAAAGCACAAAAGAAAGTCTGGTAAAGATAGAAGCAAAGGGCTAGATCTTAGGGCTGACAAAAATCTGTCAACATAATCCAAAATTTTGCCTTTTTTGTTCAGTAGAATGTTCTCTCTTTGTGCTGTATTTTTGAGTCTGCAGAGACAAAGAGGAAATGGTGCTTTATGAACATGATATAGGGAACAAAATCCACAAGCTGAAAGAGTCCTCTAGATTGTGTTTGGAGCTCGCTTCTTTCTGTAAATCAAATTAATGAATGACTCTAAGCTCACTTAAGTGAAGACTTATTACTTCCTCCAGTCTCTCAAAACTTGGCAGTCAATCTGTAAAGAATATTCTCTTTTTTTTTTTTGTCTCAGTTCCTTAAAGAAAGAGAAATTTAATTAAAGATGACCTTAAGAACAGGACTTAAAGAAATTACCCTTGAGCACTGGCTGGCAGTCAAGTCTGATTCGGAAATGGAAAATCCCATTTATTCCTGGTACATAATTGGCACTCTTCATGTTTTATTATTTTGAATAAAACCCACAAAACATGTGGGTTTCCTCCTGCCTCTAATACTGCTTTACATACATGGGATATAGGAAGTATTCTGGAGGAAAATGTGGAGTGAGAGCAATTATTTACTAATGAGCATTGAGAACCAAATTCCCTTATTTCTCCTACAGACTTGGCAGTTTTCTTGCATATACACTTGTTAATCACAAGTGATCCTGGGTAGGTTCCTGTTCTCCCATCTCCCCTTTTCTCAGTTTCCCCTTCTACCAGATCCCCCTTCCTGCTATTCCCTATCCCAGGTGTTTCCAGACACAAACGATCACAGGAGTTTGGGTGTGCTCAGTGGACAGGCCCTTTTACTGAGGGTGGTGACAGTGGTGAGCTGATTGCCCAGAGAAGCTGTGGCTGCCTCATCCCTGGAAGTTTTCAAGGCCAGGTTAGAGGGGACTTGGAGCACCTGGGATAGTGGAAAGTGTCCCTGCCCATGGCAGGGGGTGGAACTGGATGATCATTCAAACCCAAACCATTCTGTGATTCAGGTTTAGGATAACCAACTATATTTGCTTTGGAAATTAAAGAGCAGAGGGTCTGTAGTAAAGACAGAAATGCAGTGTTATTAGTGGTTAGTTTATATACAGTGTTGTGTACAGAAGCTGAAATGAGATTATCAAACTAAGTCCCAGTGCTACACTATACAAAAAAAAAGGTTTTAAATGCAATCAGTTGTCTTTTGCAAGCTGAAGTGTCACTGAAGAGCACAGTTATGGTCAGAAGATACAGTTGTTAAAATCGCAGGGTGAGGGGAAGTGAGAGGTAGTGGGAATGAGCTGTTCTGCATTTAGTGGTAGATGACTAAATAAAGACATAATAAAGGTTTACCCAGTCCAGGAAGATCTGATTGCCTCAGATCCAAATCTGGAAATCTGAGGATAGCTGAGGTGGATGGTTGCAGTTGTACCATGGGTTACCTTTCCTTGGGTTTTTTTTCTGTCCAATATGTAGAGTCATGCCATCAACAGCTATGGCAGGTCCTGTCCTTACTATTTCATGCCTTTTGACATTGAAATGGCTGAATCATTGTTAATTTTTTTTGGACAAAATTTTGATTTTGTTGGTTTTAGTCACTGATGGATCCTTTTTCACTTCCTTTTTCCCTTGTCTCTCTGTGCTTCGCTGGACATGGCGCATAGGGGAGTTCTCAGGTGTGTATCTCCTGCTCAGTTCTCCTTGTTTCTTTTTTTCTGGTTGAGGTTGGATATTGTGGTATACACGTGTGATACTCCCCTGCTCTTGTCCAAACACGGTTGGCTTTGCAGACTTCTCCCACCTCACTTTGCTTGGTTGCCTCACACTGGTGGGTCCCTGCAGCAGGAGGTCCCTGCTCTGCTCACGTTCCTGCCACCTTTCAACCCGCTTTCTCTTCTGTGGCTGTGGGCAGTTTTGCTCCACAGTGTTGCACTAGCCTGTCACTCAAGGTCTTGGGGCTCAAAGGGCTTTTTTTCTGCCAAGAAGGGTACTTGTAGCAGAGATTGAGTGGGGACAGACTGAGTGAGGGTCCCACTGTAATCTCCATGGCCTGTGCTGTGAGGAGTCCCTCATGTGCCAGTGGCTGTGGGGGGTTACCTGGTGCAAAACAACCCCCTTTGGGTATTGTAGTGACATTAAAGACACTTTTGTGATGGGTTAGAGTGGCAAAGCCTCTGTCTTTGGTGGAAACTTTGCCTTTCTGTCTCAGGAGATGGGTGATGGCTCTGTCCTTTGCCGGGGGAGGCTGCTCGCTGCCCCAGGGCCATGCTCTGCCATCAGGTTTGCACCTGCTTGAAAAATACACTCAGACCCTGATGCAATTTCAGTTGAAGTCAAGGGAATCTCTCTTGATTACAGTGCAAACTGGGTAAAATTTGCCCTGTAGTAAAGGTGGTGTGATCTGGCAGCTGCAATAGTGTCATGTGCCAACAAGCTCTGCCATGTCCCTGTGCCTGGCACTGCTCAGTGTGGGCTCTGTGATGATACAGAGAAAGGGACGGCATCATCCCTTCTTCTCATTCAAACTGGTTTTACTGTAAGCCACATTTTGTGTGAAATTCCTCAGAAAACCTCCCACTGAAGTTGGGTTGGAGTTTGTTGCAGTGTGGGCCTTTTTAGGTCAGATGAAAGCTTTGATACTCAGCCCCACTTCTGTGTTTTTCCCCCTGCTACTGTCCTTTCTTCACCCTCTTCACAATGTCTATTGACCTGCCTTTGTTGTGGCGATGGGAAACTCAAGGATGTATCATACAGGGAAAATGATGAAGATGAAGGAAGCAGATGAGGTCATCTCAAGCTTATCCTGGCATGTGTTGTGATAGGACAAGGGGTGGTGGTTTAAACAAAAGAAGGAAGATTTAGATTAGATATAAGAAAAATTTTTTTTGCAATTGGAGTGGTAAGGCCCTGGCACAGGTTGCCCAGAGAAACTGGGGCTGCTTCATCCCTAGGTGTGTTCAAGGCCAGGTTGGGTGGAGCTTAGAAAGCATGGTCTAGTGGGAGGTGTCCCTGCCAATGGCAGGGGACTGGAAGTGGATGAATTTTAAAGGTCTCTTTCAACCCAAACCGTTCTGTGACACTCTAAAGTAAAGTCCCTGTTAGGTCAGGCTGCAGCAGAACAAGATAACTTTCTACCAAGCATCATGTGTACTGGCACCACACACTATACATGTGCTGACGAGCTGTTCTGTTTGCTGTTTACAGACTGGTACTTAATGGCTGCTGTTTTTCTCTTCCTTTCTTCCCCTTTGTCCCCATCTCTTTCTGTTCCCTTTCTCGTATGGGATGGCTCTCATAGTACGGGATGATTTCTTTGGTAAGGCAAAGGCCTTTTTACTTTCTTTTCTCTTTTCTTTTCTTTCTTTTCTTTTCTTTTCTTTTCTTTTCTTTTCTTTTCTTTTCTTTTCTTTTCTTTTCTTTTCTTTTCTTTTCTTTTCTTTTCTTTTCTTTTCTTTTCTTTTCTTTTCTTTTCTTTTCTTTCTTTCCTTTCCTTTCCTTTCCTTTCCTTTCCTTCCTTTCCTTTCCTTTCCTTTCCTTTCCTTTCCTTTCCTTTCCTTTCCTTTCCTTTCCTTTCCTTTCCTTTCCTTTCCTTTCCTTTCCTTTCCTTTCCTTTCCTTTCCTTTCCTTTCCTTTCCTTTCCTTTCCTTTCCTTTCCTTTCCTTTCCTTTCCTTTCCTTTCCTTTCCTTCTCTTCTCTTCTCTTCTCTTCTCTTCTCTTCTCTTCTCTTCTCTTCTCTTCTCTTCTCTTCTCTTCTCTTCTCTTCTCTTCTCTTCTCTTCTCTTCTCTTCTCTTCTCTTCTCTTCTCTTCTCTTCTCTTCTCTTCTCTTCTCTTCTCTTCTCTTCTCTTCTCTTCTCTTCTCTTCTCTTCTCTTCTCTTCTCTTCTCTTCTCTTCTCTTCTCTTCTCTTCTCTCTTCTCTCTTCTCTTTTCTCTTCTCTTTTCTCTTCTCTTTTCTCTTCTCTTTTCTCTTCTCTTTTCTCTTCTCTTTTCTCTTCTCTTTTCTCTTCTCTTTTCTCTTCTCTTCTCTTCTCTTCTCTTCTCTTCTCTTCTCTTCTCTTCTCTTCTTTCTCTTTTTTGTGCATTTTTTTTCTGCATTCCTTTTATCCACTCATCATCCATCCATATGTCTTGCATCACCTTGGTTTGGTTTTTTGTGGTGGTGGCAGCACCTCTCCAAGAAGCAGGATGCAGCTGCTCTGTAGAGGTGGTTTGGGGATTATGGTCTGTTTCATTGTAGTTGATTATCCGCTTTGATGCTTCACACTTTGCCTGGCTGTTAGAGGAATATGGTGTAGGTGCTCTGCTGGACAAGGCTTTGCCCAGACCTCGCCTCCCTTTGCTCCATGCCCCAAAGGGTTGAAAACTGAAAATTTTCTTCCATGAGCAGAGCTGTCCCATTACAGCCTGTGCAAGATGATCTTGTGGTGCCATTACATGGCTCTGGGAGGCTTCCTCTTGTTCTTTATTGCCAGAGGAGCCTTTCTGACCTCTAGATGGTTAAGGCATTGGGCTGTCACTGCATCACACACAAGTAGAAGCTGTGGTGAAGGATACTGATGGAATGCTGTGTGGCCTTTAGTTCTGGCATGATAGCTCACCCTCTTCCCCAGAATTTTTCTCTCCCAAAAACAGCTGCAGAGAGGGATGACTCAAGAAAATGAAGGAAAAATATTTAATCCAAAAAAGATGCGGGTGAGCTCTTCCCTTGATGTTCTTCAGTTCCTTTAATGTTCTTGTGCCAATGTAATGCCTTACAGGCTAAATATTTAATTGATTATTTGTGAAATCACTAAAAATAAGCAAGAAAAAAATTCAATAAACTGAAGACTTCTGAGTCTTCTGACTGATACGCGGCATGTCACAAAAAGAAAAAGGGCTATAGATCCTTCACCTTACCAACCCCAAACACACTGTAGTTTGCATTGATATTAGTGTTTCCCACTGTTGTATGTTGGAAAACACATCTCTGACACACATTGGCCTGAAACATCAAAGTGATTAATTGTCTGCCACTGATTTTTCAAAAGTTTTTTGAAAATGCTGCTTCTTACTCATTCTTGCTGGGAATTTGCTTTTGTCATCATAAATTCATCCCATTTAACTGTGGGAAGAGGATCTGTGTGTTGGAGTGTTTTGGTGTGTTCTCACTTTTCATGCCCTGCCATGTTCCTCTAACTTCCGTTTAATTCAAGTTTGTGTTGTTTTTATTTTATGCAAATACTAATTAATCAGCAAATGACCTATCATGAAGACTGTTGATGTCTTTGCTATGAAAGAAGAGAGAGTTCAGAGGGCAGGACAAATACTGATTGTGGGGAGACTTCTTCATGCTCTGGGACCTGTGGTGAGATATGAGCTGCACCCCTTAGCACTGTCCTCCAACCGGGAGAGGCCTCTCTGCCTTCAGCTCTCAGGTGGCCTCTTTTCCTCACTATAAGACAGAGACCCTGGGACTCAGCAAGTCCCTGGCAGTGGGAAACAATCCAGATGTGCTTTTGGTCCCTAAATTTCATTGATTTTATGAAATACTGAATTCAACCTTCACTCTTAGCCCCAGATGTGTCAGTGTTCTTGTAAACCAGTCTGCAGACTGCAGCTGTACGTGGATGCCCCAGTGCAAGTGCAGTGTCTGCTGTAATGTTGACTGTGGGTCTGAAGTGGTGGAACTGAGACTTCACATTTTAAACATCTGTGAGAAAGCTGTTAGAGCTAGGTGTTGCAAGGGACAATTTGAAGTACTATTGAAATTGCTCTAGCAGAAGGTCGATAATGGGGAAGCCTTTCATGTGATTGAAACTCATCACAACCATGATCCCAAATCATGCAAACAGAAAATTTGGCTTATACTAAGAAAGGAAGAAAATCACTAGTGTGCAGGACAGCAGCTTGGACAGCGTTCTGCTATCCTCTGTGAAAAACCCATAAACTCTACCTTCCTTCAGTGTGAGGAATGATAAAAACTGTTTGCAATAGCTCATGGCTGAACCAGGAGTTACTGCCTTGACTTTCCTGATTGGTATTAGTGAAGCTCTCCCCTCTGTCCCTCCCAAAGAGGTTTGTGTAGACTGGAGTGAGAAGCTAGATCTGTTTGGACTCTCTACAGGACACATGGGTGTCTTTGCTGGTGCTGTTGGGTCATTCAGGTAGAGACACTCCACTTTACACACAGGACACAGGAATCTAGGGAAGCCTAACAAAAGTGATTTCTCTTCCTAAGGCATAAGTTAGGCAGTGCAACAAAAGCTGCATGTTTCTAGGAGAGCAGGTGAAAACTGCCTGGCCTTTCTTTTCAGGAATGGGCAAAGAAGTGGGCAATCTGCTGTTGGAGAACTCTCAGCTGCTGGAGACCAAGTAAGGAACTGTCGCATGCTCTGACCTACCTGCCTGGTTATAAACAAGATGTCACCTTGGAGTAGGTCTTGGCCAAAACTCCTTCCTCACTTGCTTATCTAACTGGTTGTCCTGAATATTTGTTCCTTCACTTGTAGAAGAAGAATTACTCTCCTAAGCTATTCCCTAGCTATTTCCTTTCTGCAGACACTTGGATAAAGCCTCTAGGCATGTGCTGGTAGGGCCTGATGCCATCTGAGATAAGTTTCAGGCTTTAAATTCAGTGGGAATCCCTGTGTTGGTCTGAGCCTCTGTGAGGATGTTGCTGATAATAAGGTTTTATTTGCAAGGTTTGTCATTAAAAAAAAGAATTGTCATTGTTGAGTTCTTAAATATTTTGTAGTTGATGGAGGAGAAGCAGACAATGTAATGAAGTTGGTTTTTGAGAAAAGCTGGCAAACCAGCTATTAAAATTGAGGAGATGGGAAGAGAAAGGCCAAGTACTCCCAGGAGAGAGCTGGAGAACCTACTGTGATGGGAAGCTACTGATTTTATAAATGTAAGATGTTTTGGAGCTGATTGGAAATGCATATTTCTATTGCCATCATCTACAATTATCCTCAATTGCAGATGACAGCAATTCTGAAGGGTGTATTTCAGACTTTCATTCTGCCAAAAATAGATAGGTTGCTCTACACATGCCTTCTTCAGTGTTCTGTCATCTTCTGAAGGAGAGGTTGATTTGTTAGTCAGGATACATAATTGTCCTGAACAATTATGGTGACTTCTCTGTTCTTCTGGAGCTCCATCTTCCTAAAGTTTAATTTCCCTCGAGTCATAGTTGGACTGAATTGTTAAACACACTTGTTTCAACTTTCCTAGTAGCATCTGTGACTCTAGTTAAAGATCTCTTTTATGGACAACTGCTAGTTTGGGGCACTTTTGCTTATTGTCCCTTTCACACCTTTAAGAAATGCTTTGAACGTTGTGAAGAATGATTTGATTGCCAAGGTGGACCAGCTGTCTGGTGAGCAGGAGGTGCTGAAGGGAGAACTGGAAGCAACAAAGCAGGCCAAAGCCAAAATAGAAACCAGAGTCAAGGAGCTGGAGGAGGAGCTGAAGAGGTGAGTGATTACCCCCCTGCTCCAAGGAACTGGGAGTGAAGAGTGGTAAATCCACCTCCTCTGTTTTACGCTGGCTGTTTCATTCATGGGATTAGCACTGGCATTCAAAGGTACTTTAGAGAGCACAAGAAGGCAGGATTAGGATTCTGAAGGAGCAGCTCCAAACCTAGGCTCCCTGGAGTGAAGCATTTAAGGTGTAAATTTGCAATTAAAAGCCAACCAACAACAACCAAAACCACCCAAAGAAGGGGAGTTTCAAGACCAATAATTTTGAAAGAAACTCCCAAGAACTTGATCCTCCTAGCAGCCAGGTTAGCTGTAAGAGAAGTGAATGCCCATTCATTTACTGAAAGAGCTCATACAGAGTTGCACAAGAAATATTTAAATGCCTATATCAGTAATTGTTTCATTGCTCATGTTAAGACTGAGAAGAGGCAGAAGAGATTCTAAATTCTGATACAGGAATATGTATCAGAATTTAGAATATTTTTATCTTCCTTTCAAACTAGAGAAACTAAAGCCCAACTGCCCAGCAAAGCCTAGGATGGTTTCACATCCATACACACAAAGCTGCCTCCTGGAGCTCAGAGCAGAACAGTTCCATTGTGGCTGGCTGTGCATGACTGCAGGTGCTCAGGGCAGAGGACAGGGTTTGTTCTCCAGCTGGAATCTAGAAGGTTCTGTAGTCTGAGCTCAGAATCACCAAGAATAACACAGACTGGTCTCTTTATTGTTCAGAATGTATGAAATGAAAGTAGTCTTGCAAGCAGGGAGATTTTTAAAATGCCTTTTGTAATGCCTCATAAAGTAGGAGTTCAAAGAAACTGAAAGCACTCAAATACTTTCAGTATTTTTTATCAGGGTTTGGTGTTCTTTACCATTTTGGGAAACTGTTCTTCACGTTAGGGGTTTTTTTCACTGTATTGAATCACAAAGAATCAGAGAATCTACTGAAACCAGAAGCAGTCCAGCCAGAAGCATTTAAGCCAGAATTTTCCCTATCAAAAATGGCTCAGTTCTCATCAAATATTTGAATGTAGATGCTGGTTCAGAAGCAGAAACTGGCTGAATTCTTCCAGTGGTCAGTATTTTGGTGCTCACAACAAATGTTTGAAAAAAAAGGGGTGAGATCGGTGAGGCTGTTCAGAGTAATGTGCTGGAAGAGGGAGGGAAAATGCCAGAGAAGCATCTTAGAATTTGTACACTTGGTACACATGGTGATGGATGCAGCCAGAATTCCCATAGCTGGTTCTCTTCCCAGAGCCAGCCATGGTGTCACTTGCTGTTTTGATCCCTTTCTTCCTGTTTCCTAGAGTGAAATCTGAAGCAATTGTTGCCCGGCGAGAGCCCAAAGAGGAGGTGGAGGATGTAAGCAGCTATCTCTGTACAGAATTGGTATATGACATTACTAAAATGCCTGCGGGGAAAGGGGGTTGATTTACTTATCTGTATTGCTTCATGTATATGAGTCCTGAGATGCAGATTGATGTACCTTTGTTAGCAATGAGGGCAAGGGTAGTGAATGGGTTGTGGCTGATGAGCATGAAATCCCTTCATACAACTTTCAAACCAGAATCTGGCACAGAGGAGCAGCTGACCTGGTAGCAGTATGTGCAGGATGTAGTTTCTGTGGCTGAGTGCTAGAGCACTGCTCTGCTCAATACCATCCCAATTTAGAATCAAAATCTAGTGTTCAGTGTGGATTCTCTCAGGGTGTTATGACTGTCAGGCTTCTCCAGAAGAGCATGTCCCCATGTAGGCAGTGAAGATGTAGCTGTGAGGACTGAAATCCAGCTTACACAGTCAGCTTTGCAAGAGTGACTACCACCATGTCTTAGTGCTGCGTTTTTCTTGTTAATTCTTTTCAATAAGCCAGTATTGCCTGTTACAGCGTACAGGCAGAGAAGGCTTGTGGGCTGTTCTTCTAGGACAGCTCTTGAAACTGTTTTGACTGGGATAGAGGCTGTTCAACAAAGACCAACTGTAGCTGGAAAAAAAAAAGGCAAATCAAGCAGTAACAAGATTTTCCTTGTAAATGTCCCTGCTAGGAAAAGGAATTCAATACATTTACTTATGTCATGTTACTGTTTCTTTCTTACACAAGGTATCAGACAGGTTCAGTTTTAGCCTAGATCTCTTGACTTATTTGGAGTGAACTTGGTCTGTTGAGAATTTAGGTAGATGGGAACATTTTCAAGTTGTGCTCATGAGCTGCTGAAGAGAGTTGGATTTGTTTTCAGTTGAACAGACAGGAGGTCTGGTTCTTTTTATAATTTAAAAAATAATTGACAAATTCCTTTCTGTTTATACAGTTCTTGTTTTGACTAGTCATACAGATTTGATTCAAAGTCCAGGGAGGCTAGAGAGGGACTTGGGACTTGGGACTCTCAGCAGCACTTACCAACCAGGCTGAGCTTGGGAATTGCCACAGTCTAGAACAACCATGTGCCACCTCCTAGTAATGAGTTCCCGAAACCCTTGCAATCTTTATTTTGGGCAGATATTTTTTTAGTCATGTTGTTCTCATTTTCCACTTTTCAAAAGAGACAAAACAGACTTTTACTCATTTTGTTCCCAACCCAAAGCTGCCTCTGCCCTCATTGGAAGGTCAATATGTGTCACCAAAGGGGAAAAGGTGTTTCCTTAGTTTCCTGTATCCTACCTTTATCCGTCTGTACTAGCAGAAAACCTCCTTGCAGTCCTCCTGAGAGGGCAGGTGGCATTATGTGGTGCTCCCTGCTGCTTGTGACGGGCTTTGCTATGGATTGAATCTTTGGTTTCCAATTTCTGGACCAACAGACCACTGTCAATTCTTACCATTCCTTGCAGACTATCAAAGCACCTTGCTGGCAATAGTCCCACACTGGGGTCTGTGTATGCGAGGGCTGTGTGTTCAAGTTGGTGGTGATTCTCATTCTAGTTTGCATGGGTTTGCTGAACCCATGGAGGTCCATGGCCATAGTTTGGAGCTCACTGTCTGAATTATCTCCTCATATGGGGAAATGGGGTGAAATCAAACACGGCAGGAGAAGAACTAACAAATATGTGTCTGTCCCTGACGTACCTGGTACTAACCTCAATCCCATTCCATCTTTTGTTGGCTGAAGCAGTGCTCCTCCCCTCTGCAGGACAACATTCCCATTGCCCAGCGCCGGCGCTTCACCCGTGTGGAGATGGCCCGGGTCCTGATGGAGCGCAACCAGTACAAGGAGAGACTGATGGAGCTTCAGGAGGCTGTCAGGTGGACAGAGATGATCAGGTGAGCCTGGATGCTGGGTAACATTCCTGTTTAGGACAGAACCTGTTCATGTTTTACCTTGTGGTCAATGCAACCCCTACCGACATAGGGTTGAGAAGTACTGGAAGTTTTCCAGACTGTAGATGCTTTTCTCCTAACATCAATTCTTTCTCTCCTGTTCCTCAACCTAGGCTGCAAATCTCATGTTACCACCGTGATTTGGGGACACTGGACAGTTGTTTGTCTTGCTTGTTTCTTGTATGCTTATTAATCTGGGAGAAGCTCTAGGGAGGAGTATTGCTTCTGAATGATGAGTTCTAAAGGCTATGGCTTGAAGTGACTCCAATGCTAGGTTCTGTAGTTCCCACACTGTCTGTGGCAGACAGTTTTACAGGGAGTTGATAATCACGTTAAACACTTACTTGTCTTTCACATGAGCCTTGTTACTTAAAGTGGTTGGGTGTGCTTGCATTGAAGACCAGGGCATGTCCCATTCCCTGGTGTCTTTTGAAACATGTTAGAATGAATTCTGACTATCAGCATGGCTTCCTTGATGGAAATGACCTGATGCTTGGCAGAGATGCAGAAATTAACTTGGTTCTGCTGTGTTTGTCCATAGAGCTTCCCGTGAGCACCCATCCGTGCAGGAGAAGAAGAAATCCACCATTTGGCAGTTGTAAGTTCTTTGGTGGTTCGTGCAAGATTAAGAAAACGGGGAGTGTTGCCATTTCTACTTCAGACAACAACTTAATAGACTCTGACATTAATGTCGGATAGAAGTTGGCTTAACCCATTTGCCTTCAAGGGCTTCCTTTGTCCTTAGTGAAGTTAAAATCAGATCTGACCATGCACATTGACTTTGTTTCACAAGCTGAAAAAGTTCATGAGTATCCTGGAATAGAAACTTTCATACTCTGTCCTGGTTTATGAGGACACACTCACAGTCAGTTGTAATAAAGGGCTGTTTTTAGAAGGTACCTATTTCTGGAAGCTAAGAACACCTTATGCCAATCAAACCAAGGATGTAGGTCTGAGTTTGAAGTAGAGCAGTTTTTGTGACAGGCTTGCAGCCTTTGATCCCAACCTCTTGCTTCCCTTTTTGTGTATCTATGGTGCTTGTCTCCCCAGGAGCCTTTTCTCTTACTTGTTGGCCCTTTTCTGTCACTAGCTTCAGCCGTCTGTTCAGCTCTTCCTCCAGTCCTCCCCCAGCAAAGAGGACCTACCCCTCTGTGAATATCCACTACAAGTCTCCCACCACGGCGGGGTTCAGCCAGCGGCGCAGCCACACCATGTGTCAGATCTCCTCCGGCAGCCGCACCCTTGAGTTCTTCCCTGACGAGTGAGTTACAGGGCTGTGTGCCAAGCCAGGCTCCCCTGCAGTTCTCCCAAAGAACAGCAGTGTTTGAAATAAGCTGTTTTCCACTTTGGAAACAGTCTGTGTGATGTTAGTATGTCTCTGTTCTCTGTGGCTTATCTCCCTGAGCTTTCACCCATCAGTTACTATATGGATGGGTTCAGCAAACCTTGTCCTCCCAAACATACAGTATCCATGGCTTTTCAGGCCATGATGGATCATCTCAGCAGGGACCATGGGAGCTCCGAGTGGCCCCACTCTAGTTCTGCACTTGTATTTGCAGACCGGGATGGAATGAAGGAGTGTTTTTGTGGTGGAGTGTGATGGCAGCATCAAGACAAAGGGATGAAATGTCTGCACAACCCTTTTGACAAGGGGTTTAAGTGAAGATAAAAGTTCTCTCCACAGCACATTAAAGTTCCAGTAGTTGGTTTTAATTTAAACCATGCTAAAAATGAGCCTCTGGGTATCACTACTACAGTCTTACCCAAATTCTTTGTGTTGCTGAGATGAAGGGAGAAAACTCTTCAGTGCTTTACATGACTTCACAATGTGTTCTGCCATTGCAAAGGTTGTTTGGTTCCACATGGGGTGTGTTTTTATGGAAGGACTTTGGAGAATGTGGTGGTAAAGTAGGATAACTTCTATAATAAAAAGGATTTGTTGAAAAGACACTGTATCTTGTAGAAGGGTAATTTTAAAATTTTAGATACCCATTGCCCTTATTCCATCTTTTTCTCTTATGACATCTCACAGTCATGCTTTGTGATCCTTCTCTAAAACCTGTTTTTGAAGGGCTCTTGGAACATCATAAGAGGTGATGACTATGACTTGGCTTGCCACATTGCTCAGGTGATGGGTCAGAACTGCCTGTGTCTGTTTCTCAACACAGTTTTTCTGTCTCTGACTCCTTACATCTCTTTTCACAGTTGGATCTGGTTTGCTGTGTGTGCTCTCCCTGATACTGGCTACACTCCCTTCACCCTCAGCTCCTCTCTTTAACGATCAGCTGGGTGACGCTGTGCTTCTCTCCTCAGCGACTGCACGTCCTCGGCACGCCGTGAGCAGAAGCGAGAGCAGTACCGGCAGGTTCGGGAGCACGTGCGGAACGATGATGGGCGGTTGCAGGCCTGTGGCTGGAGCCTCCCAGCCAAGTACAAGCAGGTAGGGACCATGCTCTGGACAGGCTGAGTGGAAGGTGACATTAGTCATTAACTAGGGACCTTAGTCATTAACTATTAAATTTAGATGTACCATGTGCATATTTTGTTTGTGCGATAATTGTAGGCCATCACAGACCAAAGTGATGTTCTGTATATCTCCACCAATGTCAATGGAAGGACTTTGATTCCTCTGCATGAAAGTACTGAAACTGAAAAGTACCCTAAACCAGAATCCAGTTATTTTTAAACTAAATTTCCTTTGTTATAATTGGGCTGGAACATTAGTTATTTCATTTATACTTTGAGAACTTTTACAGTCATTTAGTATGAAAATCAAATGCAGTTTATGCCCACTTCTTCCCATCAGTAACACAAAATCAAACAACATCAGCCTCATTTGCTGACTTGTGACACATTTAACTGGTCAGAGACCTCCTGAAAGGGAGGAGCCTGGCAGCATGGCTTGGAGGTTTCAGGCCATAGAGTCATTAAGTTTGGAAAAGACTTTTAAGATCACGTCAAACTGTCATGATGGAAGGGAATGCTAGTTGTCCTGACTCTTTGCAGGGAGCATCTTTTCTCTATCAGCAGGGCAATGTGTAGCCTCTGTGGGCCATCAGTGGGGCACTGATGATTGTGAGATGGTCTCTTGGGTGTGCTGCTCCTCTCCCCTTAAGGACTCTTGTTTCACACAAGATGTGATAGGAAGCCTCAGCAGCAGCCACCTCTGGTTGGTTCTGTCACACTGATTCCATCTCTCTTGCTGTATCCCGGTGTTTGCAGCTTTATACTGTCTTTTTTGTCTTCTCTCCCCCTAGCTGAGCCCCAATGGTGGTCAGGAAGACACTCGCATGAAAAATGTCCCTGTGCCTGTATATTGTCGCCCACTAGTAGAGAAGGACCCAACTATGAAGGTATGTTGTTTCTGCTTACCGTGCAGTCCAGAAAGGGGACATGAAATAAGCAAGGGATTTGGGTCACTAAACCTGCCATTTTTACAACAATCTCTATTATTTAGACATTATATATTCCAAATTCTATCTTCCACTTCCTTTTTTTGAATGGTGTTTGTAGTGAATGTAGGAAAAAGTATTTTAGGACAAAATTCTCAGCTGGTTCTGGTTGCTAGATTCCCTGCTGCTCCCTGACATCTTTTGCTTTTTTTGAGACAATTCATCAACAACAGCAACATTTTATGCTTCTAATGCTTTTGCTAAGACTCCTCAAGGTGTAATGGAAACTAATATAAAAATTCATAAAAATGACCAAGTGAAAGTAAAAACACATTTCATCACTCCTTAGATTTTACTGTTGACCAGAATTCATTGGAACCAGGCAAGTGTTATCTGGAGTAGATTTTTGTGAAGGCATATCTATTAATACTACAATGTCTTGAGTAGAATTGCAGTTGGGTATAAGCGGTCATCTGTGGCACACTTACCTGCTGTAACTGGTTGTTTTGAAATAGTCAGTTTGTCATTACTTCATTCAGAGATGATTTTTAGAAGTCATCCTGATGGTTAAATTGTAAGAAAATTTTTATGCTGTTGTTTCTAGAAGGCTCTAGGTGTGATCTTTAGATAATGTTCTGTGCAGCACCTTTTCTTGAAGGTTTTGGGTAAATCTAGTATTTCTGTAGTCCTCTTCCCGGTATTCTCTTAAAAACCTCCCTGGAAATAATTCATAGGAGGTTAGCTGGATTTGATTTCAGAAAACTGCTTATTTGGGAGCTAAACCAGTGGACTGTTTTTCCACACTTCCAGAGATGGGGCAGCCACAGGCTTCTCTCTGGGTAACTTCACCACCCTCACACCCTCACAGGGAAGAATCTCTTTCTAATACCTCATTTAACCTGTCTTCTGTCAGTTTGAACACATTAAACATCTGTCATGTCCTGGCTTGCATTGCTGCAGTGGCTAAAAAGCAGTGATGTTGCTGGATAGAGATCCTCTGCCTTACCTCTGTCAATCCGGATATCTTCTAGTAGAAATCATCAAGATCTGGTGTTTCCAACTAAATGTTTTAGATATTTCACATTTTACAGTTCTCCACAAAGGTGCCTAAATTCAAAGAGATCACGGAGCCTGCAGAATTCTTAGTTCAGATTCCTGCTTCTGTTTCTTAGCTGTGGTGTGCAGCTGGAGTAAATCTCTCAGGATGGAGACCTTTGGAACAGGAGCCTGGGAATGGGCAGAAACTAGATCCTGGGCATGATCCTCTCACCTGTGACAGGGAAGTGGAAGGTGACAACAACAAAAGTAACCATACATCTCCTGAGAAAAAAAAGGTCAGAAAATAAAGTGGGTTTTTTCCCTCCGATGTTTTTTCTCATTTCATCATACCCCCTCTCTCAGTATCTTTGTACTATGCCATAAAATGTTCTTGTACTTGTGGGACTGTGCTGTGGTGTGCTGGCTCTTCTGTAACTTTAGGTGTGATCTGAGACAAATCATCCAGTATAATTTTTTCCAACTTTTGCTTTTGAAACGTTTGGAATTTTGAATAAAATCCTAATAATAACGGCAATGAAATGCTTGGCTGAGGTTGCTAGGAAGATTTTATAGCCCTCATCATTGTAAATTAATAAATGCATTCAGGGAAAGCTTTGTTAAAAGAACATGGTCTGTGAGTCCATTTGGGCCTCTTGAGATTTAATCCATTCTGGTTTTTGGTAGCCTTAAGTGATTTTTTGGGTTTTTTTTCCTGTTTAAAAAACCAAGCTGTAATTTGCAGATAATCATACAATATTTTATGCTGTCTGGTTTGTAGGGTTTTTCTCCACACCTGTCTTATATTGCTGCCTTATATTCTCCCAAGACCAGCTTGCTTAAGCTGATCAGTTGGGTGCATCCCAGACTCACAACATTCTGGATGACTGAATATTCAGTGATACATTTGTCAGACATCTCAACAGAAAAATTAGTGGCCACATTGCTCTTGCCCTAAGGAGTCAGACAGGCTCTTTGGCCAGTGCTCTGGATACTAGTGCAGTAACATGAATGGAATCAAATTAATAAAAATAAAAATAAAACTGATTAGACAACAATATAAAAAAGAAAAATTTCTTCTATAGTTCTACTGTAGAGTAGAATATATAATTTAAAATAAATTACACCATGTCTAAGTGTTGCCAAGCACTGTTAAGCTCAGGCTGATCCAAGAGAAGTGCTGATCATGCCCATGTGTGTCTGCTCTCCCAAAGGCAAAGGAGCTCTATGAGATGGATGCCACATCCAGCCGTGTCTGGATCCTCACTAGCACGCTGTCAACCAGTAAAGTCGTGATAATTGATGCCAACCAGCCTGGCACAGTGGTGGACCAATTCACTGTCTGCAACGCTCATGTACTCTGCATCTCCAGCATCCCCGGTGAGTGAAGCCCAGGCTGTGGTTTGACAGGGTCCCTGCCCCACTGAGGAGTAATAGACGTCCTCACTTGGGAGCTAACCCCTGGGCTGTGTTGTGTTCTGTAATTGTTCCCCAAAATCATAACCCAGATGTTGCCTTCCTGTAGGACCTTTCTGTGGAGATCCCTCCCTGTTCAGTGTTCAGTAAGTCTTTCCTTTGGTATAAAATGGGTGTTTTTTGGAAGCAGGAGTGAGCCTTGTCGGGCATAGAAGGGCTCTGTACCTGTGTTGGATACTGATACTAGGGATGAGGGGATCTGCTGTGGATCAGGCTGCTGATGGATGGTGTGGTGCTTCCCCAGGGTGGTGAACCCTGAAGGATCAGAATCTCCCATCATTAGAGTGACCTCAGGAGTACATTAAATTAGCAGTGATTGCTTGATTTAATGAGAACCTGTTCTTTGCCTTCAGCGGCCAGTGAGAATGACTATCCCCCAGGCGAGATCTTCCTGGAGGGGGATGTGAATCCCGAAGAGTCAGCTGGAGCAGATGGTGTCTTGGCAGGGATCACACTGGTGGGTTGTGCAACCCGCTGCAATGTGCCACGAAGCAACTGTTCCTCACGTGGGGACACGCCTGTTCTGGACAAGGGACAGAGTAAGTTTTGGGATGTAAAACTTAGTGACATATCAATTACAGCTAGTCCTGTACGAGCTCATGGTGTTACAGCCACATCCTCTTGTCCCCAAGTTAAGCACTTCAGAGGCCTCCAGAATTTTGTTACTACGATACAGGACTACCAAAGGCCCTTTTGGTATATTTCTTCTTAGAGCCCTCCTTTCTTCTCTGATTCACATGCTGCAGCCTGGTTGCAGGAGTCATACAGCAGAGTATTTTGGGCATGTGAGATGTTTGCCCTGCTACAGGTGCTACTGTTCTGATTGCTTTCTTCCCTGAGTGTTGGGAAGCCAATTAAGCTCACATGCAAATCATACTGCTGCCCTTGCTGACTCCATACTGTAGTGACAGTCTTGGAGCCCTTCCAATGCTGTTGTGCTGTGCTAGTCATAGATTATGCTTCACTTTAAAATAGTGTCTGTTTCCCATCCAGGGAGAAGATACCTGATGAGCTGCTGTGTCTGTGGCACAGGCCCAGGGCTTGATTGAGTTTGGCAAGGAAAGATAAAGAATTGACAGCCTGATATCTATATAGTTAACTCACCAACTGATTCTTCAGCATGTTTCACATTGTTCTTTGTCCTCCAGGTGAGGTGGCTCCTGTCTGCAATGGGAAGATCAACCAGTCTCAGTCTACTGAGGAGGCAACAGAGGCTACAGAGGTACCGGAAAGCAGTGCCAGTGAGGCAGAGCTGACACAGGCCCGGCCTGGGCCCCTCACCGAGCATGTGTTCACAGACCCTATCCCAGCCCAGGCACTCAGGCAGAATGGGTAGGTGAGCTGGGGTCAGAATAATGGTTCTGTTCTATTACTGATTTGTTTTCATAAGCTTTGTGATAAGAGAAGCAGCCTGAGCTTCTGATAAAGTTCAGACTTCTATCAGATTTGTGCCCAAGAAATTTTATAGATGGGATAACAGGGAAGGAAAAGAATGTCATGAAAACAGACATGGCTCAGCCTGCAACTGACTGGGTCAGGTGTTAGAAATGTAAATATTTGACCTCTCACTATGAACTTAGACTTGTGGTTAAGGCAGATCTCCCAAAGTATATGTACACTTCATGTTCTTACTGACAGAGCTTACTGAAATGTGTGTAGAAATGATGATTGATTTACTTGGTTACTTTTACAGCACATCAGAGGTACTCTGATGTGCTGTAAAAGTAACCAAGAAAGTGTATTCACCACTCAAAAAGTTCTTAAGACAAACAATGCTGATGTGATGGGCTTAAGAATAGGGTGGAAGTCTTGGATGCAGATTGTTCCTTGTTGCAGTGTGATGCAATATCCTGCTTCAGTTACCCCAGTCCCTTTCCCAGGTGTGCCAATACCTTCTCCCTTCCCCTCCCCTTGCCTCCTGCTGAGAGCTGTCCTGCTGAGAGCTGTCCGTGTGATTGGCAAAGTTCAAAAGATGCTACTCAGCCCTGGGGGGCATTGGGCCATCCAAGTGTCACTTGTCCCCTGACCCTTCCCCCCTCCTACCTGGTTGGTGGCATACCTACCCCTTTCCCTCCCCCTCTCCCTGGGCTTAAAAGACACGGGACCATGCAGTCGCTATTCTGTTGGAGCTGTTACGAGATTCAGAGATCTGTGACCCTGGAATAAAGCTCTGGATGAAACCCTCCGGCAGAATTCGTCTCCTTTTCCCTTCACCATCGCCTAAAGCCTTTCCACCAGAGGTAAAACTGAGTTCCTGCTTGCCTGGACTTGTTCCAAGTGCCAGCTGCAACATCCAGCCAGCCAAAGGTGTCTCTGAGGTGAAATACCACAGCTGCCTTTGGTCCAGCAGCAAGGGTCAGACGAGCCCATGCACGTTCCATCCGGTAATATTGGGATATCATATCTCAATTGTTCCTGAATGCCAATGTTGTTCTAAGTTGCTTCTGTTGAAGCTGCAAATGAACAGAGAAAATATTGTTTGTGTAATAGTCTTGCTAAACTCAGCTGGGGTCTGTAGATTTGAAGTACTTGTTGTTTGTAAGGGCAGGAGAAAGGAAATACTGTAAATTGCAGATTTACAGTTGAAAACTACCAGAGAAGGAAGCGATTTGTGTCTTCAAGGGCCCATATGTGTCCGTGAGTGCCAGGCTGTGGGCCTAGGTGGGCATTCTGTGTACTGCTGCTGCTAAATCTCTAACACCGTTCTTTTGCCTCTTCAGGGAGAATGGGCAGCTGAAGATGGAGCCCAGCACAACACTGTCAGATCAGGAGTCAACCAGGGATGCTGGGACCTGCACCAGTGCCGCCCCCACCATGTGGCTGGGAGCTCAGAATGGCTGGTGTGTTCCCCTTGGGCTGGCAGATCTCTGTGTCACATCCCTGCTCTGGGCTCTATTTTTCAAGTCCACACACCTTTTGTTTATTGCTTGTTTCTGGAGAAGGTTTCTATTCCTCATTTCATTGCTCAGCTCACCATAGTCTCAGGGATTTAACATCATTTTCTTACCTCACCTCCACCTTTCCTACCAGAAGGGAAGACTCAGACCTGAGCAGGCTGAAGGTGTGGGGCTCTGCTGCTAACCTCCCCAATTTGTCCTCTCTCACAGGCTTTATGTGCACTCCGCTGTGTCCAACTGGAAGAAGTGTCTGCACTCAATAAAGCTGAAGGACTCTGTGCTGAGCCTGGTGTAAGTGTGTGTTCCGAGGCACCTGAAGGAGAAGGTTTTGGGCCTGAGTGATGCTTTAGAGGGTATTATCAGCTGTTGGTTGTAGATTTAGAATCAGAGAATGGTTTGGGTTGGAACAGACCTTAAAGATCCTCTTGTTTCAACTCCCTGCCATGAGGAAGGATACTTTCCACTAGACCAGGTTGCTCCAAGCCCCATCCACATTCCCAGCCTTGAACACTTCCCAGGGATGTGGCAGCCCCAACTTTTTCTTTGCTTTCCTAAGTGTGTTGTTTTGTGAGACAAGTTTCCCAAGGTTTTTGTAGTGGGAAAGCCTCATATCAACCCATTTTTCTGCTCAGTTGGTCCTGACCTGATTCAGTGAATACATGTCTAGCAATATCAAGAGGAAGTAAGTGGGGAGGAGAAAGGCAAAATTTCACTGAGGGGTAAATTAGGGGGAATTTGTTGAAATTGATGGTGTTTGTATTGTGAAGGAGGAAAACTCACAGATGTGATGATCTTACTGCAGTGAGAGTGGTGTGATCTCTTGCAGGATGTTCCTGCAATGCTAAACTGACTGGGAATTCTGGAGACTATGTAAAGATGGTGTGTATAGATGGCAGGAAGAGTTTTTGAGCCCCTCATTTCTACTGCATTTTTAATGTATTTACTATTCTGTTATTTCAGGCATGTGAAAGGGAGGGTCCTGGTTGCACTGGCAGATGGAACACTAGCCATATTCCATCGTGGAGAAGGTAAGAATCAATGTAATAGAGAAAACAAAGTTTGGCTGAAAGTGTAGCAGTGGATTAAACGCTCTTCCAAGGTGAGAAATTTGCTGGCTGCTGGGGTACAAACACTGAGTTAAAACTCATGGCTATTATACACATCATCAATATCCTAAACCATCTCAGCTGTACTCTAACACCACTTCTTGAGCTTTTCTGAACAAAAATGTGTAGTACATGTGGCGTAAATGTGACACTTTCAGGAATACATATGCTGTGCAGTTCTTTGAGGTACACTTAGTAAATTCAATTTCTGGTCCTCTTCACTGCTGTGGATTTTGTTTCCCTATGGCTTGAACAGTCTTAGCTATGTTCGTATCTGACAGCACACAGGGATTTGCTAACTATAACTAAAGAACTTGGTTATTCATTGAGTAGCAGTTCATTCAGCAAGCAGAAATATAGAGATTTCTGGGCTTGTGCAATTCAAATTTTGATTCAGCCTTTGTCATGAGCTCAAGCCTGACCATTGACACATCAAAATTGTTCCCATCAGAAATAAGATAAAGCTTCATGACATAGAGGTTTCCTGTCTGTGAAGGACACAATATCTGCCTGGTTATTAAAAATAAGAGTGAAGAAGGGAGATCTGATTACTTTTCCTGGATTTAACACTTTGGGGGAATTATGTTGAAGGTCTGTGACATGAGGAAGCCCCACCACAAGGACTGTATGGCCCATTTCCTCTTAAGTTTCTGCATAGTCTTTTTCAGCTGTCTTCCCTCTTCTCTCACTGCTTTTGTTGTACTTGTTAGAGAAGCCTGTTCACTTCATTGCAATAAAGGATGTTTAAATTGGCCTGATTCGAGTGCTGTCGGACATCAAACTAAACTTTATTGTTACGTTTCATAAGTGTAAGGCTGTGCCTGAAACAGGAGTCATAGGAAGGTCACAGACATAAGTAAACTGAGCATTTGAGTATCAGCTAAACCTGTATACGAACATATATATAGAAAGGTAGAGGATTCTGTTGTATGCTCACGTCATGGAGGAGATGCATCTTTCTACACTTGTTTTTTAACTCAGATGGTCAGTGGGATCTCAGTAATTACCACCTGATGGATCTTGGCCACACTCACCACTCCATCCGTTGCATGGCTGTGGTCTATGATAGAGTCTGGTGTGGCTACAAGAACAAAATCCATGTTATCCAGCCGAAGACAATGCAGATTGAGGTAAGAGAGCACATACGTGTCTATGCATGCACACACTTGTGTTGTATTTATTCTTAATAGCTCTTGACCAAGATTGTCAGTGTGGGTCATATTATATCAAATCTGCCAGGGGTTATTTGTTCCTTCCTCCCTTTGCAGAGCAAATTCAATCAGAAAGTATAAATTGACAATTTTCTTTGCCTTTACTAGGGAGTCTGTGGGGCCATGTACTGTCCAAACATAGGTGTTTGTTTTACAGTGACTCTTCACATATAATCTAAGGCTTCTCCATCTTTAGGCATTATGGCACAAAGGAATAGTGCAGTTAGCAAGCCCCTGGGATCCCATTAAGAGAAAACAATGTTTAGAGCCTTTTGGGTGAAAATCAGTACAGTGGTCTTGGTACAAATCTGAGAATCCTTGAAGTAATTCTGATTGAGGAGAGAAGAAGTGCTGGATCTGAAGTTCACATTAGTGAGCCAAAGCAGTTTGATCTTTGGAATTTATCCTGGAGTTGTGTGTTTTCCTTTTTTATCAAGTACATTGAAAGCTCTTGGCGTCTAAATGTTCTTGCTCCTGAAGTGGTCTGAAAAGACCATCAATTCTGCAAACCTGCCAGACAGCTGCTCAAGCAAAGAATTTTTTGTGTACAGTAATGAACTGCTGGGATCAGCTGGCATTAACACAGCTCCTCCAAGATCTTTGGAACCCAAACAAGTAAACTCAGTTGAAAATTGAGTATGTGTATATGTGGAGTATAGATAATGGCAAAACTTCTGTGAACTCACATTGGTATTTTAGAAATCCTTTGATGCCCATCCTCGTCGGGAGAGCCAGGTGCGACAGCTGGCATGGATTGGAGATGGCGTCTGGGTTTCCATCCGCCTGGACTCCACACTGAGGCTCTACCATGCCCACAGCCATCAACATCTGCAGGATGTCGACATTGAGCCTTATGTCAGCAAGATGCTAGGTGAGGGTCTGTTGCTTACTGAGCTCAAGGCAGAATTTGCCCAAAGCAGACCTTGCCCAAAGGCACCACTGACTTCCCAACTCTCATTCATGCTTCCTAGGCACTGGAAAGCTGGGCTTCTCCTTTGTGCGAATCACAGCCTTACTCATTGCTGGCAACCGCCTTTGGGTGGGCACTGGGAACGGTGTTGTCATCTCCATTCCCCTGACTGAGAGTAAGTGACATTTATTCAAAGTACTCCTGCATCTCTCCTAAAAAAAAAAGGAAGCTTTTAGGTGTTATTTGTGCAGCATGGCAGGTGGTTCAGGCAGGCTGATGCTTTCCTGACATTTGACACCCTTTAATCATAGCCATTTCAGGGAGAAGAGCCCAGAGTATGAGCAGCCCTGGACCTTGACAGAGCAGAGTGATGTGAACTGATTCTGTAGCTACTGTGAAACAGGAGAAACAAAGCTTTGGGAATTGTAGTAAGTCACCAAAAGGAGATCATGGGATGAGAAGTCACCAGGAAGATCTCCTTGGAAATTCCACTTTGGCCTAGTCATCTAAATGTCTCCATAGCAGTATTTTCCAAAAACTGAGCTTAGAAAAGCTCCATTTACTCAGATTAGGGCTCAGCTTTATCAATCAAGTAGAAATAGGTATCCTACACCAAATCCAGTCTGGAGAGGGGACCCAGCAGTAAGAGTAAATAGGTGAATCTCTGGAGCTGGAAGTTTAATTGAAGCACTTACTAGTCCTGTTCTGAACCTGCCTGTCAGCATCTTATTTTGAAGGTCTTATCCAGATCACCATGGCGAAGTAGGATTTGAGACTGATTGCAATTGCTCTCAACAGAAAGCAGCCAAATGTGTGTTTTCTCACCAATGCTCACAGGAAAGCTGAGAAACAAATACCTCTTGTGTAAAAAGAGCAAACCTCTTGTAATCCTCCTGGAAGTCAGACTTGGGATGGTCTCCTCTGAGGGCAATGAAGTTGGATGTGTCTGGGGTTAACACCAGGAGGGCAGTGAATTTTGGTCATTGCAATTTTGGTCTTGTTTCTGAGTTCCTTTTGAAGCCCATTCTGTCTTAAGGCTGCTGTCCTTGTTCTGAGTTAAAGTTTTTCCCTGCTGTAAACCAATTGCTTTATCTTTGTGTGTTCCTGTAAAAATGTGGTAAGCAAGAAAATCTCACTAAAAATGTAGCAGTGGATCCTTGTGACACAGTCCCTCTCCCACCTCAGATACCACGTCTGTCCCTGCATGGTAAGAGCAAAGTTAGAACAGAGAACAGAGTTAGTATCAACTAATAGGAGCTTCTGTAGTGGTTTCTCTAGGCTTTATACTATTTTTGTTGCCCTCAAATTATCTCCCAGTAATCACCTTTTTCTTCTCTCCCATCCTGCCCGTCACTTCCCATGCCCCTTTGTGTTCCCACTCCCTGCCTGTGCCTAGCTGTAGTCCTCCACCGCGGCCAACTCCTTGGGCTCCGGGGTAAGTCCATTGCCTCCCCTCCACAGATGTCATTCCTTTTGCACCCATCCTCCTATGTAGTCATTCTCCCACCTTCCATTCTGCCACTGAACTTCTCTCCATGCATTTTTCCTCATCACTCTTTTGTTTTAAGTTGCATTAGAGAAAAGCAACCAGAGAAGTCATGTAAATATCCTAATTTCCCACAGCTATAAACAATGTTTTCCATCTCATTATTGATCCTTCTGGTTTTTTGTCTTAAGGATAATTATTCTTCAACAGTGGTACCCTTACTGTGGTTGACCAGTTTGAGATGGGGACAGGAAAGGTTCATTCAGTCAGAAGCAGGAACCAGGAGTAGTGTTCTTCCAAGGTCTCCCTGGGTCATCCATTGTTTTCCAGTGATGCTTCTTCCATCAGTTTCAGGCCAATGGCAGGTGGTGCTATGGCACCTGTCAGCTGTAAGTTATCAAACAAGAGATTGAACCCAAGGGGACTTGATAAGCATGAAGACTTGTTTAGGTTTGTGCCAGTTAAGGCAGGATTTCAGTTCAAATTTATGCCTTTCCAGGGTCAGAAATTAAGGGGCTTTTTTCTCACTCAAAGACATTCATGTATCTGTCCAGATGTGTTATCAACATGTGTCTCCTCCTTTTAAAGCATCTGATATTAATTGCAGAAAAAAGCCAGATACTGTACACACATTGACTCTCATTCCTCCATCAAAGTATTTGTACTTGTCCCACTGTCCTGGCTTGAGCCTGATAGGGAAAAGTCTCTTTTGTCCAAGTCACATAACGGAAATTCACCCAAAGTTAAAACACAGAACTACAGATAATGAATGAATTCACTTTTTTACAGAAAAGTGAAAGCTGCCTAGTTTAATATTGTTCCTGTTGTACTGATGTGAGTGCATGCAGAAGGAAAGCATCTCCCACCCTGAGCTGAGAGCACTGGTCTCTGTTGCTTGGTTAGTGGAAACTGTCACATTCTTGGAGCCTGGTCATGAAGGGTACAGGGCCCTGAGCCCTTCTTGAAAGCTGTGGATGGTGAGCATCTGAAAGATGTTCATTGCTGGACTAGCTGACAATCTGGTGTCACGGTTAAATCAAGAAATGAGGAAGGACATCCACTTCTGTGATGACTCTGAGTGGGCTGAGAGGCTTCACCAGACCCTGAGAGTGCTTTCAGCAGCATGTGTGCTCATTACTGGGCATGAGCAAAGGACTTGACTTGGAAGTTGAGCAATGCCACTAATCCAGAGTAGTAATTCTCCTCCAGCTGCCTTCTGGGGACAGTGGACACTTTGGGTACCCTGCCAGCTACAAAAGACCAAGGTTGATCCTAGGACAGTGGGTTCTTTCTGGAGGCTGGACAGGATCACTGCTGGTGACACCAATCTAGCTTGCCTCAGGCTAAAAGAGAGGGAATGTGTCATCTGCTGTGGTCTCCTCCATCACATCATTCATAAAAGACCTTTAAAGAGACCTGCACCTTTAAAGGTTTTTCTTCACAGCTCAGGAGTTTTCACTCTGATTGAGTCCATTTTGTAAAGGGGGCTCATAGCTATCAGTGATGGTATTCTTGCTCTGTCTCCAGCCAACAAGACTTCACCAACCTCTGGAGAGGGCAGTCGCTCTGGTGGGGTCATCCATGTGTATGGTGATGACAACAGTGACAAATCTGCCAGCAGCTTCATTCCCTACTGCTCCATGGCTCAGGCACAGCTCTGCTTCCATGGCCACCGTGATGCTGTCAAGTTCTTCGTCTCTGTGCCAGGTAAGCACAACTCTCCCTCAGCAGGTGCTTATCCCTCCATCCCTTTTGTAGCAGGGGCTGGAGCTGGTCTGCAGCAGATTAGGGTCCAGGCCATGGCTGACACTTCCTGTGGTTCACACATCTGTATTTATACTGGAGATTATAATAATCTGGACTGCCAGATTTGACTAGCAGAAAGAATTGGTCCGCACAATGTGTTTGTGTGCATGTGAACTGTGTGGGGGCTGAGCAGAGGCATGGACAGCACCTCTGTCCTCTCCTAGGCAATGTCCTTGCGACCCTGAACGGGAGTGTGTTGGACAGCCCTTCGGAGAACCCCAGCACAGCAGCCACTGAGACGGAGGGTCAGAAGCTAAAGAATGTCCTGGTGCTGAGTGGAGGAGAAGGGTATATCGATTTCCGGATTGGTAAGTCCCCTTGGTGGGAGGCATCTGGAAAGGTAGTGGGTGCATAGCTGTGGTCATGGAGTGAGGCACCACTGTTGTGGAGAACCAAAGCAGAAAAGCCCCACACTGCTTCTCCTGCATCTGGCTGTGAGGGCAAATAAGGATGTTCCTTGCACAGCACAGGGCTGTCAACCTGTGCCCTGTGGCTGCAGTGCCACACGGCTGTAGTGATGCCTACAAAATCGAGAACAAAACAACACAGTTTTGAGATTATGTTAATATAGGAAGTAATATAAAAGCAGGTCTTTAACTGGAGGCCTCCAGGTGCAATATACACACATGATACAGGACTTCTACACTTTTGTAAGTTAAACAAATTAGCATATTTAACATATATTGTCCAATTAGAAGAGCAGTTGGTTAGGTAATTTTTCCCAGGTTCTGCCCCACTGGAGTTGGTCCAAGAGCTTTGCCCCACATTTATTACATCTATGATGCATGGTAAAAGCAAGACATTCTTGGTTGACTAAAGAAGCAAGACTAAATATAAATAGTATTTCAGGAATATGTTAGAAGGTTAGTTTACTGTTCTAAAATATAGGGGAAAAGGATAGAAAAAGTGCTGGGAGCTACAGCCATGCATTAGCAATCTACAAAGCTACAAATATATTAAAACTATCATAAAATAGCATCAGTATGAATGGCTTTGGAAAGAACAAATGCATCTGTGCCACTGGGTCCAAACATTGCTGCCCCACTATGATTACCCTTGCTTGCTGAGGGTGCTCTGTGTGTAAAATCAGCTTCCCTGAAGGGTGGAAGGGTTTTTGTTGCTGCTGGAGCTAGTTTGTCCCATCCATGCAGTCCAGCTTCAGAAAAGAATGGGGTTGCTGTAAATGTTCTCCAGGCACAGAGAAAGATCTCAGTTCACAGTGTCTGTTATCAGACTGCTGGGACTCTAAAAGGGGTATTGGCCTCTTCAGAGTATTCCAGAGCATTTTCTTTCCTGATGTTTTTACTCTCTGTGTTCTCTTTTCAGGGGATGGGGAAGATGATGAGACAGAAGAGAATGTGGGAGATGCCACCCAGGTGAAGCCAGTACTTTCCAAGGCTGAACGGAGCCACATAATTGTGTGGCAGGTATCATACATCCCTGAGTGAGAATTCCTCTTTTCCCACAATGTAAGTGTCCGTCCTCCCGCCTGAATGCCACGATGTACATACAAAACGCCTGCATTATAACTCCTGCTGGAAACTGACCCTGGACAACTGCAACGGTTCCTGCCTTGGACTGTGACCCCCTTGAACCTCTGAACTCGCAGCTTTCAACTCGGGCCCGTATGCTTTTGGCGTGGTTAGGTTCTTGTTCTGCTCTGGAGCTGGCATCTAAAAGGAGAGAAATGGCAGTACACCATGGAGGGAGCTTGGAGCCAGGACTGTGGAAAACCTTTGCCCAGTGTCAGGAAGGGCAGCTGGAGGGGGGTGGCTCAGGTTCTTGGGCAGGTTGCCTCATTCCCACCTGCATGAGAAAGAAGTGTGTCCCCAGGCATTCCCTGCCAAAGCAGTGATGATGAATCACTTCTGCAGCACCCCAGCAGAAATCCTTCTAGTTCACCAGTATCATCATCTTATCCTTATTCACCCTTAAGCACAGAATAACATTCTCTGGACTTAAAACAACGAAGGGTCTAAGGAAGCCTCCAAAGAGCATCATAGTTTCAGCAGCACTTTGGCTGTGGGGCTGGAGAAGGCAGCAGCTGTCTTACTGTGGGGATCACATACTCCGTCTTTGCAGGGGGAAAGTCCCTTCCTCTGCTGCTGCTGTTGCCTCAGCAGTCATGTGCTGGGTGCCTGCCTGTATGTGTTGCAAGAGAATTGTTTGGTGGGCTCAGATAGAAGATAGGTGTTTGATTGTCAAGGCCAAACAGCTGTAGTAGCAAAAGGGTACCAGAATGTTGCTTTTTTAAGAAAAGGCAAAGCTTTTCTTGCCCCTCCCTTCCAAAACAGCCATACAGAAAAAAATTCCTGAGTTCATTCTGAAAGGTTCATGTGGTGGTTATCTCTGCATTGCATTTGGTGGCTTTTAAAAGACAGGTGAGGGCAGATGGTGTTGATCTGCTGTGAGTTCTGCATTAACACATTGAGATTGCCTCATCTCAAGTTGTGTCTCCTTTTTAGGACCTGATGGAAGGAGATCTTTTTTCACAGAGACTTGGAAAACAGAGACTTGGCAGTTGGTTAGGACAAGTGCAGTCAAGTCTCACCTGATGTCACACACAAAAAGAATTGAGGCTAGATTCCTGACATCTTTTACCTAATATCACAAGCACTAACTATGCTAGTAAGAAGCTTGAAAAGCTGGAAATTTCTGACTCCAGGAAAAATTTGAGAGCCCCCAAGAAAAGTGGTGATAGCCCTTTCTGTCTAAGCAATGCTGAATCCTGCTTACAAAAGAAGCATGTGAATTCTGCTTACAAAAGAAGCAGCAAAAATTGGGGCCAGGGAAAGTGGTTTTGAGCTCAAAATGCAGAATATGAAAGTTCCAAGTGTAGAGGCAATGGTGTGTTCTCCCTTTCTTACACTGTCCCAAAATGACAAATTCTGTGTCCTTTGAAACATTCTTTTCTGGGTGTGCAGGAGTAGGGCAAGTTGCATTTGTGAGTGATGAATTTGGAAGCTCCTGGTGGTCCTCTTGTTTTTTTGCCTGACCTGTACAGCACTCCAGGGTTCACAGAGATGTCCTTGTGACTGTATGGGGACAACTGGGCAAGCCTCCATCTCCTAGAAAGCTCCCTGCTGTGTCCTGTGCTTGCTGCCATGGACCAGGCTTGCAGATCCTGGTGTGCTGCAGGGATCCCATATTCCCAGGGGATGCTCTAACATGTGGCATCTCTCCTGACACAGCAGCACCTAAACAATTTTTGTATCCACAGTTCAGGAAAGGTCATGGCATACATTTTCCCTGCAAGAAGGCAAGAGACATCTCTGGTGAACAGAGGTCTCATCCAGCCACAATGGTGCCCATGCTACGTGTGAGCAATGCTGGTGACATGCACCCATCACACCACTCCTCCACAAGGCAGGAATCCAGCCAGAGGGCATCTTCTAGGCATACACATACTGGACTCTGTGACTGGCACAAAGTTAAGGAATACATGGAGACACCACCTGCATGCTGGGGGACCTTACACCAGGGACATTTTGCTGGGGCACTGCTGACCATGCCAGGCTTTTCATTCACTTTTGCCATATGCTTTCTGCTAGGAAGACCTCTTTGGATCCCTCCCAACACAGGGTACACTGAAGTAAACAATATAACATATAGAGTAGAGATTCCACTGTCATGTAATAGTTCATCAGTTAGGGCCAGGCAAATTTCAGAATTTGGGCTAGTTGAAGGGAAAAAGAAGCTCTGGTAGGGTTCAGTTCCTTAACTCTGTCAGTTCTTTTATAGGAAAGTTAGAATTGCAACATTTGTACCACTGACTGTTCTGTATCTGGTATGAGAAGTTGAAGGGACAGCACTTGATCTCCTGTCACCCACTGGGCCCTAACAACACACGGGAATCTCCCATCAGATTCCTTTCCAGCTCAATGCCATGTTCTCCTCCAAGAGAAGCACATGGCCCAGAGGGGCAGCTGTAGGGGGGGAGACCCAGCCTCTGCTGATAGCTCCTGTGTCCTTGGATCGCTGCTGGGCATCAGGGTGAGAACTAACTGGCTTCAGTACGCTTCTCTGTCATATCTCCACTGTGATGTATGTAATTTATCTTGTATGTTACAAAATGATTTTTAAAAGTGTCTTAAGGCCTGTAAACTCCGCTGTTTGGTATGAAGATGGCATTCTGTAAAGAGCCTGCTGTATGAATATGTTCCCATGCTTTGTCCCCTATGCTGTCAACTACAAACCGTATCTGTTCTGTATGTAATAAACATGTTAACATCACCTTGGGCACCATGGTGTGTTCCTATGAAGGCACTGGGATTGCTGCTCAGTCTTTAAGAGGACACTTGCAAGGGTGGGAATGCAGCTCAAGTGTTCCCTGTTGAGCATTTCAGTGGCAGGAAATGAAATGTTGCTGGCTCACAGGGTCAGAGCAGAAGGGCTGGTCTACCAAGCAACAGTGCAATCTATAGCTTGTACCAGCAGCAGAAATAAAAGGTGGAAATATAAGGTGGCACAACTTCAGAAATAGAAGCTGGAGCAGAGAAGCATTCACCTGCTGGCTTGCTGGAACTTTAGTCAGGATGGCCCTTTCAGGTGAACTGCCAGGGATAACACATCAGGTCAGTTTTCAACACTGTACAGGGTGGCACTTCACAGTCCCATAGGCATTGGTGGTATCAGCATCATTTGACTGCAGGGAGCTTTTCAGTCCCAGCAGCATTTGGACACCTTCATAGTTATTTTGTAGAATTGCATTATTCAAGGGCTAGACATGGCAATGAACCATGTCCTTAAGACTGGAGAGGAGCATCTTCTGCCCCAAGCAGGGAGTCCTAAGGCAAGTCACCTCTGTGACCAACACACGCACTGTGGTGTGCCACAGGCCAGGGTGTAGTACAACTGGCAATGCCTCTGCAGTTAATGGAGGCACCTCAACAATGAGGTTTGGAAACGTATCCTGTGATCCATCCTAAATCCCTGGGGCTGCACCCTTCGAAAAAGCCAGAAGCAGTTTGAGCAGAGCCGTGAGTGAAGTACAGTCATGTCTGGTGGCTAAGTAAGCAGATCACTGCCAACACCCTTTAAACAATCCCCCCATGCTGGTAAAAAATCTGTGAGGAAATGTAGAAGTTTGGGAGGCTCATCAGAACTCACATTATGTTCTGGGCATGGAATCCAACACACGGCAAACAGGCTGTGCAGCTTCCCAGAAGGGACTTTCACTATCAGGGTAAGGCTCCCAGGCTGTCCAGGGCTCTGTGAGAAGACACCCATTTCATGACCCTGAGCTCACCAGCAGGTCCTAACTGTCATGCTAAGTGCCACCTACACCTCCACCTCTACAGGGACCCTTTCCTCCTATGGCCCAGGAGCCTCATTGAAGCACAACCTGAGATCTTCAACATGTAACTGTGTCAGTCTCCAGCCACTCCTGGATTGACTCCTTGGACCCAGGGGGCTGGATTTTGCCTACATCATCTTCAGAGATCCTGCCTCACCCAAGCTGCTGGGTGAGTCTGTGCCTTATCAGCTCCATCTGCTTTTGCTGCTGGCTTGGCTCCCTGGTATACTTTGATCATGGGTCATTTCTTGCCTTTCTGGGGCTGCTGTGACGGGCACTTGGGTCCGCCCTCTGTGGTCATTGTGTGTGCCTCCTCAGGGAGACACTTCCTCTGCTGGTGCTACATTTAGATCACAGCTGTGCAGAACAGAGGACTAGACTGTTCTACTCATCCCATCTGACTCACAACTACACCTCCCTTTAATCTCCCTTGTTCTTGGTTTGTGTTCAGTAGTACCTCAATCATGGTGCAGACAGGAAGGCAACAGCTCAGCTCAGTCCCCATCAGTGGAGACTATAGGAATCAGACAAACTACCTTCCAGCCACAGCAACTGCCATAGGAAGGCTCACAGCCTCAAACCGTGCCTTTAACATTACTCCTGATTCTCCCTCTCCTGGATTCTCCCATTCCTTCTGAAGCCAGAGAACTAGATTTGGCACATGCTCTGCAATGCTCCTGCCACAACAAGGCAGGCTCAGTTCTGTTCCTTGTCACAGGACCAGCTTTTAACTCACAAGAAAAGCCTTCCTTCATATCCCATAGCATCTTAACCCTTCAATCATGATGTAAAGCCTCTGGTGAGGAACCTCTGGTGAGGAGGTGCAGAGCCTCTGCTGAGGAACCCTATGGAAATACAGGTAGCCAATGTCAGTCTGTGTGCTCCTGCATCCATTTCCTGCTGGCTGGGGCCACATGTTCCCAGCTTCATCCAGGCCACACACACTGGGTGGAGCAGAGTCCAGTTGGTGCCCTCCCTCACTAAATCCCTTCAGGCTATTTTTGATTTCAGGATGCTGCAGTAAATGGAACACCACCTCCTGACTATCTGCAGACACAGGAACTAAACAGTTACTTCTGCAGGGAATCAATATATAAAGCTGAATGGCTCTTGTGCTCCCTCCACCCACACCCAGACCAGAGCCTCCAACAGCCTTTGACACAGCAGCAGCATCTGCAGCCACTGCAAGAGAAGATGAAATACCATGAACTGTGCTCAGGAGCTGCATGTTTTAACGTTCACAACGTGCTGCCCTGGAACATGGGTAATTTACAATTGGCTTCAAATGGTAAAAGCCAATCCCACCTCCTTTGCATCACCAGAGCGAAAATAATTTCCCCTATCTCTTGACAGCCATCTTTGGGAGTAAGAGACGGATAGCTTTGGATTATCTTAGTATTGAAGTCATGTTTCTCACTTCTTGTTCACTGCCTTCATATGCTAGTAACAGATCATTCTGCAGAGAACCAGATGCTGTGCCTGAGCTAATGGCTCTCCATTTGGCTGTCACAATGTCTCGGCATTGAAAAAAAATCATGGGTTTTCTTAGAATTGTGCTGCAGAATTAACATTTATTTCCATTTGAAGATACATTTTTTCACAGCTCTGTGAAATACTGTGATATTTACAGTCATTTTTCTGTGATTCATGCAGGACCCAAGTTATATAAAAAATGTTATGCTCCAAAGAACTGCAGCTAGCTGAAGCTGCAGCTGAAGCTGTGTATTTTAGAGACTATCCAGGGAACCAAGAAGACTCCTCTGCTCACTGTAACCAAAGTTATGGAAGAGGAGTCTGAATATATCTGCATCTTCCCTTTCAGATGAGGTGTACAGGGCTGAGGAGAAAGCTGGAAACATCCTAGGACAATGGGCACAGAGGGGCTCTGTAAGACCCTTTGTGCACTGAGCTTCTAACAGGTAGTGAGAGCACATGGGATGCTTAGGACACTGAAGAAGTCTCTATACCGGTGTTCCAGTAGCTTTTTTATTTGCCCACTCTTGGGGAGAGGCCAGGACCTTCTCCAGATCAATAATTGGCTCTTCCATGATTGGTTTTCCCTCCTTCTGCCACTGTGCAAGGATCATGGCTCGGAGCAGTGGTGGGTATGGCAGGAACCGAACAGTCACCTCAGGCACTGGGATGAATTTCTTGAAGGCTTCCTCCTCGTGTTTGGGCACTATACGCCAGTCATGGTACATTGCTTTGTCAATCTCCCTCACTCCCTCTTCAGTTTTGCCTGGGAAAAGATGATGAACACCAGTGGGTAACACCATCACATAAAACTGCCTCCAGACACAGCAAGTGTTGACTCTTTGGCACCAAAAATGCTACAAAAGGCAAGAGTCAACAGAGTTTTCAAAGGGCTGGACAAATTATTCCCTGCTATACTACAGGATCTCACTTCTGTCCTTGAGAATTGAAATAGAAATAGAAACAGGTTCCAGCTGAGTGGGTGATTCCCTCTCTTAATTTAAAGGTTTGCTTTGTCTCTCTCAAGTTCCATTTCCATGGTTAAGGAACAAGAGTAATTTCTCCCTACACTGATGAAAGCTTCCTGGAAAACTAAGTGTTAGAAGTGGCCAACAACTTAAAACCTTTGAATGAGTACTATTTCAGTAATTCCAGTAAGGGAAAATTATATACTTAATATAAAGCAACTCTAAAAAGGAAAATTCACTCATACAACTCCAATCATTAAATTAAAATTCCAGTAACACAACTTAATTGCCATTGCACTTTTTCCTTTTTAGAGACAATTTAAATTGGAATACCCTCATGCTCATACTGTGTCTTGCTTTGAAAGTCTCAGAACAGTCTGTCAGCTCATCTAATAAGCCTTTAGTGCTGCTGTTCCCCAAGGTCATATTCCACTGGCTCTCCCACAGCATTCCTTAGAAAGACATTGTGAAGGAGCTAGATTCCCTAAATGCAAGGAACTTCTTTTCCCATAAAAAGATGTGAGAAAAACAAATTTCCCAGTCAGGCAGCCTGCGGTTTCTCTGCTACCCTCACGCACCCGGTGCTCTCTAGCTCTGCCCCCATGTGTGGGAAAACGAGCTGGTTTTACCTTTGAAGGTCAGGTAGCCCCAAGCTCTTCCATGGTCCATGTTCTGCAAAGAAAAGAGGAACCTGTTGAGGGTGGGTCGCGGCGGGGTGGATGGCGGGAGCTCCGCAGGGCGCGGCGGGGCGGCGGGCGGGACGGGGCAGGTACCTCGGCCGTGTAGTCCGCCTTCACCTTGGTGATGACCCAGTAGCATGGCTCGCGGTGCGCCCACAGCCAGGACTTGCGGGTGACGGTGCGGCCCACGCCGAAACGCGGCAGGCGGCAGAGCAGCGCCAACAGCCGGTTCTCGTTCCGCACGTCCTCCCAGGCTCGCACGGGCAGCCGTTTCTGCGTCAGCGGCCGCCGCATGGTCTCGTAGTCCACGGCGAAGCGCTCAGAGTCCCGCGGCCGATCCTTCAGCGCCCGGTACTCGCGTATCTTCCTGGCCATGGCGGCGATAGGCCGGTGCAGCTTCTTGCGGGCCATGGCGGCGGCCGAGGGTGCGGAGCGGGCAGAACCGAGCGCCGCACCTGGATCCGCTGCTCCCGCCTCTCCCGGAAGCCGCGCCGGGCCCCGCGGAAGTCGCCCCGCCCGTCGCCAGGGTCAACCGCAGCGTTCCGCGTGGCCCAGCCGCCCGCAGCGGGTGCTCTCAGGCTGCTGCCCGCAGAGCGCACAGCGTGCCGCGGCCCGTCGCTGTGGTGCGGACCTGCCCGTGCCAGCAGGCCAGGCGCGGCCTGATGGTACTGTGTGCTAGGCGGCTCTCGGGGGAGCCGGGCTTGGTTGTTGAGATGCATCTGAACAGTGTCTGGTTTAGAAAAATCTGCGCAGATTCTGCTATGCCAGGGAACGTTCAAAACCCGAGTAAACCAGGTTTCAGGAAGATTAAAGCAACAGGTCTGGCCCAGGTCTTCAATCAGAGGCTGGGCCACGAGCAGCAGCCGGGTCATGAAACTCCGTACTGGAATGAGACAAATTCCTCTGAGCTGCTCCAGTCATGGAATGCCAGCACAGTGAGGCTACACTTTTAATGAGTAGACTTTAAGTAAAAACTGCATAGATCAGCCCTTGGATTTTGGCTAAATACTGGTAAATTAAATCTTGACAGAAGGCTTTTTTTCATTGAAATCTGTATCTTAAATTAAAAGAAGCACAGCAATTCCAGCACTGCTGCTAAGTCCTATATTGAAGGCATTCAGGATACTGAGTGGGTTTTTCCAGCAGCCAAGATCAATGTGTGAGGAGAAAGTGGTGTGTTCATGTGTGCTGCACACTAAAAAAGTAAACCACACATTAAAAAGGCTGACAATGCTCTTAAGACTAATATGGTGCATCTCTTGAAAAAAGATAGGGGCATAGGAGTAAGTAGGAGGTAGCTGATTAAGTTGAGAAACACTGGCTTACAATAAAATACTTGATCTCAACCCAGCTGTTAAAAACGAGAGGAAATTCCCGGTACTAAAGTGATTTGGGGGAACTAGCAGAGCAGTTAAACCACTTATTATAAGGTACAGAGTTGGGAGCTTGTACCCAAGGGTTGTGCAGCACAAGGATCAAGCTCGTTTCTGTTTAAGGCCCCTACATATCAGTTTCTGTGCGTCCACAGAGCAGAAGAGGTGACAAGAATGCTTGAAAAATTATGGAATTGGCTTTGCTGGACGGACAGAAATTAAAGACGCCACCACACACAGCAAGTCATCAAGTAAACGATGCAGCTCCGCAACAGCCGACCACATACGGCGTCTCCCCCTGCCCGGGTGAACGAGCGCAAATCATGTTCCAAACCCGCCACTTCCTGGTGTGGCTCCGCGGGGCTAACGGGGGATACATACACAGTCCGAGGGCAGCGAGCAGCGGCAGCAACGGAGCCCTTCGGTTTCTGCTTCTTAAGGGGAATTCTGTCAAGGGAACCGCTGTTAATTGGGGGGTGCTGCAGCGCCCTTCGCTGCCTCGGCGCAAACACGGGCGGGGGCGGCAGCCACCACCAGAGGGGCCCAGCAAAGAGACACCGCCCCACGAGCCGCCACCTGCACTTCCAACGATACGCTCGGCACACGGCGCTGCTTCCGACACTTCCGACGATGCGCTCCACACCGAGCTCCCGCGCAACGGCCCCTCCACACCCACGGCGGGGAAGCAGCCCCGGGAGCATCCGGCAGAGCTCTGCCCCACCCCCGCCCCGCGCGCCCATGGGAGCCGCCACCGTCCTGGCGTCGCGGGGAGGGAGGGGGCGGCTGCCACTGACGGCCCTCCTGCAGCAGTGATGGACCGCCTGCCCACGTGATGCGCCCGCCCAATGGGCGCGGCCACCGCCCCCCTCCCCCGTTCGTGCTCCCGGCAGCCCCCGCGCGGCCCGGCCGGTCCGTGTCGGTAAGATGGCGACCGTGAGTCTGAGGCTCGGAGATCTGGTGTGGTGAGTGGCGGCGTAGGCTGGGCGGCGGCCGCGGAGCATGGCGGACCAGGCGTCTTTAGTGGAATCAGGCTGCGGCTGCGGAGACGCAGGCGGGGCTGTAGCCGGCCCTGGGAGCGACGCAGCGGGAGCCGAGTCGGTCTGGGCCGCGCTGGGCGCTGTGTCGGTCTGGGCCGCGCTGGGCGCTGTCAGCCCGCGGTGACTTCGGAGAGCGGCTGTGGGCAGGGTGGGGCTTGGCAGGGCAGGGCAGTGCAGTGATGGGGCTGCTGCCGGGTTGCGGGTATCGCCGCCGCTTTCCCTTGGGCAGTGTGGGAGGAGCGGCGGGAGGCAGCCCGGAGCCAGGGCACCGGGCCGGCGGGAGGCGGGCTGGGCTACGAGCCGGGCCGGCACTGAGGAGGCTGGCGGGGGCGGCGCATGACGGAAGCTGTGTCAGATGGAAGGATGAAGGAAGCGGGACGGAAGGACGAGCGCTGCGGGGTTCCCTTGTAAACCCGGGCTCACCTCCCGAGAGATGCGAGAAGAGTTAGAGATAGAAAGTGTTTATGGAGAGCCACGCACTGTTTCTTGGCAGTGCTTTAATGAAGCAACACAACAGTCCAGCGTTTCGTTGCAGGTTGGGGTGTCCTTGTGGAAACACCCAGAAGCCGTTTCCCCTTGTCACTGCGATCTTACCCTCAGATAGTCAGAGCTGTGATTTTGTGTTTCCTGGTGGGGAGAAGTGAGAGCATTCCACCGCGCCCTGTAAGCACGGATTAAATGCATAGGTTTCGCTGTGCTGGATGGGCTAGGCTGTCCTGCCAGGGCTCAGAGAAGTAGCTGATTTCCAACACGTGAATAAATGCATGCATTTATACTGATAACCCAGATAAAAAGAAGGCTGTGCTTCAGACTGTGACAACTGCAGCTCTAATCTGAAAAATTTGCAGTGCTGGGAAGTTGTCTAATTTATATAGCAAAGTAAGTAAAGATTAGTTACTTTTAGCATATTTATTTCAGATGAGAATTTGGGGAATGTTACTCTCAGTGCTGGAATGCAGATTATCCTGCTTTAGTTTTGTATGTGACAGCCAGATGCTGTCCTTAGAGTGTTGTAGGGAACTTTTAACAATCAGACAGCAACAGCAGAAAGGGTTTGCTGATTTTTTTTCTCAGTACAGTAATGTGAGCATTGAATATGAGACATGGTCCTGGTCACAGGTCTTGGCAGTGTTGTTGCCTGCCCCTGGCTTCTGAATCCTCTGTGCAGCATTGCCATCTCAGCAGGCTACAGTGCCACTTGCTGAGAAGTTTTGTGTCAGGAGCTGTTGGGCCCCACAGGTTCTTTGCCCATCTCTTGCAAGACACTTACTAATGGGGTTTTGTGAGTACTGCAGCACAAGTCATGAAGTGACAAGGGTGAAATAAGGATAAAGCTCACCAGGAAAGCTGATGAGCTGAGGGCTAAGACTAATGTCTCTTCCTCCTCTGTGATTATTTCTAGTATTGCCTAGTTTTCATAATGGAAACATTTGCAAGTGTAGAAAGTAAGCTTTTCTGCCTTTCTTTTATGGGTCTTCATATTTCAGTTAGTGTGGTGGTGAGCACCTGAAGAAAGTGATAATGGAACACCTGTTGAGAGGATCCTGCTATTAATGCCTTTCTGCACGAATCGGAACCTTAGCTTTCTGTGCTGGGAGTTGGTGGCTGCTCTGCTCACCAACTGCTCTAGATAGGTAGATAGAAGTTCTTAACCTGAACTTTGGTCTCATTGCCTGCCTCAGTGTTTTTTTCAGTTCCATGTGAAGAAATCTCCACTCTTATGGTGCTGCAGTGCCTATTACTCTTGTATCTTGCAGACTGTGTTACAGCTACTCTTCTCTTCAGTTCTGGCAGTCCGGCAAGGTCAAACAGATTGTCCAGAGACCTGAGTTAGGTGCAGATGTCAGCCGTGTGTCCTGCCTTGAACAGAAGGTTTTGACTGCAAACTATAACTCTCTTATTATGAAAAGTGTGACATAATATGAAAAAGCAGGCATTGGGATAGTTAGTTTTTTCTCTAGTTCTAGTGCCTAATAATTTCTTTTTTTTTCTCTAGGGGGAAGCTCGGCCGTTACCCTCCATGGCCAGGGAAGGTGAGGTTTGTTTGTATTTATTGTTGCTTTCTTAGTTTTTCATGGTTTGTGGGTTTTTTTGTTTGGGTGTGGTTTTTTTGTGTTTTCCTTCTGTGTAAGGAAAGCTTTGCTTAAAAGCATTTCAGTTGTAGATTAATACTGGTTTTCTTGTTTGTTCTTTTACACATCTATCCCACAAATCTAAAGTGTGAACTAGTTTAGGGCTTTATTTGATATGTTATCTCAGTCTGTCAGAGGTGGTAGTTCATGTGGAATGAAAAGCCAACAGAGAGCCAGCTCTGAAACTGATTGTGTTTCCCAAATTTAGTTGTTTAATCCCTGCCACTTTCTGCAAGACATATTTTTTTTCTTCCATAGTAAGTTGGCTAACAGTACTGTGTTAAATAATGGAAATAAGGAGTCTGGCTTCTCAAGATACTGTTTTAGAGTTGTTGTTTTTGAGAATTATCTAGGGTAGTTAGATCCTACTTCTGGTTTGGTTGGGGTATTTTCAGATTAAAGATTTTTAAAAAGGAATTTTATATGCCATTTCTATTCCTTCTACTTCTCAGAAAGACCTTTCTTTTATCTTATATGTTGTATGAGGGCTAAGCATGCTGAGGTAACAGTATGAGTCAGGTAAAAGAATAGTCAATGTGGCTGACAACTATAAACATTTGGTTATTGGGTTAACCTAACACCAGGCTCCTCTATAGGTGTCACCTTGTAACTGAATGATAGCTTTTCTCCTTACTAACATTTTAAAGTTGATAAGCAGTTTATTCTGCGAGTAAAGACAAAGTTTAAATTCTTAAAGTTACCTAAGTGGAACAAATTTTTATTAATGCAAGTTATCCTCCTAATCAGATTTTTAAAAAAATCTATAATAGCTGAACACTGGGTGGTAAAATCACAAAATTTGTCACTATGTGCTTTTTAATTATGATTTCTAATCCACTTTAGATTGTTAACCCACCTAAAGATCTGAAGAAACCTCGAGGAAAAAAGTGCTTCTTCGTGAAGTTTTTTGGAACAGAAGATCAGTATGTACCTCCTTGTTTTCATCTGGGGAAAATATTGTACCACATAATGTGGATCTTTTGTGGAAGAAATATTTACTAATATTACAGTGCAATGTAGCATTGTAAAGGATTCCCTTTGAACCACACAATAAAAGAAATTCAACTATTATTGCATGCTATAGCTGCTCACTGAGGTGTATGAAGGATATAAAAACTTAGCTTTAGGATTTGGATTGCTGTGATGATAGCTCACCTATGAGTGATGATAGCTTTAGGTGTGACATGACTGTGTCAGATTTTAGCATGTAATGAGAAAGGTACAGCTCAGAGTATTTTTATTTTTGCTGCCAGAGGAATAAAAGTAACTATATAATTGTCATTTGTGAAAGAATATACTTTCCTACATGGTATTGAAAATATTCTTGCTGTGCTTTTGTAAGACTTCACAGTATAAGAGAGCCAAAACTGTTTTAGACTTCCTTTTTGCAAAGCAGAATTTAATGATTTCAAATGTGAACAAAATCATAGTTGTCTTAGATTTAAATGATTACAAACTAGGTAAAAAAAACCCAATGAAAAAGGCCCCTGAGAACTGGGATATTTTGTGGAACTGAAAATTATTTTGATAACTTTTCAGTTTTCCTCTTTGTTTTCTGCTATTAAGTCATGGAATATAGAAGAAAATTGCAAATATCTGTTGAAGACTAAAAACCCCTTTACTTTTTTAGGAAGAAAGATGACAAGAACTGAGGCCATTTGGTGAATGTCTCTTAAGGAAACTATTTTTCGCTGCTAAGTTATTTTTGCATAGTACTAAAATATTTTTCCATTAAGAAATGAGGTCTAAATTTGATGGAGGAGTAGTGAATGCCACAAAGTAATGGGAATGTTTGGATCTCTAGTAATTTGAGGCAGGTGAAGGTTGATTTGAGGCCAGAGAACGTTTTTTGGTGGTGTTATTAAATATTATTATTTGAGTTAATAAATTCTGAGTTGAAATGGATTATTTCTGTCCTGATTATTTGTTTTCAATTCTTCTATTTCACATTGAATCAAATACAGATTTTTTTGGTATTAAGACAAACGATCAAATATCTTGGATACTGTAGCTGAGATTAATAACATGATTGCAAATGAAGAGTTCAGAGCTGCAAAATAATCGGGATTTATTACAAGATTCTAGAGCTCTGCCCAGGGCAAATTTGGTCATCTGGCACAGTGAAGTAGTATGGTTGTTGTAGTGTAGCCCCTTCCCCACATCTCCAGCTTGTGAAATTTAATCATATCATGCTAGATAATCAAGAATTAGAAATTTACTTGCTTTGATTGGCACACTGTACCTGAAAATCGAATAGAAATAAAGACTATCACCTTTCTTTCAAATACTGTTGATAGAGACAAGAGACAGAAGCTTTTGTGCCTCTTCTGTCCTGACTTGGAATGTCAGAAGGATGTACTGGTTAGAGCTGTGCTGTTCTAACCAGTGTGTTGCCTGAGAAAGTTCTCATATGTTTGATTGTGTTTGAGCATAATCAGCCAAATCAGGAAAAATAGAAATTATTTTTCTTCAAATGTGAAGATGAAGAGGAAATCTTTTGTACTTCTTTTGTACAAGTAAACTAGTGGGTTTGGCAAATACTTTTTTCAGGTATGTGTATAAACAGGACTTGGAAGGTAACTGGGAGAATGTCACCACCACCTTATGAACAGCCTGAGGAACAGCAGAGTGCAGAGCTGTCACTGTTCAAGGGGAGATGAGGAGTTACTTACCCATACCCATGGTCTAGTGTATATAGCTTCTTTTTTAGCACCTCACATCTTCTGCTATGTTCACACTGTATGATGGCATTTCTGTACCATGGATCCATTGCTGCAGCTCTTGTTTTACTGCCTTACCCTTCGAGGTTGAGCAGGAGAGGATCTGGTCATTGGCTGTTCACCTCTTGTCCAGTGCATATAAGGCAAAGGTGATGCTGATTTCTGGGTACAGTCCCTCCCATGAACTTCTGAGGGTTGTTGCCAGCCAAGAGGTAGGCAGTGTCAGACCCTATTTTAGACTTACTTCCTTCTGAGGATTCTTAGGTGTCTTCTGTGGCCAGAAATGCGCCTGTTCCAGGCTGGGTGCAAATTGTTCCCCACTGACTCATGTGGCTTTGGTTTGTCATACTAAAGTTTAAGGAGAAAGATGTTTAGAAGTAAAAATTTATGTGCCTGAGCACAGCAGAAGGGTAAATAAAAACATACTGATGAGTTTGGCAGTGGTTTTGGTGTAGTGTGTAAGTTTTTTGTGAAATTATGGCTAGCTCAGGATACAGCACAGGGGAAATGCATTTTCCTTTTTCTGCAAATCGAATATTACTGTGTACTGGGCCTTTGCAATGATGCAGTGACTAAGGAAATAGATTAACTGGAAAGCTGTGAGTACTTTTGGTCCATCATACAGAGGTGAGAGCATGAGTGCATTCTGGCTGTGCTCTAAATCCTGGCTTTTGATAAATTTTCTACAGAGCACTATACTCCATGTATTGTGTTGGTGGTGTTAGTTTCTTCTGTTACTTTTGAAGGAATGGGTTTTCTGAAATACAAGGATTCTCCTAAGGAAGCAGATTTTGCTTATGTTTAAACTGTGAAGTACATATATGCTTTCCCACAGTGAAAGCCACCTGATGTTCATAGTAGTGATGTAATACCCATGTCCTGTTCTAAGTGATTGTGTGCAATTAAGACAATCATGTAATGTCTCTTTATTACCTTGTTCTCCAAATTGATAAGGTGGTTTTTCTAGTCTGCCTAGGAGTTTTTTTTTTTTTCTGTGTCTCTTCTTAGAGTAAGTCACATTAAAAGGATTCTCTATCTAAAATCAAGAACAGTTGATGTTTCCTGCCCACAGACCTGACAAGCATGTAACAACATCATTACAGGAATCTAAACAACAATTTTGATTTAGTTTAGAAGTGGAACTTAGATCTCTTATCTGTGTTTCTAACTGTGCTTCTCAGATAGTATTTAAAATCCCTGTTTATTTCTATTTCCATACTACAGTTTTGTTGTAGGAAATCTTTGTAGATACTTCAGTAGTCAAGTAAGAACTTTTATTTTGCTATGTATGTACATTTATTGCTTTTAGTAGTTAAAACTAATAGACTGGATGGCCCACAAGTCTTTCTTGGGTGTGTCATGCAGTTGAAAATAGTTTTACATTTTTTAGCCTGCTTAAGAATTCATGATGATATTTGTTAGAACTTAAGATATAATTGCTTTGAAGGTATTTTTCTACTGTGATTCTATAGAAACACTAGTGATGGTCCTGCAGCCGTCAGAGATGTGTGTACAAACACAGCCATTCACCTTTCTTCCCCCTTTGGTATTCCCTGATAGCCAAAAGGACTTGCAAGTCATGGATATCACAGTCTTAACAGGAAGCTGTTACAGCCCATTCTTCCTTACAACCTTTTGTAGCATCAGTGTGAAACTAAATATGGTGGGGTCAAGGGGCACTTCCTGATTTTATATATTAAGGGAAAAAATGGAGGAAGCTTGCAATCGAAGATAAATGTAATAATTTGCAGCCTGTTTCCATCAGGCACAGTAATTTTAACACAGTGCTCATTACCTTTCCATCCTCCATGTCCTGTTGGGATGAAAGCACCTACCTTTTTCTTTTGCCACTGTTTTCCCTGGTTTTCAAGGAGAGAGTAAATTCAGGATGTAGTCTTTCTGAAATGTTCTTTCAGGTCCTGACATGAGAAAACACTTGCTTTAAATTAGCCAACTGTTTGAAATACACCTTAGTAGTCTGAGGGTCTGGAGGGATGGGCTAAACTAATGGAGTGGGTGAACTTGTGTTCCTGGTACTTCTCAGTGAGGCCGATTATCCCATGCAGAGCTCTGTGTTGCTGTAGCAGAGCCAGCTGGAATGTTGTTCAACATCCCTGCAGGCACAGTACCATAGCTGAAAATCACTACAGACAAAACTCTTCCGTCTCGTACTGAGGAGGTATTTTATTGCACATATTTGAAAAACCTAATACTTAAATTTCCTTCAGTATTGCCCTGCTTCTGGATTTCTTCTAAATATCCCTTCCTTTATTCTAGTATGATATAGTAATTTTTGTATTTTTTTCCTAGGAGTTTATGTACTAAGTTGCAGAGTTTAGTTGAGTTACTTAATTTATGAGGGTTGGGATGTTCCCTTTTAACAAAGGAAATCCGTCTTGATTTGTTGTATGCTCACACACACTGGCCTTGTTAATAACTAAGAAACTTTCTTTTGACTTTTAGAACTGGTTGTGTTAGTTTTTAGTGTGGGCATCTAAAGTGCTACAGTCTAAAGCAGTAAAATTTTTCCCAGACTGTGGTAAACAGAAATTTGGAGATACAGTGCTACTGTTTTCCATCCCTAGCTATATGGTTTGCAAAAAGCAAGGATTGGTGGATATTCTTCCATCTCATTTCTGCAGCTTATCATTAGGAGTTGGTATCTGTAGACAGGAAGAGAATGGCTGGAATGGTGAAGGTTTGAAGATCTCCTTGCCTGTGCCATGCCTGTGCCATGGATTTCAATCTGGTGTCTCTGCATCTATCTGTACCACTGTTTCTGTGTAACTGCAGGTCACTTTCATACTTGTCTCTGCTTATTCTAAGTTTTGCTTATTGTTCATGTTTATAATGTGGATTTGACATGGGCAGTGGTTTTCTAAGAGTGGTGTTTTGGAGACGATGAGGAACAGTGTGGAGAAATGAAACGAGAAAGCCATTGCTAATAGGTATTTTTATTACATCTTTTCACTTTCCATGTAGCACATTCTTTAGAGTTGCTGGGTGACTGTGCAGCAGTATGAATGCAATGTCATCTTAAATATGACATCTTTAGTGTCATCGCTAATGTTCTTTTCATGCATTGATTCATTGCTGAATCAGGAGAGAAACAGTAGTTAATTTTATATGTTGTATCCTTGAGGCTGATCTAAATACTGGGCTTTATTGGCCTTGAGAGTACTGAGATCTTGTGTATAAACATGAATAATTTTGTTTGGTGAAAAGTTCTTTTGTTTTCAAGTTCTTGAAACACTGCATGCAATTGGTTTGTGGACATTGGTGTCAAAAGATACTCATCCCTTATAGAAGGTTGTCCGAGTAGGTGATGCATTAAAAAAAAACTGGAAGGGAAAAGACCAATTTAATTTTTTCCCTGTTTTTTTTAAGTTTATTTTTAACTGAGGCAGCATTTAAGATTGTTTTTCACTTATTAGTTTGTCTCTGAGATCTCTAGTTCTTTGTCCTGGTGGATCACAAGTGCCAAGATACACCTCTGAAGCTAGGAACGAGAAAAAGCTTTGTACTTCGGGCTTTCTCCATACCAAAGGAAAAGGAATGAGAAAGGAAACTAATGAACCTGTGCAGTGAGGATTGATAGGATGTGCAGAAACCTAAGGGAACGCCTTGAGGGAAAATAACTTATTTTTATTTAGAAATTCAGTCTCGCAACAACATTTAACATGTTTTTTTATATTGTGGTCCAAAATTTTGTTTCCTATATACATGTAATGAAAGGCTTCTCATGAGCTGGTGTTCTGTGGTACACAGGGATGTTTGTCACTGTTTGTCATACAGGCAGGTTTTGCAGTGTAAGATAATTTTAAGGTGTGTTTCACAGTAATGCCTGGGCAGCTGTGAGAGATTCTCTGAATAGCTCCTGGACTCAGATTCTGGTCTGAATGCAATGATTTGACTTGTTGTATAAAGTCAGTTCTTAAAAAACAATGTAAACAAAGTGAAAGGATTCAGCTTTGCATGCTGGAGCACTGGCTTCTTTGGAAAGGATGCTGGCATTTTCCAGTAGGTTCTAGCAGGTCTTGTGAGTGAAGGTCTTGCAAGTGAGACCCAAAATGTTTCATTCTACTTTAATAAAGTTGATTCCTGATTACAAGCAATTTACAAACAATTGCTATTGCCAGTGAGGAGAAAGGTCTTAATATTTTTTAGTTTGAGTTTATTTTGTGAAGAGAGGAGAAACAATCAAGATTCAACAAAGCATTACAATTATTTTTTGTTGTTTTAATCTTCATGTTCAGTTTAACTATACAGTGTCTGAAAATGCAGCCTTTAAATCACTTCATCTGCTTGCAGAAGCTAGACTGCACTGGGGAATATTTAAAACCTGTGTTCGTGGATAGTCTATGTAACGTAGAAATACCAGGGGCCAAGAGAAAGTCTGATTTCTCCAGTCAGAGGCAAAGGAAATAGTTCTTTTTTCTCAAAAACAGAATTATTGTTTTCATACAGAATACCTGGGTACATCAGGAATCAGTTCAGCCATGAGCTGTTGCTTTTGTATTAACTCTGTGTGGTCATCTGTATAGTGAGAATACATAATTTTGGAGGTTTTTTCCTACAGTTTTTTAGACACCTGTGTGCTTAATATATTTGAACCAGGGATTGATGGCTGAGAATTGCTAGGTGAACTTTGCTCTTGAGTAGATTAGTGGTATTGCCTACTTTACCTGGAAGTGTGGGTCTGTGGGTGTTCCACATGGTGAAACAAGTGCAGTCATTGGGCTGCCATTGTTTTAAATGTGTCTTGTGATCACATCCAAAAGCTGTTTTGTCAGTAGAGAATAATGCTTAAGAGGGGGACAGTGCTAGGATGAGAGGACATAAAACTTAAGAAGTAACAAAAGTGCCAGAAGAAAATTCTCAGTGAATTCAGTAATAGCAGCCCTTCAGTTTCTAGATAGGAAGTGAGTTTGGGCTGTTGTCATCAGTAGAGCTGGGGGAGAAAGTGTAGCTGTGTGTTTCTCAAAGCAGGAGGATTTAGAGGGCTGTGGTTTGGAAAATATAACTAGCTTCTTTTTTTGTTTCAAGTGCTTGGATCAAAGTGGAGCAGCTGAAGCCTTATCACCCTCACAAAGAGGAAATGATAAAGATTAACAAGGGTAAGCGCTTCCAGCAAGCTGTGGATGCTGTAGAGGAGTTTCTTAGAAAAACCAAAGGCAAGGACCAGGTGAGTGGGTTCTTTTTCACTGTGTGCATTAAAACAGGTTTTGGCATGAATGATGATTAGATGCCTTGTTATGTGGAAGGAGTTCATTGCCTCTGGCAAGTTGAGGAGGATTGGGTTTTCCTTCCCTTGGTTTCTGGGGTTTATTTCCGATCCTCTATTCTTCCCCATTAAATCTTGTTTGGTGGGGAAAAGTGATTATTGGATTATTAAATGATGAAGAAACTGAAGAGGCTAATTGATCTACTTGTGATGATTTTATAAATCAGTCTTAAGTATTTGGTATCAACTAATCTTGTCTTTAGTATATTGGAAGTGCGCACAGTCCTGGCAAGTCTTCAGGTGGCCTGTTCTGTTACATGCTTACTTAAACTGGTGTGTTTTTGCAGGAGTACTAACCAGGAACTTCACTCACCAACTCCAAAGGTCTAACAGATACGTAGTTTTCAAGTTACTGTGCTGTTGTTTTACTTGATAGTAATCAGCACGGGGTCCTTCACATCCTTGGTTTTGCATGAAAATCATTCCATCTCTTCTCTTCTTTCCTTACCATCTTCTATTCTATAATCTCTCAGGCGTCTTCCCATAACTCCACTGAAGAGAAGAATCGGCGTAATTCCAGTGAAGAAAGAGGCAAGCAATCTGCTGGTGAAGAGAAACGCAAAGCCAGTTTGTCTGAAGGAAAGGTGAAGAAGGGCACAGGGGAAGGAAAAAAGAGGGTTTCTTCTGTCTCGTCAGAGAGAGGATCAAAATCACCCTTGAAAAGAGCCCAGGATCAGAGCCCCCGAAAGCGGGGGCGTCCACCCAAGGATGAGAAGGTTTGTGTTGTGCATGTCCGCCAGTGCCCATGGACTTGGCAGCTGGACTTGAGGTCTGACTGGCACCTTGACTAACAGGCCGGCAGGAAGAATCAGTTCAGTATCCCTTTTCTTTAAGCTTTTCCGTGTTGCTACTTCTAGACCATTTGGCTGCCTGATACCAATTGGCAAGCATATTGTTGATTCTTCCTGTGATTTTTAGCAGTTAGTTGCTGTGAGTGGCTCTGTTTGTATCTTTGAGAGGGCTTTGAAAGCTGTATCAGGAGACTCCATTCTTTCGTCTTGTCATCCCTCGAGTTCAGTTTGTGTGGGAAGGATTAGCAAAGAGATATGGGTCTTCATCTGGCTCCTGACTTCTCCCATCTCATCTACTTCATATGATCAGGTGATAAGTAGTTGCTCAACTTCAACCTCAGTACTCACAAAGAGTGAGATATCTTTAAGGGCTAGGGCTTAAAGAAGAAATTCGTAGCCTGGGGAATCCACCAGAAGAATTGTCTTCATTTCAGCTTCTGTGCTTTGGGATATGTTCCCATCATCCATTCTGAAGGAGCCTTTATATTTTATTCCTACTACTTCCATGATATTTCTCTATGTTGTGGCAGCACTTTGTCTACCCTCATATGGAGTTCCAGCCTTTTTATTATGGAACTCACTGTTGCGGTCTAGATCTTCTTATTCCAAATGGATATTTATTTTGGTGGATTATTACAAGTCATATCCTTCATCAAGGACTAAACCAGAAGACAACTGGGAGACCTCAACTGAAACACCGTATGGCAATGTGCTTGCTCATCTGTGCTTCAAGGGGATCACGATGTGCTTCACGGTCTTTTCTTTCAGTCAGGATGCAAGTCAAGATGGTGGTCCTTGCTCTCCGGAATTGTCAATGGATTGGCCTTCGCTGGCTGAACAGCAGACTCTATCTTGATGTAGTAAAATGAAGCTGATCATCTCAGATATTAGCTGTGAAGGCATCATAGAGTAGAGTCATTGCGTATCCTGATTTGGAAGGGACACACAAGGATCATCAAGTCCAACTCCTAAGCAGTTAAAGAAAATATTGGCTCTTTTTTAGCACCAATGTCTGTGAAATTAGGCTGCGTAACAGATCCCATCAGTTTCTTCTATTGAGGGAAGTTGGAGGAGGGGAGAAATGTATGCATATTTATGAATTAAAACTAATAATTACAGAACTTGTCTTGACTGATGCAGGAAAATGCTTCATTGGCAACATAGTTTTCACTTTTTTAAGTGTCTTCCTAGAAACATGTTGTGTCTCCACGTATTTCTGTTTAAATAAGCCACAGGACCTTTTTTTCACTTGCAAAATGATTCTGTGTCTTTGAGCTAGATTCATTCCAAAATTAATCAAAACTAATGGCTGGGAGAATTCTGATTGTGCTGACACATTGCATGCATAGGTTTTACTGTGTTGTTTACCTCAGGACATCAGAGTGCTTTGAGTGAGCTAATTGTGGTAGTTGACATTATTTTACTGGCACATGACAAGCAGACTGGTTTTAAAGTTGCCACACAGTGGTGGCCAGCTGTGTGATAACTTCCTGGCCACAAACCAGGAAATTAGGCAGGATAAGGTAGGAAAGTAAGCTTTATAGCTTCTTGAAAGTGAAAAATAAAATAATTGCTATGAAAATATAACAATACTGCCTTAATACTGGTTTTCAGCCTATGAAATAATTTTAAAATCTTGTCTTCTTGCCTGGTTCTCATAAATTCCTCAAGTTCTTAGCCCTAGAGTAGAAAACATTTATGTTGTTGTCCTGAATTAATATGATCCTAGGATTTGTGTTTTTTTTCCTCTGTCCCAGTCCAAATTCTGGCATTCCAAGTAATAAGAATGCATAAAAATCAAGAATCCGGTTTTTGCTGAGGTGTGCTCTGTCTAGAAAGGCTCTGTGGCCATACAAGATCATTGACATACTCTTATGTTTAAGCTTATTATGAATATTTTTGAAGGAGCGGCAGAACTTCATAGGTATCAAAGCAGGTTTTATCCACACTTCACCAGCTGAAGTATGCAGGACTCTCCCTAGACACTACAAGGTTGGAGACTGATGTCTGCATTGTCCTGCTAACCCTCGGACAGTTGCATTGTTCTAGGTTACTCCTCCAGGAGTCTTACTCTGTCTGTTTTTGCAAACAGTGTTCTTCTCTTGTGCCTCTGTGTGGATGCTAAGGTATATTTTGCATTTTCAGGAAGTAATTTCGGAGAGGAGGTAATGTGACTCCATTTCTGAACCCTCATGTCAGAGGAAGACAGCACGTATTATGTAGAAGTCCTATGTGTTCTCTTCATGTAGCATAAAATCCTAGATGTCTATATCATATATCGATGACCTATAGCATAGAGACTTATTTTAACCTATATGTTTTGGGGAAATAAAAGATGAAGTTAAATCTACTCAATAGTAAAAGCCCCAGTATGTTAAGTACTATCATGATACTACAAACTGGGGCCTGTGGAGCACATGGGGCAGCCCACATACCAGTTTGTCTCATGGATTCTGCAAACTTGAGCAGATGTGGCTGTCAATCTTATGCTTTGAAGGTTCTCCTGATAACAGGTAGGCTATTCTATTGTGACAGGGTAGGATTGAAAGGGTTCAGACCTCTGCTTGTAATGATGTTCTTCACTCATTTGTTAAGCATTTTGCATCCACCAGAGGAAAGTACATGATCAAGCATGTTTGTTTTCTGCTCATTGCGTAAGTGCACAAATGCAGTGATTCTTCTTAGGTATGAAGAATGGACTCTCCAGAAGCCATAAATCTGGTTGAAATCCTTAGCTGGCAGTTGATGCTTTTCTCACCTCACCTGTATTGCTAATACTCTGTGTTTAAATATGAATGCTCATGGAAAGGCCTGTGAAATTGAAGGCTTTTGTAGTGCTTTTGGAGCTCTCTATGTGTGTTTGAATGATCATCATGCTGTGACCCGCTCCTGAGCCAGATTTTAAGCTCCTTCTGATCCTCCTTCTGTCTCCTCAGGACCTCACAATTCCAGAGTCAAGTACAGTGAAGAGAGTGATGACTGGAACGGTGGCTGGATTTAAATGGCCACCGAGTGTGAGCGAGGTGAGAAGCTTTACAATGTCTACGTTCTGAGTTTGTGGCAGCAAACCTAGAGCCTTTTGTCTGGCTGTAAAACACCCAGATCTTAACCTTCTTGTGTACGAACATACTGCAGTATAACAAAGTTGAATAATATCCCAGATAGTTCAGAAGTATGCTGGGAAATGAGATTTCTGTCTCTGTGGAACTACTTGCAGATTCACACTAAACTTGCTGTACTAATGTTTACACTTCTTGTTTCAAAAGAAACATTTCAAAAGAAGCATTTCTGTGACTGACTTCCCAGGAGTGGAAGTGATCTGATTCCTCTCCCCGTCTGAATGCTATCACATGGGGTGCTTACATTTGATTTCCCTCACAAAGCAGCTTTTGAAAGCCTTTCGATTTTGTTGAATAAATGAGTGATCAGTAAAGCAGAGTAAGAGCAGTGTGATTCCAGGCTAGTATGTATGATGCTCACTGGGGAGATAAGGGATCTGGGCCTTCAGTCCTTGTTGCTGTTAGGATGGGTTTGCTTGGCATGTGACACTCTCTAGTCAATTCCCAGAATGCTGTCTTATGGAATTACTTAGAACCTGGAAAATAAGTGTTTTCATTTGCTTGGGAGAGGAAGAAGTGGAAGATGAATTTTCTTCCTCCCATGTTAATATTGCTTGTATACTTCTTTCCTACAGATGTTCAAAAATGAGGAATTTGGTTTGAATGGCTTTGGTTTTGAGAATGAAACAAAATGTAAACTACTTAATTGAAACAGATTCCTTGTGACAGCTGATACATTTTATGTTTTCTGCCTTATGCTGTTGCTCTCATGCAGCTCAGGAGAGCAAGGGAATTGTGCTGTGGTAACTCAAGTGACTCTCTGGATTTATTTCTGAGGCTGTATTTTCTCTCTTTGTAGCCTGTGAAGGACAGTGATCCACACTTTCATCACTTCCTACTGAGCCAGACAGAGAAGGTAAGGATTTGGCAGACAGGATCATGTTGCTGGGTAGCTTGGAGTCCTTTGCTGGAACTGAGTACAAGGAGTATGCATAAAGAGCTCCAGAATTCTCTTCTTTGGGGGGTGGCAGTTAGATTAGTTGAAGTACTTCCAAGCCTTAAGATTTAGAGTGATTTATCATTAAGTACAATGAATAGTTTTAAGTAATTCAAGATTATCTACCACTAGTTTTTGACAGATCTGATGTAATAAATTGTGTAGAATGAACAGGATGGACAGGAAAAGCTTTTTTTGTGTTCAGAAATCCTGTTGTTTGATTGTTTTTGATGGTTGTCCTGTCAGTTTCTCCATCTGGATAGGCTTGCCAGTTCACTGAATGTTGCAAGAGAACTTCCAAGACCAGAAAAGCGCCGTGTAAAATACAGCCTGTTTATCTCCTGAGAGTCAGAAGTCTTGCAGGATTTTATATTCAGCAGTGAACATCAGGAGGAAAAGGAAAGATCAAATTAAGCATAAAAGGATTTATATCTCGCTGGGGATCTGGGCAGAGCCAGAAGGATTAAGAGCTGCTAACAGTTTTATCTATACAAGCTCACAGTAAGCAGCATGGGGAGAAGCAGCCTTTGCCTTAGCATTTGTAGAAAGCCTTCTACATGCCTTCTCACATTAACCAGAAGGTTTTGGTTCCACAACTTGCAGAGACATAGTGAGTGTAGACGTGAGGCTTCATGGCAGGCTTCAGAGAGCTAAATGTTAGGAGTAGGGATGGCTTAGGTTCTGGTGCCTCCAGAGGAGCCTGTTATAGGAACTACAGAAGGGAGTTTGCAGTGCCTTTGTCAGAAGACAGGCTGAATTGCTGGGGCAGGGTGGGAAAGAACGATCTTAATATCTTGCAATATATTTTAGGTTTTATTTTCTCCACTTGAGGGAAGCCCCAGAGTTGTCCTGGTTTGAAGGTGGCGGTGGGTGGGTGAGCTGCCTGCTTCTGTGGAGTAAGGATATGGTCTGTTTGCTCGGCAGAGTAAATCAGCACTGTCCTTCCCCTGAATGCTTTGTCTTCTCCATACAGCCAGCTGTCTGCTATCAAGCCATCACAAAGAAGCTGAAGGTTTGTGAAGAGGTAAAGCAAATCTTCATTTTGATGGATGTTTATTGTTATGAGGCGTTGAAGTTCTTCCAGAGTTGTGCATTAAATTGTTTTTGTTATTATTTTTCCCCTCTCTCTTCCCCACCCCTCTGCCCTTTGTCCCCCCACCCCACTCTTTCAGGAGACAGGATCCACGTCCATCCAGGCAGCAGACAGCACAGCAGTCAATGGCAGCATCACACCTACAGACAAAAAGTAAGATCTCCAATACACTTCAGCCATTTCCTTCCCAGCTCACACATGCAGCCATTCTCCAGCTTGTCACTGAGAATGAATAAACCTAACATTTCCCTTTAACTGCACATTCCTTCTTTCCTTGTGTGAAACTGTTTGGGGGACAAGGTGGGAGAGAGGCAGCTAAATTCAAAGGGAGCTGTGCAATACAAAATTCAGAGTAAATTCTGTCCTGGATACATCTGCAATTCAGAGTGTTTCTGCAGTTGCTTTTTTTGGTAGGTCCCACTGCAGGATGTTAGCAGCAGTATTCCTAAGTGTTGCATGAGATAGGAAGATAAAAGGGGATCTCTCTTCATTAGTTGGCTGGGGTCATTTAATCGCTCTGCTGAGCATGCAGAAGACAAAAGAAAGAGGGAGATGTGTTCTCCCATCACAAAAACTTTGCTGTGTAGCACGTGAGCTTTCTGGTTTCTCCTAACACACCCATTCTCTTTTATAGAGTGAGAAAAGGCAAACTTGAGCTTCCTGTAACTTCTGCTCTGTTCAAATTGAGTTCAGGCCACTCTTGCTGTTTGCTGTTGGGGCAGTTCACATGGGATGCCGGTTCTCACTTGTACTGCAGGGGAACAAAAATAACAATGAAGCTGTTCAGGGAAAACAGTCTCTCAGGAAAGTGCATCTCAGAGGTGGGTTGTGAAGGAAGGAATACCTCTGCTGGTTTCGAGACTTGAAAATAGCTAGATCTTATTTGGGCCATGTAAGGAGCCTGTAGTGATTTGCTCTGCCCTGTCTAAGGGAAGAAAGAGAAAAGGCAGCATAGCTAGCTGAGAGAGGACAGGTGCTGCTGTAGTGTGGCTATTTCTGCAGAATTAACTAGTGGATTTGCCAGGTAGCTTTTGTTGTGATGTTACCTTGGATATAACTGAATGCTTCAGAATCTCTTTGAAAACTCTGGGTTTTATGGAAAACTGCATGTTGGGTAAAATGGTTCTTGCAGCAATATCTGCAAGAGGAATTTTTGTTGCAGGTGATCATAGGGACTTGGTGGCATAGTCTCTCTTTTTTGAATGGAGGGAGCAAAATTCTTTCAGGCTTGTGGGAGGAAGGGAAGGCTGTTTTCTGGGACTGATGGTGACCTGTACTGGCCTAATACTTCCTTTCTTCCTTTGTCTGAAATGGCAGCTGTAGGACAGGGACTAGGTCTTCGGTCTGGCATGATGCTTAGCACAGTAGTCTTAGCTAGACTTTATCAAAACTAGGATACTAATGTATCATTCAATTATACAAGCAAACATTGTATGTGTGACTTAGAGTCAGAAGATTAATAATTAGAGAAGTACCTGCTCATTTCTAAATGTTCCCTTTAACTTCAGTAAAGCAATGACTGTCAACAGAAAGCACACAAACAGCAATTTTTAGTAAGCAAAAAACCACACACAAACAATCCACCCCAAACAAACAAAAAGGATCCAGACCATCCAAACCTTTAATATTTAGGTGATCTGAAATAGGCTAAAGACTTTCTTCAGGAAATTGTTAGGGATGCTTGGTAAGCAAAATAAATTCCAGCTTGCTTTTAAAGCTCAGCATTTGCCCATTGTAGCTGTGGTTGCAGTAGAACATGTTTGTTTGGGTATTTTTTTGTGCTGGTGATGCTCCAGTTTGCTCTTCATCATTTCCAGCACCATGAGAAACTAACACTGATTGCTTTCTCTTGCATTAATGTTTATCTCTACCCTCAGGATAGGATTTCTGGGCCTTGGTCTGATGGGAAGTGGCATTGTCTCCAACTTGCTAAAGATGGGTCACACTGTCACTGTCTGGAACCGGACTGCTGAGAAGGTAGGCATGTGCTTAAGCCTCTGCTAAACATTCAGTTATCCCCTCTATCTCATGGAATCATCTGTCAATGGTGTCTGGGAGGGGATGCCAAAGAAACACAAGGATATGCTTGCCACCTTGTTTTGTCCTGTTTCCAATGTGCTTGTTGGTGGGCATGACTAGGTGCAGCTGTGGTCTGTTCTAGTGTGGTCACTCTTATGTCAGCTGTCTCACCCCACTGCCTTTTTGTATGAGAGGAGAGAGTTGTCAGAAAAATTACACTCTTGTATATTACACCCTTATATGTGTTGAAGAATGAGATGTAACATGCCTCTGAAAATAACTGCTGATGTGAATAGCCATGGTCAGTGTATTGTGCATCTGTGAATAGCCATGAAAATACTGCTGATGTGAATTACCATGCAATGTATTATGCCAAAAAGGCCAGGTGCAGGGAGTTATCCCAGGAGATTGCGGGTATGGTAAGATGCACTGCTCAGCTGCAGGTTAGTCTACATCTATTGTGCTAGTCATGTGGTAACAAGTGTTCTGTTAAAGACCTGCTGTGTCATGAGACCAGGATTGAGAAGGGCTTTATAGGAGTATTCAAACTGAAAATGGAGCTTATATTGCATTGCACTTGTATACTAGACAGTGTTACTCTTTGTAGTGGAGGAGGAATATAGGTAGCTGGGGGAGATGTGGTAGTTGTAAGATGCTGTGGAATAGCAAAGCAGGAAGGGCACTGCGGTTACTTTGTTAAAAGGGGACTAAAAGATTTATTTTTTTCAAGAACAAAACATGGCTGATATGAGGGGATAGGGTAAGAAGGAGCTAAGATTTTGAAGCAGCAGCCCTCTGAAACACACTCATCTCAGATGTGCATATTCCTATTACTATGCAGTAACACATGTTGCTATGTCCTTTAACCAATTTTTTTTCCCTAAATCTGCCTTTTTCCCCCTAATAATTTCTTGTCAAACCCACAACATTCTTGCTGTTTCACCTTAGAGTAAAACTACTTTTAGTAGTAAAAATTTTACTTAGAGTAAAATTCTTTGTGTCATTCTTTCAAAGTTCTTCACCTGTTCTTCAGAAAAGCTGCAAAAGAGCCCCGCACACACACACATATGTGTGTGTAGACAAAGCAACAGAAGAAGACAAAGTTGTGTAATTAACATGCCTGTCTCCTCTGGAGTTGTGTCCAGCAGTAGAATTTTTACAGCAAAATGCAAAGAATCCATTTGCTTTGTATTTAATTTGTCTTACCTTTGGACTTGTGCCTTTTGCAGTGTGATTTGTTCATCCAGGAGGGTGCACGGCTGGGAAGAACCCCTGCTGAAGTAGTCTCCACCTGTGACATCACGTTTGCCTGTGTATCAGATCCAAAAGCAGCAAAGGATGTAAGGATTAGCTCTTATTTTACCCCTGCTGGTTAGACTATGAGATGGCAGTCACTGAATGCCAGTTCTGATTCCTGCTAACCACAGTAGCCTGGGTCATTGTACATCCTGAGCAGTGCAGCTGTGTAAAAATAAATGTCGTAACAAAAATTAAGCATTTTAAAAATGAAGTCTTTGAGGACCGGTTCTGATAACACTCTGGGGATCTGCCACTGTAGTGCCAGGCTCAGCTGGACTCCTGCAGAAGTGGGGTTTCTCTGCAGACACCCTATTGCTTTACCGCTCTTCTGTTCTCCACAGCTGGTGCTTGGTCCAAGTGGAGTGTTGCAGGGGATTCGCCCAGGGAAGTGTTATGTGGATATGTCCACAGTGGATGCAGATACAGTCACAGAGCTGGCCCAGGTAATCACTGAACTGAGCCTCTTAACAGCAGCAGTGTTCATTCAGCGGAAGTTCTTCAGTTTCTGTTGGTAATAAAACTTTTAGAGGTCTTTGGGAGAGTCTCAAGTTCCAGGCAAACAAGACAAGTCTTCTTTGTCAAGTCTTAACCAGCAAACAGTGTTGGATGAGATGTTCCCTGGTGATACCATTAAAGTTGTAGATTTGGCAGAGCTGTTACCTGACACCATTGCAAACAGATAGCCAAATTTTGATCCCCTAAGAAATATTTGTAGACAGGTTGGTATTCTGTAGCAAACTGGTGAGTAAAACCCTGTCTGGATTAGTAACTGATGAAATGCAAAATCTGCCTAGTTTAAGTACTCTGGTTGGGGAAAATTAATGCCTTCACATTTCATTCTATAGAAATATTATTATAGGATTTCTGTAGAAGTGTTCTGATTACTTCTGCTGTGGTATCTGTGATTCCTTTTTTGGCATCTTGCTTGTTCCCCACTGCCCTAAGGCAGCATGTGTGGTTTTACAAGGAAGGGGAACTGGTTTTGTCAAGTTTTAAGTAGACATGTTGTTGATGCACTAGTGTGTCATGTTAATTCAGAGAATGCAGATCACCCATATTAGTAAACATGTGCCTGAAGAGATCTGTCAGAGGCCTTTCCTCTGTGAGAAAGAGGTGAAAATACAATGATCACTCATCTGGGATTCTTATGCGTCATATACACCTTCAACATTGGTCCCTTGGCCAGTATAGGGTGCCATGACTAAAGGGTGTCATTTCAGCTGCTTAAAATATACACAGTAGTGATGGGTGCCAGAGGGTCTTGCCTGGACCTTTTTGGTCTTAATCACACGTTGCAGGATACATCACAATAGTGCTTTCCTCTCCTGTTGTAGCTATTCGTTCTGCTTTAAATTTCTGTCCTTAGTGGCAGGTATGCCCTAAATTATGTTCCTGCTGCTGTTCATGCACAGCTAACGAGAGATGTTCTTCTCCCAGGTGATAGTGTCCCGAGGTGGTCGCTTTCTGGAAGCACCAGTCTCAGGAAACCAGCAGCTCTCTAATGATGGAATGCTTGTGATCCTGGCAGCTGGTGACAGGGGTTTATATGAGGACTGCAGCAGCTGTTTCCAAGCCATGGGGAAGACCTCTTTTTTCCTAGGTAATTGAAACCTGGAGGGCCTGATAGCAGTTTCTTAGTGGAAGGACTGGGAATTTCAGCAAGGAGTCTGAGATGTATATGTCACCTTTTCTCTGAGGGCAGTGTGGGAAATTGGCTTGCTGCTCTGGAACTTGGCCAGTTTCAGAGCCTGCAGGCTAAGGTTTCTTTTTTGAATGCCAGCTTATTTTGGAGGATCTGTGATACTTTTGGTTTTAAATCATATTTTCTTAAGATTTCTCCATTCCTTTGAGTGCTTGGAAAATGGAAATATTTTCTGAAGTCTTTCAGGGCAAGGGAGAGATGCCAAGTGCTTGATGACAGGAATCTAACAGTGTTACTGCTGTGTGGGCTAGGGAGGCAGGGCTCTGCTACTTCTCTTCTGGAGGAATCCCAATGGTGTGTCTCGCTCCCAGGTGAAGTAGGCAATGCTGCCAAGATGATGCTGATTGTGAACATGGTCCAAGGCAGCTTCATGGCAACAATAGCAGAAGGACTGACTTTGGCTCAAGTGACTGGCCAGTCCCAGCAGACCCTTCTGGATATCCTCAATCAGGGACAACTTGCCAGCATCTTCCTGGACCAGAAGTGCCAAAGTAAAGTTCTCTTACATTGTTTTCTTACAGGTCATTTTTACAATCTAGCAGCTTTTCAGATAGTGGCAGAAGGTAGAAAATAACAATCCCATCTTCATCAGCCTGGGATAGTGGTTATTTTAAGCATTCTGGAAATAAATGCTTAAAATACAGCTTTTCAGATAGTGGCAGAAGGTAGAACATAACAATCTCATCTTCATCAGCCTGGGATAATGGTTATTTTATTTTGAGCATTCTGTAAATGAAGAGCTGAGTTCCCATTCCTTCCCCTTCATAGCTGGGACTTCCGAGAATCTGAGTTATGACTGCTTAGGGCTTAAGTCAGGATTTCATTGCAGCAGGGTAACAAGCTGCTTAGAAATCTGAGCTCACTTTGTCAGTGGGCAGTAGTGATATCAATCTGCTATGGCCAGATGAAGATGGAGAGTACAAAAACAGGAGAGCTAAAAGTAGTGATCAGCAATGGAGAGAGAGATTAGTGTTGAATTACAGCCCCCTGCAGCATGGGCTTGACTTACTTTTGTCACGCTTAATTTTGCATGGGTTCCTCTCTGCAGATATCTTGCAAGGAAACTTTAAACCTGATTTCTACCTGAAGTACATCCAGAAGGATCTTAGATTAGCTATTGCACTGGGCGATTCTGTCAACCACCCAACTCCCATGGCAGCTGCTGCCAACGAGGTAAGAGTTGTTCAGTGTTCAGATGTGTTCTTCAGCATTTATTCAACAGTACCATTTGTCAATCGGAGATACAGATCAAAGAATTACGTCATCTCTAAGACAAGGGAACAGTGATTGAAATATTTTTTGACTAGGGTGGCATTGGATTTGTTTTGATTGTAGAGACCCTTAGAATGTTACATCAGGAAACACAGAAAGACCTGGCATTTTCTGATCTGCGCTTGGATTATTTGACATCCTGTGCAGTTCTCTGGTTGCAGTGGTCAGCAAAGGAGTTTTTCTGCTGGGAAGAGGCTTCACACAAGAGCAGGCTCTGATCCTTTTCTGATTTCTCTTTAGGTCTATAAACGAGCAAAAGCCTTGGACCAATCTGACAACGACATGTCTGCAGTGTACAGGGCCTACATCCATTAGGCTGCACCCTTCTTACTGTTCATACGATGATGATTGATTAATATTATTATGATACTGGGTTTTAACTCTGGACCAGTCCATCTCTGTCTTTCCATTTCCTTTTATACACAAACTTTGAGACCTGCTGTGGTGAGCCTTCCACTGTGGCAGGAGGGGGGAGGAGGGGGCTCGGATTGTTGCAGTCTAATTAGAAAAATCCATGCCATGCACTGACAGTCATGAGATGAAACAGCGGCAATTGTTCAGAAGCTCTGAGGCAACTCTGCCAGAAATCTGCTGCTTGGCTGCTTTAATTTTCCTCTGTTTGCTAGTCCAAGATGCTGTTTCTAACGATCCCTTTTCTTCTTTGCTGTGAAATAATGCAAGTGTTGGACTCTGCATCAAGGGGACAGGGTGACATACATCCCATTTACCTGTGAATATCACTCAAGTCCTTGGTCCCAAGTAAGGTGAGGAGCATGCCTGCTAATTAGCCACTGTTAGAGAACAAGGCACCTCCCATGGAGGAGAAGGGCAGTTCCAGGGGGTAAGGGGAGTTGAGTGCAACACTGTCTTGATTCACTTTCTTTTTAGACTTCCACTTCCCCACCTTGATGGAGGAATTCCTGTACTGTTAAAGATAACACATTGCATCCATGTCTTCCCCTGTACAGACAATTACAGCTTAGGGAACACAAACTGTACTGAAAATAGGAGAATGCTTATGTCAATGAGACTCCTGAAAGGTTTATCATAGCCCATCCAAAACATCATTGGAAAGTAACACCTTTGCATAGAAAACTGCAAGACAAACATAGTGCCTATAAAACTGGGCTAGAGATTTTACTTGTTCCTGGCCTTAGCTTATGTTATGTTACTACTTGTTTGGCTTTTTTTAACCCTTGTAGTCAATAATTGCAAAGGTGTCTTGGATTGCAGCAGTGTCACAAGCAGAGTGGTGAGTCTGAAAAGGGAGAGAAGAATGATTCAAGAGATTGAGATTCCTGAGCTCCTTTCCACGCTCTCTGGCCTTTGCATGGTTGTCATATCTCTCAGCCTGTTTGCCCATCTATAAAGGTGGGTGATGGTTACCTACCTCACAGGGATACTTTTGTGTACTGCCTGGTGATCTTTATACATGTCAGATTTTCCATACATGTTCTTAGTGTTACTACTTTGGGTACAAGATAGCACAGCATGAGCCTTCTCCCTGTATCTGTGAACTCTGCTTGTTGCCAGATACCAACTTCTAGAAAGACCAGTAACTGAGGCTGGGGAGGCTAAGACCACTGCTGAGCTTTAGTCTAGAGATGGGTGACATGAACTGCAGATGCCAAGGCTAGAGATCAGAGATGGTCTCAGTGTAAATAGCAGAGCAACCCAGAGTCCAAAGGCTGCCTGTCACAAAAAATGCACAGAGTGTGGCTTGGTTTTTGGTTTGTTTGGGTTTTTTTTTTTTTTCCCAATTCTCAGTATTAGCCTTTTGGGAGTGTTCTTGCATTTTAAATTTGAGTGTTAGAAAAATGCCAGTGAGAAACTTTGGCCAAAATCACTTCTCAAGTGGTACAATCTCCTTCCTCCCTTGGGCTGGAATTCTGAAAGGAAAGAAGACAGATTCAAATTAGGTTGTGTTCCTGACATCTGCCCCTGCCATCTTATTTTTTTTCCTAGGAACTTAATGGCTGTGTAAGGAAATTTTCCCTGGGTTAGGATTTCTTACCAGTCCTGCTTTGTGCAGCATGTGTGTATGGTTCAGGGACACCTTGTTAAGAAAGAAAGAAAGTGTCACATACTCATTTTGTCACATACTCATCGAATCACAACATCTAATGCCTTATGCTGTAAATGTTACTTTGGGTATTTCACCTCCTGTGATGACTGTTCCTTGTGGGCTAATGCTGTATTCTGCATTACTTATATCCTGTAGTGAACACCTGGCAACAGGGCTGTCAGACCTCACTGCCTGTTGGCCACTGTGTTTGGGCGATGGTAGTTCCACACCTGTGTTCCTTTGGCAATGCCACTGCCATTCTGTATGTAGGTATTCACATTAAAGGCATGTAAAATTACCAGCATAGCTAACCATTGATCTGCTTTGGCACACTGTTGTTCTCCACTCAGAACTCCACAGTTAGCATCTGAAATCCTTTGTTAAACATACTATAGTAAAAAAAACCATCTCTTGTATGAATTGTGCATTGTGGGCATCTGAGGAAAGTTGTGGGTTTGGAGGCAGGAAATGAGACTGAAGGAAAAAATCTTTTGGGAGGAAGAAGGAGGTACTGTCCCATGTTCAGAGCCAGTTCAGTGGCATCCCCTCCCCGTCCCTGCCGTCTTGGGCCAGAGTGACCACGAATGGTGTGAGCAATGGTAATGGAGTATCTTTGTTAGTTTGTGGTGCCTCTGGATACAGAGAGAATGCCAAAGGAGCTCTCAAGTCTTGTGGCAGGTATTTCATAATGAATTCAAAGGACCAGTCCCAAGGCAGCTCACTGCTGCAGGGTTTGTTTCTAGAAATACTGTAGTTCCCAGAATGGAGATGGTTATTTCTGTGGGAGTGGCAGATGCGGACTAGTTGAATGCTGTAATTTATCCTGGAAGGGTCTGGCTGCAGTTTTCAGCCATTGTGGGTTGCTGTAGAGTGGCTGCAGTGCTGCCTGGACAGCTGTACAGTCACAGGTGTGCCCAGGAGAAGCAGGAGGAGACCAGAGAGCTCTGATGTGGCTCTGAAGAGGAGGGATGGAAATGGGGGAATCCAGACTGTTCCAGATGCCAGTTGAGATTGCTGTCAGTCTCTCAGTCTCACTCAGATTCATGTATTTATGTCTATAGCCTCTGAATGTGGATTTGAGTCTGTTCCTAGGCCTGGGATTTGAGGGAGGGAAGTGGGGGAAGCAATGGATTGAGATGCTCTAATAAAACTGGCTAGTTAAATGTTGTCCTAATATTGTTGACAATTCTGTAAAGTTTCTTTTTATGAAGATTTGTTTTAGAAGTTTGCTTTTTTTAACTCCCTCCTTTTTAAAGAGAAAATGTGACACTTGTGAAAGCTTGTAAGAAAAGCAGTTTCCTTTTTCCTCAATGATAGATCACATAGTTCATTAAGGTTGTGAATTTTTATTTTCCTGCCTTGTTTTTAATTAACATTTGTCATTCAGAATAGGATGTGTGAAAATGTTTAAATGGCAAAGATTTTTTTTTTTGGTGCAATTAACAAAGCTACTGGCAAAAAGAATAAAACTTTTCTTGGTAACTGAATGTTCTTGTGGCATTTTCTAAAGCCTATCAGAGCTGTCTTGGGGCATTAAGGAAGTATGTGTTCCTCAGAACACTAGAAACTCAGAGCTGCTCAAAACCAAGTCATCTGAAAACTGAGTAATTCTGAGAGCACTTCAGTCATTGCTCAAGTTTGAAACTCTCAGTGAGGCGTTACAGAGGATAAGTTTAGATAAATTCCATGCTCTGTGTGCAGAGGGCTACATGCATCTGGAATGAGAGGAGGATCCTTGGTTTTAATGTTCCGGTGTTGATGACAACTTCTGTTAAATTTTGGGCTGGGATATTCATCCTTCTGGCATTTGGGTTTTTTTGAGTGCAGTGGAAGATTCTTGTCCATCACAGGAGGGTGGAATGAGATGAGCATTAAGGATCCTGTCAACCCCAGCCATCCCATGATTCTGTGAACAGTAAGTCAGCAGTTAATTTGGTATTCTAAGATATGATCCTTAACTGAAATGTTTACAAGCTCTGAATACTGCTTGTGGATAATGAGACACTTGGACAGCCGTAGCTGTTCCTGCCCTGAGGCATCAGGATGAAATGAAGTGTAGATAATAGTGGGTTTCAGGTGTAGTGAGTTATAGGTGCCCGAGGAAGCACTCTTAGAGTACTGTCATTAAAAGCAACAGAGAGGAAGTCGAGAGCTGTGCTTACAGCGGGAACCGGGGCTGTTTGGAAGTTTTCCCTAGCCTGAAGAATCATTCCCATCTCCTACCCCTCCCCAGGGGCTGGTGTGGTGAAGATGCTATGCCCTCACCTCTCATCTCGCTCGCAGCACAACCGTTGTGAAAGGGAACTCGCCGACTTCTATACAAAGACCTCACTGCCAGGATAAATGTATTTATTTTAAGAAGTGATTAAACTTCCACTCATTTGAGTATTCTTACGCGCAGCTCGTTTTGATCGTCGCCGATTGCGCTGGGCTGGCGACGGGCAGGTCTGACCTATCTTGCAGCGGGGACAGGCTCGGGGGCTGTGCGGGCGAAGTCCCGCCCTGCTGTGGTCGCGCACGGGGCCCCGCCCTCGCGGACGGCGGAGGGGAGCGGCGCTGCCCAATCAAGCGTTGCTGGGCCGTGCGCGTGGGTGCTGGGGGCGGGGCCGGCGGTGTCGGTATGGCGGCGGCGATGGCGACGCAAGGGGAGCGGGCGGTGCTGGTGAGTCGGGTGGGCGCTCGGCGGGGCCAGGGTGAGCGCTGCTAGGCCCCCGTAGATTCGTTCTGTCTGGCCGGGCTCGGGCAGGGAGCCGCGGGATGGCGGTAAGGCCGTCCCCTGCGCCTGGGTCCGGGCCGAGCGCTGTGCAGGGGCTGCCCGGGCCCAGCCCCAGTGCATCTGCTTTAACTGGAGGCGCTGCCGAAGTTCCGGCATGCTGTCGGGTCAGGCTTTCGGGCCGATGCCCGAGCGCCGTCGCCGTGTGGCTCGGAGGCCGCGGCCTCCTCCCGCCTCGCCCAGCAGCGGCGCCCGGGTTTCTCTGCCACCGACGCTGCTCCTCCGATGGGTTGGGTGGGGTGGCAAGGCCGGGGTCGCCCTGCTCCCGGCACACCGTGAGTGTGCCCTTTGACCTTGGTGTCCCGCTGAAGCGCCCCTCACATGGCGGGTGCCCGAACCGCCCTAGTGAACTAGTAGCAGCGGGGGCGGCGCAGAGCAGGCGTCACTGCGACCTCCCCGGGACAGGATCTCCGAGGAGGAATGACATCTCTGGTATGGAGATAGGGTTCAGAGATACGTCGGTCTGGATGGAAATCCACATAGGAAAGCGGGTTTTTCTAATGTCATATGGTTTAGAAGCGTATGACCAGCATTCCCCAAAAACACAGCTGTGCAGCACACAGATGTGCACCAACTTGACTTAGGCCAAAATTATTGGGCAGGGGAAAGGCGATTTCTTGCTGTGACTAAAGGGAAGAAAGATACCAATGGGCATTTTGAGTAGAAACACCTACATGATAGTGGTGGGTGTTGGAGGTACTAAAGGTATCTGCTGCACCCGTGGGGATCACTGTTCCTTTGGGAACCTGGAGGACGCCAAACATTACAGAGTGAGAGTTGCACATCCATTTTCTCTCTGGTGATTAGTGACAGGATCTGAGGGAACAGCATGGAGCTCTGTCAGGGGAGGTTTAGGCTGGATATTTGGAAAAGTTTCTTCATCCAGAGGGTGGCCAGACACTGGAAGAGGCTCCCCAGGGCAGTGGTCATAGCAATAGCACCCTGACTGACAGATTTCAGGGAGAGTTTTGACAACACTCAGGCACATGGTGGAATTCTTGGGGCTGTCCTGTGTAGAGCCCACACACAGACTTCATGATCCTTGTGGCTCCCTTCCAGTTAAGAATATTCTATGATCAGTATAATTCCCAGACACCCAAAAGAGGATTAAAGCATCAAAGTCAGTGGTCCTGCACTCAAACTGCTTTGAAGGATAACAGAGAATCCTGCCTGGCTTTGTTGTGTGTGCCTGCCTTGGATAAATGTTTGCTGAAACAAGCCTGATTTTGTTCTACTGGTTGTCGAGATAACTCTTGCATAAGGTGATGACACATCAGTGGGGGGTTGTGTTCCTCATGGTGAACTGGAACCATCTAGCAGAGAAACTGCAAGCTTAAAAATCTGAGTTGACCATAGCTTGCCTGTTTTTCTGTGGGCAACCTGCTCAGAACTCTCCCCATGGAAAATTTCTCTTTTCTTACAGGATGACGAGTGGCAATCTTTTCTTTGTCCCATGCTTGCTTCTATTCCCCACTTCTTTGATGACCTGCATGGGGACTCATGGTTTAACAGGAACACTAGATCTGCTTTGAGGGTCTGCTTTGTACAGGCTTCTCTGTGGCAGCAGCCAATGGAGGCTCAAGGCAGTGAGTCATCAGATCCGACCTTGTTCATTACTGAATTTGCCCCAATGATTGGGAGTCCCCAGCCTGTGTCCCCCCCCACCCCCTTTTCAGTTTAACTGTTTTGGTTTTAGACTGCTATTGCTTGGGGAAATGCTGGGGATGTGGGTGGGGATGCTCATTTTAGTTCTTATCTTTGTTTCTTACCACTTAATTAGCAACGAATTTGTCTGCAAATTGATTCAGTTTTGTCTGTGCCAGGAGTTGGTAATGGATCTCTCTAGCTTTACCTTGGCCTATTATCTTATTTCCTTCTGAGGAAGGGGCAGTGAGGGAGGCTGGGTATGTGTCTGGCAGCCAAGTGAGTCCATCTTAACAGCATAAAAAGATGCCCCAGTTTTTGACACAGTAGTATTTTTACTTTGCTCTGAAAGTTGCATTCAATTCTAGGTTTTTTGGTACAGTGATTTGTGTACCAAATTGCTTTCTTAAACAAAGGGCAATAATGAGGACAGTTCATTGGACTGAGGTGGAGAAGTGGAGATGTGGAGACTGAGGTGTTTCAACAAATCAGGAAGAAAACTTTTGTTCTCCTTTATTTAAACAGCGCAGAAACAGCAGTACACTTAAATAATTTTGGCATATGTCTGAGAGATTTGCTTGCAGTGTTTGATGTCTAATGATTGCACTGCTATTTTTCCATTACATAGGAAGAAGAATTTAAATGGCTTTTACAAGAAGAGGTCCATGCTGTTTTGAGACAGCTGCAGGATATTTTGAAGGTGAGGTTAATTTTGTCTGAGTTTTGTTTGACCTTCTGTGTAAGGAATGGTGATAGGTTTCCCCTGCAGGAAAAAGTTCTTGATAGAGGCTGCACAGAAAGGTCATTCATGTATATCCAGTTCTTTCCCTGGTGCTTGCTTGCCCTCTGCTCTTGAGGATTCACAGTAAATCTGATATCCCCAAGATTTCTCTGTTCTTTATCCTCTGCTGAGAGCTGCTTTGAAAAGGTACATGGAGCCAGCCAGACCTATCTGCCAGGCATTTGACTGAGATACAAACATTTTCTGGAATAGAGAATCTGAATCTGCTGTAACTCTGATATGTGCTGGTGGAAGCAAGCAACATGGCCTTTAGGTGACAGCTGCTACATGTGCAGTAATTACTGGCATGTGCTCTCCTTGTTCAGAATCATCCTTTCCTCAACCTGCCCACTCCTCTGCTGGTACCTGTCCCTTTCAGAGGCCTGATGTGTTCAGCTGAAGCAGATGGGCAGCCCTTTTCTCACCTTTCTCTAGCCTGAGCATGTGCTGTGGGGCTGACTCTTTCCAAGCAGCCACTGAGGAACTGGCCAAAGGGACTTCCGTGCATGGTGAATGCACTGTGTGTCTGCTGGATCAATGTTCAACAGGCCCAGCCCCTTAACACTCCTTGGCTTTTAGAGGTTATGGAGTGATGGAAAAGCAGGGCCAAAAATGTGGAGGTGAGGGGCAAGTGCCAGAGCAGGTGCGAGTGCCTTAGTGTTGACTCAAAACCCCAGGACTGGAGTCAATGGCAGGTGACAATAGACTGCAATACCTTTATATATAGTACCTGTTTTGAAGAATTTATTATAGTTTTGAGGGTGAAGTGTGTAAAGGGCAGTCACCAGCCAGTATAACCAGATGAAGGGCCGAGGAGGACTGGTGTTCTCTCTACACTTCCTTCATGTGTAAAGACCAGCTGTGATAAGGGGCAGCACTATGGTGCCTGAGGGTATGCAGAGCTGAGCTGTCAGGTGCTGCTCCTTCTGTGGGCAACTTGGGGATCCTGCTGGCACTGCCCAGCTCCAGGGTGTGGGATTTGAAAATGCCTTTCACTATGGGTTGCATGTGCTGAGCCTCCTCGTGGGCTTCACCAGTCCTGCAGTACGAGGAAATCCAAGTGCTCTGCTTGGTGAACTTCAGGAGGCTGGCAGAGGTGACTGCTACATATTTAGCCACTTGATGGTGTCCACATTATCTTTGTTCCTGGCTCATGGTGTGCTGGACCCAGGCAGATGCTCTAGCATTCACTGTGTCCTCTCTTGGGCAGGAGGCCTCCCACCGCTTTGCCTTTCCCACCAGTGGCTCAGGAGGAGCTGTCAAGCAAGAGAACTTTGTACTAAGCACATCAGGGTAAGTGGTGATGGTCAGCAGGTCACTTCCCTCTGCAGCAAAGGGTGCAGATCCTGGAGGATCTGTGGTGTAGGGCTTTGCAGAAGGCCTGGGTTTTCTTTAATAGGAGATTTTGCCTTAAGGAAAACAAACTAGTTTTCATGGCAGGTGAAGGTAACAGTCTGTAGCTGTGCTCCACGGCTGCCTGAGCCAGCCTTGTGCCATTTTGTGCTGACACCTATAATGTAGTCACTGATTCCTGACCACATGCCTGTGTGTTGCCTCAGTGCTGTGGGCAGTTTGCCAAAGGGCATTTTTCTGATTATGACACAGGGAGTTGTAGTTACAAGACCTGAATTCTGCTCTTGGCTCAGTTACTGACCCTGACTATGGAGAAATCTTAACCTTTCTCCTAATCTCCGTAAAATAGCAATAGTAAATCTCCTTCACACAAAGCAAACTGAGGCTTGTGCAGAAGGTGCTGTTGGTGTGCAGTTCTTCTGAAATTGATATCCATTTTTTGATCCTCAGTGGTCTCAGTATTGGTGGAGTTCAGAAGCTTTTCACAAAGCAATTAACCTTAGTCATTAGGACTGTCACATCATTGCAAGGAATCATGCAATAATTCTGTACTAGGTTTGAACATTGTCTTCTTCAGATCTTAGTTAACTTAGTTTTCACTTGTTGTAAGGTGGATCTTGTAGTGTTGATCAAAAGAGTCTCTTATATAGTAAAATGTAAGGTATGGCCCAACTAGATGCTTCAGTCTTCTCCTCAGACCGTTATACATGTGAGTCATCTTGCAGGACCTTTCAAAGAGTTTGGGGTGTGGGGGTTTTATTTTTTTAAGGTTGTGGGGTTTTACTTATTTAGGGTCTTTTTTCTTGGAATGGGGTGCGGGTTGTAGCTTTCAACTCCTGTAGGAATCGTCTAACTCTTCAATGTCAGTAATTAATTTATTGTCTTGTGCTTGTGCCTGCTGGAGCTGTTTGTAACAGCAGCCAAATTGTTGACAGTTGATAAATGGAACAAGAATGGGATCAGAAATGAAGGTAATGTTTTAGGCAGAGCAGTTAGGGTGAGGTGGCCCGTAAAGAATATGACTGGAGTTCACCACAGGCCAAGAATTGGGGGCTTGAAAGTGTGTGTGGTTTTCAGCTGCTGGTAGGAGCAGTGTTCAGACCCTGGGCAGGAGGAGCTGTGCTGGCTACACAGGACGAGGAGGGGAGGTTTTAGGCTGGCAATTGATAGGTGCCTCTTGTGACACGTGTTGCCTAGATGTTTCCTCTCATTCCAGCACAGACCAGGTGAAAGGTGTGATGACGCTGCAGGGAGATGCACTGTGTCAAGCTGTGAGTACTTGCAACACTTCTTGCTTTGTATGGCAATAGGTGGGTGTCAGCCTTATCAGCCTTTGATCACCTCAGGGAGGGAGGTCACCCTGGTTTTGTGTTACCAGTGATCAGTGTTCTTTGTCAGTTCTCCCTAATTGGCCTAGATGTTTCAGCAACCATTGAAATTTATCAAGATTCAGCATCTGATATCCCCTTCTACCACCACCACCTGGTGGTGAGTGCTGTAGTCAACTTCCACTGGGATTCCTTGCCTTCACCACCTTTATTGTGTAATAACAAGTTGCCCTGGGGACCTTCTGGGCTGAGGTCATGTGTCCTGCCAGGATCCTGATTCACTCAGTGCATTTCAACCTATTATTTGTATTAATATCATCCTGTGGAAGCACTGAGGTTCTGGCTGTGCCAGGACTGCAGAAGGCAGTTTGCTAGGATGGTTTGGAAGAAGGGAATGTGACTGCCAGCCCCCATCTTTTGCATACAGGCATTTCTTGCTCTCATGTGTTTTGTTTCTTTTTTCAAGGATGTCAATCTGAAAATGCCCAGAAACAATCAGCTCCTGCATTTTGCTTTCCGGGAAGACAAGCAGTGGAAATTGCAGCAGGTACCTGTTGGCTCTAGATGCCCACCCATCCACAGCTTCTCTGCTCTCTGAGCAGTAACTTTAGTCTTTTGAGAGAGATTGTTATGTCCATTTCACATGAGCTACAGTGGTAAAAGCTAAGGGAGGAAGCAGGTGCAATTAAATCAGTTAAATTGAGTTAGGGTGCCTGGGTGGGCTCATTCCCTACACACCAGTTGATCTGAAGGCTGTCTGCATAGCAGTCATGATCCTGTAAAGGAGTGGCTGAGGTGCCTGTGCAGGACTGTCCCATGTCACCACAAGCTAGAAGGGCAAAGAGCAGCTTCAGGGGCTTTGAGTAGCATGTTCTCATTCTCTTACAGATTCATTTGTTTACACTGAGAACAACTTATTGTGTTCAGTAGCATGTCTGAGTTCCCGCAGGTAAGGAGTTAAAATAATGCAGCTATCCAGAACCAGAATCTCTTTCCCATAATTTTGCTGGGACATACCCGATTTCAGGACCTGACCTAGTGTCTGAAGACATGGTTTGCCTCAATTTGTCGTAGCTGAGTAGGTTGGAGGAAGATAGATTCAATGTATTTCCTTGTGCCATAGCTCAGGTTTTTCTAGGTGATGAGTGTATTTGGCATTGAGTGCAGTTCCCAACATTTTCTTTAGCAGTGAAAGCTCTACCTAGCAAATTTGTAGAAATCTAGAAAATTGTGTACTTGGGATGTTAATACCAAACTTGACTGTGTTTGTTCATGCCTTGCAACAAAGCAAGAAAGTTTTTGTGAGAACACTCAGCAGTGCCTCCTCTTTTGTGGCTATTTTGTACTGCTGCCTGGTTGGAAGACTTCTACCAGCTTTTATGGAAAACAACTTCCTTTATTTACTTGCATTTTGTGTTCTAACGTTGTTCAGATATGGAGTGTGAGTGCCTAAAGGACTGAGCGCAAAAGCGTTTAAAGTGGTTATATGGTGATCTTTGGCCTGTCTGAATTAAAAATTAGCATCTCAAAGGAGTGTCTTCCCTTACTGAGTGGTGATAGTTGGAGTTTTATTTCTCTGTACAAAGAGAAGTCATGGGTAAGAAATTGTAGTGCAGGCACATTTTTGAGGAACACAAGTGCAGGCACATAAATTTTGAGGAAGTTGATTAGAAAACAAAGCAAAGTCAAGGGGGAATATGAATGGAGCATCATAACAGCAGGGTTGGCATTGCTTGGTAGTGCTGCCAGGAGCAGTTTAGCTTGCTCAGAAGCCTCTAGGAGATGTCAAGGCCAGAGATGCTGATATTTGGAGATGCCCAGGTAGCTGCAGTCTCTCTGCAGTCCGACAGTGGATTTACCATTCTCACTCTTCTCTCTGTGGCCTCCAGTGCAAGAGCTTTCTAAGAGCAGGGCTGTTCTGTATTCCCTGAGCTCTGCATTAGAAGGAACCAGAGCCAGGTCTATGCCAGGGAGGCTTCTACAAGGATGTAGGGCTGGGAGCTGTGACTGCTGGAGGGCATTGTAAATATATCAAACTAAAATACCCCAAGCTGTGTAGCCTGTCTCCCAGCAGACACTTCTTGTACAGGCTTCCCTGCTTAGCTGTTCCATTTGCACCCTCTAATTTACTCCTTGGGTTTGATTTTCCCTTTTCATGCTGCTGCCTAAAATTGAACGCAGTCAGCTTCTCCCAGGGCCATTGTCTTCCTCTGGTTTGTCCTTGCTCTCATGAAAGCAAGGATACACCTGTCAACCTTGCTTTTGTGACTGTGTTCCTCTTGCTTGAGAGGAACTTGAGCCAGCTGTGTCCTGAGTCTGGTCCAGTCCCACACAATGGCACAGCTTCTTGATGCTGGAGATGACTCTCAATCCCAACAATTTCACTTTAGAAGTACTCTGGGATATTGACAGAGACACTGTATTAGAAATCAGTGCTTGTTGTTCATTGATGTCATTTGTTCTAGCTCTGATGGGATGAAATCATTGTTCATGGTGCTGGAGTTGACTGCTGTGTGCCATTACTGGTGAGAATTCCTACCAAGCAGTCATGGTCAGAGCACTCCCAGGATGAGAATGCCTGATGTCACTTCAGGACAGGAGCAGTATTTGTACTGACAATTCAGGTTGTAGCTGTCAGACTGTTCTGTATCTCCAGTCCATGAGTGGAGAACCCAGTAATGCTTCTGGGAACCAGTGGTAGGTTTGTGTTAGACACTATCTGACATTTAGACATGGCATTACATTTGAGGAGATACTATTCTTAAGGTCAGTGAGATAACTGGGGAAACCTTTACTTCCAAGTACATGTTACTACAGAGTTTTCTTTCATAGGACTGTATTTGTACCTTTGCAGATCCAGGATGCTAGAAACCATGTGAACCAAGCCATTTACCTGCTTATGAACAGAGATGCAAACTACCAGTTCAAAACAGGCTTGGAGGTGCTCAAGGTGAGGAGAAAGCTCCTGATGCTTGGGTAGGAACATGCATTTTTCTTTCCTCCATTTATTGTTTTAAACACAGTTAATGCAGATTACCGTCTGAGTCTCTTAGTGGAAACAGACTTAATAGTTGTACCCATGCATACCCATGTCAAGAAGTGTCCACGTGACCTCATATTTTATATGAATCTGTACTAGTTTAGCATTAGTAACAGGGCTGTACATCCTGGTGAACAGTAATCTGAGCAGTCAGTGCACCGTTACACACCAGTGATAATGTAGGAGGATATTCCTTGATCTTCTGTGGAAGATGTTGTTACATAACTTACTCTCTGTTGGTCAGTGCTGCAGGCAAGAGCAGCAGTGAGGCAGCCATCAGTAAACAGAAGATGACAGTACTTGTGATTTACTGAAAATCTGAAAGTGCCTTCTCTCTTGCCAGTAGTATTTTCTGGGGTCTAATACAGAGCAGCTGCTGCAATGGCAGTGAAGCCCAACCTTCTGCTTGAAAATGCTCTCTGAAGGCAACAGAATTTTGGCTTGCTCATTAGAATTCATCACAACATCAAACATGAGAAAACTCAAGTGGAAGTGAAGGGAGATATTATACAAAATGCCTTCATCTTAGCAGTCATGAGATCTGTGACAGACATGTTGCTTCCCCTTTTTTTCTGGAAGAGGAAGTCTGCCTGAAGAGCCTTGGAACTGTGGTTTCTGGCAGGATTGGCCTCACAATGAGCTGGTTCTTTTTATTTACTGCCTCGCTCATAGCTGGTTATTGAACAGAGGGAGCCCATGCAGCAGTTGGACCTGTGATGTGGGAGTGGGGAGACCGAGAATGCAGCTTTTTTTTTCCTTAATGCCTGTTCTTCTGAAGAGCTGATGATGAGTTTGTTGATGCCTTTGTAGCATCAGTAATTGATCTCATATTGGCTTGGTATTCTTGTCATGAATAGCTGTTCTCTCATCAGTCGCTGGTATTGAACACTCCTGACCTGTCTCATAAGTCTCTGATGGTGGTGAAAGTTAAACTGCATTTATGTGGGAGCCAGCCCTTCCCAATAAGTTCCTGAATTCCTGGAAGGATGGGGGGGTAGTGGTGGTTGTTGTTTTAACACTTGCAGAAGGCTGTAGGATTCTGCAGCACTCTGCCCAGAGCTGTCCAAGAATCACACTCAGCAGTGGTTCTGTACATTACCTTGTAGCTTATGGATGCTGTGATGTTGCAGCTCTCCAGAGCCCGAAATCGACTGACCACTCCTGCCACTCTGACACTACCAGAAATTGCCTCCAGTGGTCTCACAGTAAGTATGTGATGGTCTAGATCTCTATACAGGTCTGGCAGCATTGCAGCAGTTTGGATTCTGGGCTGCATCTTGGTGGAAGTGGGTTTCTGAAGTGTCTCCTGAGGCAGAACTTAAGCAAGTGCAAATCCTGATTGGTTTTGACTGCTCTTTATCTTCCTGTGGGAATGCAGATGACTTGGATGTGAGGACTCTGGTTCTCTTGAGAGTAAATTCTGTTCTCTGCCCAAGAGTCTTGTCCAGGAATGATTTGCCATTGTGAACACTGCTTCATCCTCTCTTGTCACTCTCATAATTTGATCAAGAGCAGTGAGAGCAACAGTCATTGTCTGCAGCTGCTCAGTCTTTGTTTCTCTCCTGTTGTTTTTCTTTTGTCATGGGGTAATTGAGTGTGGCTTGGGAAAAGGGAATGATTTCCCAGCATTAGAAATTATGATCTTTTCACTGACAAACTAATTCTCTTGCCAGAAAATGTTCACTCCTGTGCTGCCTCCAGACATCCTTGTGAATTTCTATATTAATCTGAACAAGCTGTGCCTCACTGTCTACCAGCTCCACGTGATGCAGCCCAGCACAACCAAGGTGATGCCTGCTATCTCATGAGCCTTGTTTAGTTTCCTCTCCTGACATTCCTGACTGTGAGGAGGAGATCACACTGCTACCTGGTGCAATGTTATATTCATAAGATAATGCAGAAATAAGTTCAGCTGGTACTAAGTGTGTTTAGGTCTGCTGCACACAGAACACTGGCTCTAAATCGAGTTCGGGGCATCGTTGCTTAGCCCAGAAGAACATACCAGTGCTCTGGAGTAAGCCATTTCTTAGCAAATACTTTAAATATAGTTGATAATTTTGTGGCATAATTATATTAATCCAGTTTACATCTGAGTAGCATCTTGGGTTTCCTCATGGAGTTTTGATAGTTTTCCGCTTCACCTGTTGCATGGGTCAACTTGTAAAAACAGCCTTAAACTCTTAAGCTTTATGAAATGCAGTCCTTCCATAAGGAAGATTTTCCTAAAAATCTATATTTTGTTTTTCTTCTGGATCTTCTCATCTTATTTCTGTAGTGATAACATTTGTAGCTACATTGAACTCAGCCAATGAAGGAATGAACTCCTTTCATGAAGGAGCAGGAAGGGTTCTAACAAAAGGGATTTCATATTGTTGGAGGGTCCAGGCTAATAGAGCATGGGTGTTTCTTGATGACAGGCTACTGAAAGTGTGAGCCTTAATTGTCTTTCTTCTAAGTGGTTAGTTTACTACTTCAAAATCCTAATGACCTTTTCCTTCTCTAGAACTTCAAGCCTGCTGGAGGGTCTGTTTTACACAACCCTGGGGCCATGTTGTAAGTACAGTCACTACAAGGGTAGTGTACCTGGGTAACAGGTGTTGGTATGTCTTGAGGGTGAAATCCGAACAGCTACATGCAGTTTCTATTATAGCATCTCTGAAGTGGAAAACCTTGACTGAGTCACTTGCGGTACCTGTGAATGCTCTGTTGTGTCTTTTGAATGACTTGGTCCTAAAGGCCAGAATATGTGAATTTTCAGGATTCAGCCCATCTAGACAATACCACGAGTTTATCTAGAGATGAGAGTTTACAACAAAAATGAGTGTTTGGTTATTGGCATTGACATCTGCCTCTGTGCCTGTCTGGAATGAAGGGAAGTTCCTAACTTCACTCTTTTGCTTAACTGTAAATCTGGTCAGAGGTGGACTTGAGTGTTTGCATTCTGTAACTTTGCCAGGTGCTGATTTAAATGTGATAGAAATAATCATAATCTCTCCTATGGGAATGTAGGACAGTTGAGTTCTATGCTGTTGTGTGTGAAGCTGTGCTCTTTCCCCCCCTCTCCAGTGAGTTTGGCAGCCAGCGATATGAAGTCAGCCATGTCCATAAAGTGGAATGTGTTGTCCCATGGTTAAATGATGCCCTTGTCTTCTTCACAGTTTCGTTGCAGCTTTGCCAGCAGCTGAAGGATAAGGTAATGGCCTTGAAAAAGGGGCTTTGTTTTTAACTCTGGGTTTTGAGAGGACCTCAGATCTGATGTGATGTTGTTCTGTTCAGCTTGCTGAAAATAAGGGATGAGTGAGTGTTCTGGAGCCACGGAGCTGGCTGGTGCTGCCTAGCAAGCAGCCATAGGATAAGTATAGTGATGTGGCAGATGTCTGCTGAGTTGGTGACTAGATGGAAAGGAGCAAGCAGACACTTCTGTGTTCTCAGTCATGAGGTGGATGAGACAGAACAAGCAACCTAGTTTTCAGTAGATCAGTGCTCAGTTCCAGCTCTGCAGCTGTCACCTTGAGCAAGTAACTTTGTGCTCCTTGAGTGACAGCAGCAGCAAACCTGCTCTTCAGTAGTGCGGTGCTGAAGTGTGTAATGCTGTGAAGCCAAGCCCTCCCTCACACATTATATGCTCCCTTTTTTTTGTGGTCCAGGGGGTATAGGAACTTACCTGCTTTTGTTCTTGCTTTCCAGATCTCCGTTTTCTCCAGTTACTGGAACTACAGGCCATATTAATTCACTTTGGAATGGTCTAAGCCTTTACAGTACTTCAAGTGTCTCTCTCTGTTCTCTCATGCCAGCTGAGTCCAGGTCAGCCTGAGGAGTGCTGGGGTTCACTGCCGTATGCCCTGCACAGGGCAGGGTCAGTGTATCTGGAGACACAGCTTTAGTAGCCTTGTCTGGGATTACTGCATAAGCAGGGCACCAAGTAGTGCTGTGTGGTTGCCAGGAGCTTCCATCAGTCCCTCTTGTGCATTTTGTGGTTGACACTTCCCAAGCCCCTCATAAGTCACACAGGTCTGTTAAAAGGGATAGGTGCTCTGGACCACCCTCACTAACTAGATCTGTGCATTGTGCTGTAACTAACTCCTTGACTGTGAAGTGGCTGGGAAGGGGGGAAAACAGACTAACTTAACACACCTCTTAAAAGGTAGGGCATGTGGCTCCCTGTAGTGAAATGTTTCTTTTATCTGGTCCAGCTGTGCTTATAACTAACTCGGAGTGACTCCTTCCCCTGCCTGGTCTGCCCATCCCCATGTTACTGATTCCCCTTTGGGGATGCTCTTACTTGCTGCTGTTTGAATTCTTTCCCCCCTCATCCAGCATCAATGTGATATATATTTTTTTTTCCTAAGCCCTAGTTGGGCCAATTGGTCTTTTCCAGGTTTAGTATCTTGTTTTCACTACCAGCCTTTGGAGTTGTCCTGGTGTACCTTTGTGCAGTCTTTCATCTTGTCATTAAATGCAAAGTGAGTACCATGTTGCTACTATGATTTGCTGCCTATGGATGCTACAATGTGTAACTCATACCTTTAGTCATTGCTAACTGTGAAATAAACACTCATATCTGCAGTGCCCATGTGGGCTGTGAAAGAATGAGTATCTTGAGATTCCGTGCTCTCTCACAAGTGAGTGGCTGTTCTTGGTTATGCGTGCTGGGTTGTCTTTTGTTTTACTGGGGAGGACAGTAGTGAAGGCACTATTAGCTGGGCAGCACTTCAAAGGCTGAGCCTGTTTGCATAGCATCAGCCCAGGGCTGTCTGATACTTGAAATACTACCTGAAGTAGTTTTCCAAACATGTCTTGACAGTTTTCCAAACATGTCTTGACAGTAGGCATTCAGACTGGGGTGGGTTGGCTCATAGAGTCATTCAGAACATCTCTGGCAGAGTGGGAAGACTCCAGGTCCCTGTTCAGGATTTTCTCAGGACGCTGCCACCTACCCACATGGCTCTGTTGCCCTTGAAAGTCTTTTGCAACCTTCTCATACACCTTTTTGTGAACAGGTCTGTGTAAATGCTCCCAAATTTCACTTGGTTCTGAATAGCCTGGAGGAACAGTGAAAGGGAGGGAGGGAGGGAGGAGGAAGGGAGGGAGGGAGGGAGGGAGGGAGGGAGGGAGGGAGGGAGGGAGGGAAGGAAGGAGGGAGCATGGGCAGTTGGGTTCCTCTCCTACATCTGCTACTCAAGAGCTAGCAGGGGCTGAGGCCATGTGATCAAAGAAGTAAAAATTCTAAAGGATGAGATCCCAATCAGTGGCAAAGTTGGGGCTCAGGATACCTGGTTTTGTTAATGAGGGTTCGGTAAAAGAACGGCCAGGACAGTTGTTCCAAATATGTAGCTGGTGAGGTTAACAAAAAGCCCCAGACAAAGCCTTATTAGTAGCAGGCAGACTGTCAGGGATGCCAGGCATACTGCAGGCCAGTACTGCCAACCTCCTGTGGCGAGGGAAGGTCAAGAAACATGGTATAAGGGGATAGACAGCAGTGCTGGGTGGGGACAGCAGAGGCCCTGCTGATGTAACCGGAGAGGAGCAGGGAGAAGAGGGGGCGACAAGGAACAAGCTATCTGTACTTACTGCTGCTCCCAGGGCTGGTTCTGTGCTGGTGGGGTGGAGGGTGCCTCTGACAGGTGCAGTAAAACCAGCTCAGTTGATCTGGAGGGACACAGGGCAGTCCCCATGCTCCTCTGGGACCTAGTTCTTGTCAGGCAGACCTGCATTGTGCTCACCTTGGGTAACCTGAGCACTGCTCTGTCTTGCAGTGGGCACTGATGTTTCCTTCCGCCCTTCCTTCTGCCCTTCCTTCCTTCTGCCCTTCCTTCCTTCCTTTCGCCCTTCCTTCCACCCTTCCTTCCACCCTTCTGCCCTTCCTTCCTTCCGCCCTTCCTTCCTTACGCCCTTCCGCCCTTCCTTCCGCCCTTCCTTCCTTCCGCCCTTCCTTCCTTCGCCCTTCCTTCCTTCCTTCCTTCCTTCCTTCCCGCCTGCCCCTTTCTTCCTTCCCTCCCCCCTCCCAAAATCTTTGCCACTTCACCATACCCCTCCACACCTTGGCACATCTACCTCCTCCTTCCCAATTTCCCCGCAACCTCCCACAAGACACTTCCCAGCCTATTGATATTATTACCGATATTGCTGAATGGGGCATGCCTTAGCTTGTCTGGCCCTTGCTGCTGAACCAAATAGCAACAACTGTGGTGTTTCGATCCAGAGACACTTTTGGCTAGCTGGGTGTTACACCTGGGCGCGTGGAGACAAGTCCAGGCATGCCGGGGCTCTGGTGGCTGCGGGATGGAGCTTCCTCCCATAAGAGGGTCCACTCTTTAGGTTTACCTCTGATGGAGAAGCTTTAAGGTGATGGTGAAGGAAAGGAGTCGGTTCTGATGGAGGGTTTCAATCCAGAGCGTTTTTTCTGGCCCACAGGCCTCTGAATGCAGCAACAGCTCCAACAGAACTCCCAGAGTGTGTGGTTGCCTGCCCTTTTACCTGGGGGAGAGGGGGAGGGAAGGGGTAGGAAGCCCACCAACCAGGTAAGTGTGAGGAGGTCTTAGGGGACAAAGGAGCCCTGGATGGGCCAATGCCCCCCCCCAGGGGTAAAGGGCATCCTTTGAATCTGCCAATCACTCGAGGCCCTTCTGGAATTCCAGGATTGAGAGACAGTGCTTGGCAGGGATCAGGGTGGGGGAAGGAACGATGATTGACACACCTTCAGGGGAGGGACCCAGGTTTCTGAGGTAAAGCTTGACATCACACTGCAACATCTCCCCCTTGTTTTGTTTAAAATGAAGAGGACTGTGTTTGGGGGGCAGAATGCTCACCAAAACATGGCTGGTAAATTGGTTCCTCCTCTTCAGGAGTGTCAGTGTTTTCCATTGAGGCTTCCATGTCATCCATTGGAGTGCTAGGGGCTTCCAAATGATAGACTTCAGGAGGGGAAAATGAGCTTGAAATTAGCTTCTTGTAAACCATGAGCTTGATTAGCCCAAAAACAATGCTAACAACTACAATAACAATAACTAGAATAAACAGTACTAAAACCACAGTTTTCAGAATAGATCCCAACCAGCCCGAGAATCCCGAGCCCTTGAACCGTCCATTCAGCCAGTCGTCTGTTTCTCTCTTGATGTTGTTCACCATGTTTTTCATTTTGTCGATCGTGGCATAGACGTTCTCTGCTTTCGATGACAAGTTGAGGCAGCAGGGACCATCAAATTCTTCACAGCGATGGTTGTGCAGAAGGAGCAGATAGTCTCTGGCTGCCCTGATTTGAATGATGGCTTGCCTGGTAATTTCCTTGTCTGATAAGAGGTCACTCAGGGCAGTAGAAGTGAGTTTTGCCTGCTTTGCAACCCAACATTCCAATCAGCCTAATTCTCCCATGCTTTTTGCTGCCAAGATCCACGGCAGAAGGACTGTAATTGCGGTGGCCTTAAATCTGGACCAGTGAACAATTTCCAAATTACAGTCTGGGTCTAATTGCCTTAAGTACTTTTTTTGGATAGCCAGTTTATGTGTATTGTTTTTTATTTGCCAATGCATTAAATTTGTTTGATCTGGGCTAAACAGGCTCAGCTTGCCGAAGGTGCATGGACCTCCAAGCAGACAAGGAGGGAGACCTGCCCATACTCTGTCTCCACATAAAACAATAGTTCATTTAAAATATTTTTTTTTCCAAAACAATTCACCAAAACTCAAAAGTAATTTTCATATAATCACAAAAGAAAATTGAAGATTATTTCAAAACACATACTCTCATTAATAGTCGCCTTGTGTCAATAGTCTTGGAGATGGCCACAGTGAAAAGGACATCAGCCAAGTTGTGTGCATTAATTACAGACATCAATTTTGTTAACTCTTTCATCATTCTCCAATTCATAATGAGTAAGATTGCTGATTAAAAAACCCCAATCAAAACGAAACGCAAAAGGGCAATGATGGGATGACACATACTGTTCAGGACTCTTGTGGCAGTAGGTGACCACCCAAAAAGAGTATCCTACCACCTGTGTTCAGCATCTTTTCTTACTCTCTCTATGACATGGTGTATTTCTTTCACATTGTGATGAACAGTTACCAGTGCTTTCTGTCTATTCTTCTTGATCTTCTCCAATATTTCAATGAAGTCCTGATGAAGCAAAGATTGCTTTACCAAAGTAATGTTCATCCCAATGGGAGTAGGTAAATGTCCTGGTTTAGGGCAAATTTGGGAGAAAACCTCCAAAAGGTGGACCCTCCAGAAAACAAACCCACACGGCCCCTCCCCCCAACCGGGGCGGGAAGGATTCCTTGGAAACAAGTGGAAAGAACCTGTTTCTGTAACAGGCAAAGCACCCCGCAGCACACAAAAGGAACAATACCAGATGACACCACTCTTTCACCGCTCTGAAAAAGTAGACAACTTCAGAAAGTCTCTCTTGGGAGTGCTCGCTCTGTTATCAGTCTGTCCTGTGCTGGGGTAGCTGCTGCACCTTGGCCACAAGGTGCAAACTCTCGGTGTTTCCCAGGTCCCAGTCCGGAGCAGGCCTGAGTAGGTCCAAAGAAGGGAAAGGAGAAACAGTCCAGGGAAAATTTGGACTGCTTAGCTAAACTAACTAATGAGCAGGAGCAAAAAAGCAAGAGCAAAGCAGGAGCAAAGCCGAAGCAAGAGCAAAGCGAAAAGCAAAGCAAAAAGCAAAAGCAGCACCCATGTACTGCCCTGTCTCTGTGTCGTGCCAGCTGTGGGGGAGCGGCTGATAGCAAAACCAAAACAAAACATTCACTCTTCACAGCCAGTCTTGAAGGCACAGAACATGATATCCAGCATAAACAGGACACACGGATGGAGATACAAGCATCATAACGTCACCCTAGGACAGTAATAGTTTGTGAATCAGTCTTTAATTGGATTGAAAAAGGTAATGGGAGGTAACTGGAGCTTCTGAAGAAAAATCACATCCTGCAATTTTGTAAAGTTACAAGCGTAAAAATTTGAATGATTTTTACTATCCACTACTATATTTTCTATGAATACCATACCACAAGCAGTTCTAAAGCATGCACACCCATTGCCTATATATTTAAGGACTGTTTCGGAAATCTCGTTAGGATGAATTTCACAATGACAGATATTTTGTTCTGTGTCCAAACAAACATTTTGAGCTAGAATTGCATTACTTTCACAGATGAAGCCTTGTTCTTGGACAATAGAAGATTCCAAATTAACATGTTGCCATTTTTTTACCTGTTTGATGGGCCTATGTTCAGAAAGATTGGGAATAGCTCCATCATGATTTAGCCCTAATGCAATAATAGGAAATCTCAAATGCACTGAGGCATTGCGTACGGTTAACACAAGAGCTGTGGCTGTGTTTGTAATGGGGTGATAAGGAAAATTCACCAAGTTCCACCAGGACTGGAATTCTCTTTCAAAATCAGTGGCACTGTCCCAAATTCTTTTCTGAATTGCAGTAGGAAAATTGCCTTCACCTTCTCTTATCATTGAGGCAGCAACTGACTGCATCGACAATTGTGCCTGGATACAGCTAAGAGCCAAAGAAAGGTTGTTTTGTGTAGCACCGAGTGCATCAGTCTACCAATTTGTGATCACTTACATTTACCTTTTCCCAAGCTGGTAATATGTTTGATAGCAAGCACTGCTGTGTTCCCAAAGCCAATAAGGATGATTGCAGTGGTTGTTTTAATTTGGTCAAATCTCTATTTGTGGCAGCCAATTTATCCATTAGTACTTCAGAATCAATACTATTTAGGATTCCCAAACCTGTTCCCACAACACCGGTTATGTCTCTTAGTGTCAGTTCTTAAAGAAAAAACGGACTTTCTGTTTTTGCAGCCAGGTGGTCCAACCCTCAAAGGAAGTCTGCAAAAAAGGCAAACAGGCCAGCGGAATTTCTGAGACATTGTTTTGCATCATCAGCAATTTGACTTGTTTAAGAGACCGTGCCAGATTGAACAATATGTGTTGTTGACCAGTTTTCCTGATTATATATGGTCCAATTTCAAGACTTCTCGGTCTAAGCCTAAACGGTGGTTTGGCTGGAGTGGTGGTAGTGGAAGGTTGGTTCATACCATTTATTATCAACTTAAAAGAAAAGCCTTCACTAGTTTTGGACCAAAGACAAACTACTTCTGCAGTTTGTGTTAATGTAAAGTTGTGCCAACAGTCTTGTACGCTTGGGGGCGTACAAACCTGTTCACGCTTATTTGTCTGATCTGTCAAAACACCGATTGAGATTGCTTTGCTATAAGCAGTTCCACAAATCCTTCGGCTAATTTCTTCTCCCACTGCCCCTTGAAGCACCCAGGTTTTTTGTTTTTCCCATTCCTGCAAAGTGAACAAATCTTGGGACCAAGGCCATTTGGTAACACATAGACTAAGGGGACTCTCAGTCCTTTCTACCAATTGGGGTATAACTATTGTACTTCATGTGGGCTTTGTAGTCTCAGTCCCTTCTGCCCACTCGGATGTAACTACTGTACTCAATGTCAGCTTTGTGCTCTCAGTCCCTTCTACCCATTGGGGTGTAACTATGGTGCTCAGTGTGGGCTTCATGCTCTCAGTCCCATCTATTCCAGTGGGATGTAACTACGGTGCTCAGCGTGGGTTTTGTAATAGCGTCTATCTTAAATTTATGAGCTAAGCCTTTTCAACCTAACAGGTTGGTCAAGTTATTTTGCCAGCGGCATGTCACTTAAGTCGCTTTAGCTAAGGTAAAATTATGCCAGCAATCAATTGGTTCATTTTTACAATCCTTTGTACTTGCAACATTGTTCGTTTTGCGACCTAGAGTGTAATTACCAACATACTCCTGGCAGCAAAACAGAGTAAGGGGAATTTGTCTGGCACACTCCCACTTGTTTGTAGGACACAGTCTCGCTGAAGGGATATCCAGATCATTTTTCCCACCTGGTTCCATAAAATTTCTGGCAACTGTGATGGAGGTGGCTTTCTCATAGAGAGATCCTTCCATTTTTCTGCATGCTTCCACAATTGACTCACCAATTGTTCCAGTTAGGGCTCTAGTCCAGTCCTTCTAATCCCATCCCCACTCACTTGGACCATATACCTGGGAGTCATGCAGCGCTATAGGCTCTAGGTTCGGGTGGCCACCCTTGGGATACGCTCCTAGAACATTAGTGGGATGTAGGGTAGCTTCAGACCACAACCACTCAGCAGGATCCTGTCCATGGAATTGTGGTAGGATGTAGAAAAATATCACCAGTGTTATCATGGTTCAGATGATTCTCATGTCCCTCAGGGTTCTTCTGTAAAAGTAAAAACAACAGAAATCCTTCCACTGAGGGCAGAAAAGAGTTAAAATGATAGGATTATCCAGCATGTATTTATGTGCTGGATAAATGTGCTGGACTTTTTGAATCGTCAGGTCGCCGTAGTAAGGGAATGATGCTTGGAGCTGTCCATTCACCCCCCATCTACTGTTCACTCTTTTAACAGCTTCCCATAACCGAACGTCCCAATTTCCCTCCCGGGGCTTCAGAAGTCCTTTCAAAAAACCCTTGGTCCTTTCTAAGATCCCCCTAGCTTGAGGGTAGTGGAAAGGGGTGTGGAAAGTCACATTTTAGTCACAATGCTGTACACCTCTAGCAGTGAAGTGGGACCTGTGATCAGATTGAATTTCCTGTGGCTTTGGGAAAGTTCCAAACCACCCCTGCAAAGCTTTAACCGCATTATCACCTGTAGCTCTTTTCAAAGCATCAGCTTGAACCAACCCAAATACAATTTCTACTCCTACTAGCACAAAGTGTTTACCTCCTGACTTCTTAAAGGGGCCAATATAGTCTACCTGCCATGCGTCCCATAAGCCTTTACCCTTTCTTAAATGCAGAGGGTCATCTTCTAAAGGATGTCTCTCCAGTCACCTGCGACATTGCTCACAGCCTGATACGCATGTTTTACACATTTCCCTGGTAACCAGCCAACCACGAGCATGAGCTTCTTTGTACAAATCTTTCGCACCTGTGTGCTGTCTTTTTCCATGCAGCCATTCTAATAGTTGATCCCAGTCCTCAGGAATGAGTTCCTTTTTCAGGGGGCTGAGCCTTGCTAGTTCATCAGCTCTATTCTTCCACTCTCCTGCTGGATTTCCATCTGTTTGCTGAGAAGCTATCCAACCAACAGCAAAATTTCCTTGGCTTGCAACGTCTAAACTTTCTTGCCACTTTTCCTTTTGCCACACTGGACTTCTGTGAACTTCCCAATCATTTTGCTGCCAGAAAGGAAGCCACTCGGTACAACCTTTGTACACTGCGTAAGAGTCGGTGTAAATGCAGACAAGAGAAATGTTCTGTGCCTCACATCGGAAAACACTCCAAACAGCTATGAGTTCCCCAGCCTGAGCGCTGCCTTCCCCTTCGGTAATGATTCTTTCACCAAATGAGTTGTGTAAGAAAGCTGTTCTATATCTCCATACCTTCCCTTCCCCTTTTGCAGAGGCATCTGTGAACCAAGAACTTGCTGCTAGTTCAGGGGACAAAGGAAGGGCAGCTTTGATTACAGAGGCAGATTTATCTTGGCTGCTAACCAGGCTCTCAGTGCCTTGGATTGTTAGATTTTTAGCAGCATCTTCCGTTATTGAGACGGTATTACAATAGCCTTCCATCTGAGCATACCATTTCCTAACTTAGGCCCTTTGGGCTACCCCATCAGGTGGGGGGGGGGGGGGGGTCCCATTAGTGACAATTTTGATAACTTTGAAAGGGCTTCTTAGTACAAGAGACTGTTGTCATGCAGTTTTTTCGTCTTCTAGGAGAGCTAAGGTAGTGTATCTTTTCTCAGCATCTTTGAAACCCCAGGAATAAAAACCAAGAGGCCCTGTCGGACCCTTGGGACCCCACTGCCAAATGTGTACTGATAGCCCTGAGGAGGCAAATCCCCATTCCACCTGAAAGGGATCTGTGGGATGGATAGGGCCTAGTGCTTGGTGAGCTGTTGCCTCAAAAATCAGTAATTGCAATGCTTCTTCCTGAGAAGGAGTCCAATCCCATTTCATCCTTTTCCTCAGCAAGTCAAAAAGCGGCCTAGCAATTATTGAGAAATCTGGGATGTGTTTTCTCCAGAACACTAATAGTCCTAGAGCTTACTGGAGATCTTTCCTCGATTCAGGCATTTGAATCTGATCTAAAGAGGTTAGGGTATTGGGTGGAATACATGTCATACCTCCTTTCCACCAAATTCTCAAAATCTTCACTTCCTGAGACGGTTTCTGAATTTTCTCTGGGGGCATCTGCAAATCAAGACTTTTTAAGTGAGATACTATTTTCTACTGATGTTTCCCTACCACCTTTATTTCATCCTCCCCCCCAGCCCTCACCAGAATGTCATCAATGTATTGATTATCAGCTACAGGATCTGGTTTGGGTATTTTTTCTAATTCCTGGGCTAAAGCATGGTGGGCCAAAGTGGGGGAGTGTTTGTAGCCTTGGGGAAGCCTAGTGCAAGTGTATTGCTGTCCTTTCCCATGTGAAGGCAAAATGGTCCCTATCTTCTGGCTGTATAGGTATCATAAAGAAGATGTCTTTGACATCCATAGTTGCCGTTGCCATTGCCAGGTTGAGTGAGCCTTTTCTTGAATTGATGTTAATAATTCAGCTAAGTTTGGGACCACTGCTGTAAAAGGGTCTGTGTTGGCATTAAGCCTGCGAAAATCTACTGTTAATCTCCACTTTCCATTGGCTTTTCAGACTGGCCATACCGGTGAATTAAAAGGAGAATGTGTGTGAATTATTACCCCTTGGTTTCTCAAGTCCTGTAGAACTGCTTTGATACCTTCTCTGGCACCAGAAGGTAGAAGGTATTGTTTTACATTAGTTGTTTGATTATAGGGTAGGGAGGGTGCGGTTTGAAGCGGCCTAATGTTAAGTGGCAGTGTGCCAAAAGACCACAGAAATCCCTCAGAGTCTTCCCACTGCCTCCCAGCAAGGACACCCATTCCTAATCAATTATTTGGAATGTTCCCAATTACCATTTTGATGACTAGTTGATGCTCATCTCCAGGGAGCATCAGTTTGAGGCAACATTCATAGATTCTGTAGTTCCCAAAGCATTAAGAACACAGCATTGTCTCTTAGTTGGAACAATTCCACACCTCTGGGCATCCTTTTTTGTTAGTGCAGAGATTTGAGCCCCAATGTCAATCAAAAAGTTTACTAGTAGCCTTTGGAGGCCCGTGATAGCTGGGCTTAATATATCTCCTGATTTATTTTTAGTGAGCATTCTTAAATAAACCCAAGCTCCGCCCCTTTGCCCACCTGTAAGGGGCAGAGAGATTTGTTTCCCTAAAACCTTGTTGGTTTTGGTTCACTGCCTGTGTTCTGTGGGAGAGGCTGGGGGAGGGTTAGTTTTTGTCCCTGAGAAGGGAGGGGTGCACTGGGTTGAGCCGATGGATTTGGTGCCAATTATTTATTATTTTCTGCAATTTATCCAGGGGCAAACCATCCATCACCTCTTTGGGGACCCACTTTTGAATTCCCAACAACCACCAACGGTGGCAGTTAGAGATCTGTTTTCCTTTCTCTATATTTTCACTGTGAGGAGCCCCAATAAACCAAACACCTTTGGTTTTTTCCGATTTCTCCTCCGGGGTTTTTATAGGTCCATATTGTCTACAATAATTAATCAGATCTACTGCAACTTCACCCCATGTCCAAACTTTATGGCTACTGGCAGGTGAATCAGATTGAGAAGCTGAGGGCTGTGAGGGGGAAGAGTACAGAGTGAAGCCAGGATCTCTAGATCCTCTTTGGTCAGTGGAGTTCCTGAGGAATCTTATCTAGTCTTTCTACAGGATTCAAAGCCATTATGGTTTTCTGTAGAGTCATTGCTGTAGGTTTAAGCGTTTCTGGAAGCCCACTAATTCAATTGGTCATTAGTTCTGGCTTCACAGGTTATTGTATTGGGCATTCAAAACCAGGAACTAATTTCTTTTCATGAATCTTTTGCAGGCAGGCGGCTTTGTGGACACTTTCTAAGAGCTGGTCGGTGGTGTCAACGATTGCCAGGGGGTCACCCCTTTCCAATGGATTCATTCTCCCGGCCCAGAAAGACGTGCCCTGTGTCAGGGATGATGCGTCACACTTATCTCCTTATCTCCTGTTGTTAAGAAGACTCCACATCCCCAGTACCCACTGGCCTCCTGTTTGGTTAATTTAATTTGATGTCCACCACTGAGGGACACTCGGAAGACATATTCTGTCTCTGATTCTTGTGGGAGGCACCCGAATTCTTTTGACAGCTTAGCTAATTCCGTAGCACTGAACAGTATTTGTTTAGTTGTGATATGTGTGTCAAGATCCTCTTTCGGCAATGCAGAGAGACAGGGAGACCGACTCGGTAATCCCTTTTCTTTGGACCTCTTGAAACCTGCTCTGCACACCCAGAAGAGCACCGGCAGCTAGCACCTGTGGCCCACCAGGCCGGGCCTGGCCCGCGACATTTCCAGCACTGGAAGGACAGATAAGAGCCTGAGCGAGCTGAACTGCAACCCAGGGAGGGGACTTTCTCAGTTTGTCATCTCTTTTGGAGCAACAAGGGGTTTTATTGTTTAATATTGTTTAGGTTTTATTGTTTAATAAACAGGTTTTTTCCACTTCTTTCCAAGGAGCTATTTTCTCCTAGACCGGTTGGGGGGAGTGGCCAAATGAATCTGCTTTCCTAGAGGAGACCCTTTGGGGGTTCTCTCCAAAATGTGCCCTTAACCAGGACAGGAGTATAGCTACCAAACGTGGAGAGACACAGTCCATGTTCTCAGCAGGATAAGTCAGTATCAGCAGTGAGTGGGACCCACTGTTTCAGGACTGCTTTCTGGGGGAAACCAGTCTAGGTCCTGTAGGCACATCTGTAGGCAACACTCAGCAGGCATCCTGCTTCAGTCAGGCCAGCACCCCTGCATCAGAATCACAGGTGTCTCAGTCTCAGTTCTTGGTAGGGGGGCTTCAATCTCCGTGCCTCACAGTGGTAGTGGAGCAGATGAAGGATTTTCCATGGGGGGGGCTACCAAAGTTGCCTCAGCAACTTCATCTGGCCAAGAGGTGGGAAAATTCCTGGCCTATTGTCGCAAAGCAGGTGCAAGCATATAGGCCGCATCACCCTTTGGCAGGCCCTGCTAGAAGCAGTCACTGTAGACGCATCTGTGAACAATCACTTGGCAGGCCAGAATTCTGCTCAGGGGCTTCAGGATTTTTGGCATTCATCCACCACCGGCAGGCCAGAATTCCCATCAGGGTCTTTAGGGTCCCCATGTCTGTCCTGGGAATGGTCGTGAAGCAAATGAGGGGAACTTCAGACCGCCTTTCACACAGATCAGAAAATCTATTTACTGAAATGGCCAAAAAGAATGCATAACATTTACAATTGAGGGGGAAAAAGAAAACCAAACTCAAACCATTGGAGCAATATCATTCTAGAGAATTCCATGTATCTATGAAAAATACAAAAAACTTCTATTTTCAAACGCACCTACAAATCACCATTTTGCTTTTTTTTTTTTTTTTTTTAAAGCTCTGGCACTTACCTGATTCCTTTTTGAGTTAGTTCAGCTCATTAATCTGGTAAAAGAGCAGCTAAAAATAAATGGAAAAACCTATGGGGAACAGGATGCTGAAGCGGTCAAGCTGAGGAAGGATTGTCCTTCTCGGACGTCCTGGCTAGCTATCTAGCTCCTCTAGCAGTAGGGGGGCACTATCCTGATTTCCGTGGTTTGGGACAGCACCTAAGGCAAACGTCCTGCGCTATGACAGCAGCTCTACTTTGTGGTAGGACGTGGCTTGGCTTATGGCTACAGTCAGCAGAAAAAGAGAGAGGACTCCAGTTGTGGTGAATCCAGGTTTATTGGGTCCCAGGGGAAACCGACAGCCGAAGAGAGTTTCTGGGTTGGTTGCAACAGCTTATAAGGAGGGAGGGAAACAGGGGAGGAGTCAGTCCTTGGACGAATAGAGGTTTAGAGGGGAGTGGGATACAAAAGATTGACTTAGGGGAGACCACAAATGGGGATAACTTGAGGGTGGGGCTGCAGCCCCTGAACCAATCACTCGACGCTCTAGCTGGAAGTTTCTAGAGAGAAGGGTGGGAGCGCCGAGTGACAGACAGGGCAGTGGGGAGGGATTTGAGAAAGAATACATTAGTCTCAAAGACAACTGGGGAGGAGTTGGGATAACTGGCAGCACAAGGGAGGGAGAAGAGAACCATGGCAGAACCATTAGATGATAGGGGGGAACAGAACAGTCCAACTTATACAGACACAACAATACATCTCCCCCTTTTTTGTTTAAAAAAAAAATAATGAAAGGTCTAAAAGGAGGTAAATTGAACTTGGTTATTGAACTTCGAGTCATAGTAAACGTCTCCGAACCCGGGGTGGCTCAGCGTATCTGAAGCCCATTGATTCTCTTCTGCAGCCTGAACTTGGTAATTGAACTCTGAGTCGTAGTAAACTTCTCCGAACCAGGGGTGGCTCAGCGTATCTGAAGCCCACTGATCCTCTTCTGCAGCCTGTCCATCATTGGACTGTCCACCATCTGATTGTCCATCATGTAGGCTCACCACGTTGTTGATGCTCGGAGTGGGTACCAAATTAATTAACAGTCTCTTAACTAATCTCCAAATGATGGAGGAGGCAAATAAGACTACAACTAAAATTAAAAGAACTAAAAGCACAGCCCTTAAAATCAACCCTACCCAACCTGAGAGGCCCCATCCTGAGAAAATGTCCCTCAGCCAGTCCGATGTTTCTTTCTTAATGTCATTGACCATGTCTCACATCTTCTTGATAGCACTTCTTGTGTCCTCAGCTTTTGTTGAAAAATTGAGGCAGCAGAGGCCCCCGAATTCTTCGCACTGGTGGTGGTGAAGGAGGAGAAGAAAGTCGAGGGCCACCCTATTTTGCAATGTTTCCTTCCTTGTAATTTCCTTGTCTGATAGGAGGTCTGATAATGCAGCTGATATAAGATTGGCTTGTTTAGCCACCCAAAACTCTAGGTGGGCCAATTTGCCTAGAGCCTTGGCTGCGTATACCCAGGGCAAAACCACAGTAATTGCAACTCCTTTGGGTTTAGACCAATGAATAATTTCTGAGTCACAGTCTGGGTCAAGATTTCTAAGATCTCTTTTGGAACGGGCCGAATTCAGTGTGACATTTTTTAATATCCAATTATTAATTTGAGTTTTGTTGGGGGTAAACAGCAACAGCCGTCCGAAAGTGCAAGGGCCTCCGATAAGGCGAGAGGGGATGCCTGCCCATGCTCGGTCTCCGCAAACCAAAAAGACACCACGGGGTAGGGATAAAGGTTTGTAATCAAAGGTGGATGCCATATCTATATGGGCAACAACTTCGCACCATAAACTGGCAGTATATTCTTTTTTGAACTGCCAAACTGATTGGAATAACTTATCTGGAGGGTTGGGGGTGAACATAAACTGAATGCAGAGGGAGGCGTTGGCAGAGCCGAGCAATTCGAATTCCAGGGTTCGGAATCCAAAGGTGTCAGACCTTGGATTCCGTCCCTCCAACCGATGTTAGGATCCAAACCAGGAGAATAGGCAACCTTTTGGGGCATCAGGGGAGCAAGGGAAGTAGCAAGGGAAGAGGGGAAATCATTAGGAGGGGAGGGATCCCCACAAGGCAAGACGACATTGGGTCCTCGGCCGATGCCATGTTAAGGCAGATGTGATCCTGGCCGACGACTTTTGTGAGTGTCTTCCAGGCATTAGCTTTGGGCTGAGGAACAATCCATTGTTCCAACGGTGGAACAAAGGATCAGAATGCAGTCACCAGGAGGATGACAGCAGCTTGAGAAGGAGCCATCAGGTTGGCGTCGCTAAAACAACAGAAAAACAAAATTGAGAAACAAGTTCAAAAACCTTGATTCTGCCCCAGGAGGAGGTCTAGATCTTGGCTGAAGGGTTTGCGCTTCCTCCTCCAACAGGCCTCCTCGACCTGTGCCACAACCCTGACTACGGTGCTTTCCTTGGAAGAAAGGGCCTGACCCATTTCGATGGAACCCATTTCAAACCTGAGGGAGTGGACACGCATGTGTATCCCCTTCCCCAGGTTACCAGGTCAAAGGGCCCTTCTGTCTTCCAGGTCTCTGGATCCTTGACTAGGACTGGAGGCCTGACTTTCAGGTGCAACTGTTCGTGGTGACCAAAGTGCCTCACTATAGGGGGATTCAGGTTATCAAAGGAGCAATTTAAAAAAATTAATTGTAAAAAGTGCCTTGGACAGTCAGACTTGTGGGGACTCCAACTTCACTGCCATGCGTTGATGTTCCAGAACTTTTTTCAGGCTCTGGTGGGTCCTCTCCACCATGGCTTGGCCTGTCAGGGAATAGGGGATGACGGTCTTGTGCTCTATTCCCCATTGCTGCAGGAAGCTCCTGAGTTCCCTGAATTTGTACGCTGGGCCTTTGTCAGTTTTGATGACCTTGGGGATGCCCAGCACAGAGAAAGCCTGCACAAGAGCCTGTTTTTCTGTGTCGGCTGCTTTCTCCCCTGTATGGGCGGAAGCATAGACTGCACCGGAGAAGGTATCCACAGAAACATGGACATAATTCAACCAGCCAAAAGATGGGACATGTGTCATGTCCATTTGCCACACCTTACAACTAGACAAGCCTCGGGTTGACACCGGAGCTGATGGATGGGAGTTGATGGGACTGGCACTGAGGGCACATAGCCACAATTGCCTTGGCCTGTTCTTGAGTGATCTGAAATTGTCGAACAAGGCCAGGGGCGTTTTGGTTGAATAGCTGGTGGCTAATCTTAGCTTGGCTGAACGCATCCGGGAGTGGAGCAATCTGGACTGGAGCGGCAAGGGCATCAGCTCTTCAACTGCCCTCTGCAATGAACCCTGGCAGGTCGGTGTGTGATCTGACATGCATTACGAAAAAGGTTGCACTCAGTGGGAGACCAGTGTGACTAATCTTGAGAGCAAGTTGAACAAGGGAATGTTGGACACTTCCTGCAATATTGCATTTTCTGCCCTGGACACTACACCTGCAACGTAAGACGAATCTGTGACCAAATTGAATGGTTCAGAGAACCTCTCAAAAGCCCTGACAACTGCGTCCAACTCAGCTACTTGAGGTGATCCTTCCACCTCAATAACATCAGCCTCCCACCGCTGGGTTTGAGGATCCTTCCAAGTCATTACAGACTTGTGGGATGCTCTGGACGCACCAGTAAACGCAGTCAGTGCCTTCAGAGGGGTTTGGCTCTGAACACTTTTTAATGACAAGGAAAATTGAACATCCTGATTAAAAATTTTGTGGGCTGGCCGATCAACAGCGATTTGGCCGGTGTAGCTGTCCAGTGCAAATTGTAACATCTCATTCTCTCGGAGCAGTTTGTCAAATGTGTCCTTTTTGAATTGGCCCAATTTCAATTGGATGGGGATGTGAATGCAGTCAAAATCACAACCTGCAAGCTCCCTGATCCGCAATCTTTCCTTGCGGATCAGTTCTGCCACCAGCTCTTGTGGCTGAGGAAGACCCACTCTATAATTAAAAAAGGGTCTCTCGAGCCTTGGCCCTTGTCCTTGGGTGACTCGTCCCACTGAAAAATCACCCCATGGAGGTGTGGCAACTTTCCTAGAATAATAAACTTGAACGGCAGACCCAGCTGATATCTGTGGGCCTGCCTGGCTGAAATGGACTCTTGGATTTTCTCCAGTGCTGTCTGTGCCTCCTGGCTGAGTGACCTAGGATAACTGAGCTCCTATCCCCCTTTCAATAAATTGAAAAGGGGGGCTAGGTCATCGGTTGGAATTCCTAGCCAAGGCCTTACCCAATTCAAAGACCCACACAACTGGTGGACATCTGCCAAGGTCTTAATGCTGGTCTTTATAACCAGTTTTTGTGGCACAATAGTCCGCCTGCTAATCTCCAGACCCAGGTACTCCCAGAGTGGCTTTCACTGAATTTTTTCCTCCTGAAGCTCGAACCCTGCAGCAATCAATGCATTGATTGTCAGGTCAAGCATGTAAGTGCATCTGTTGGAGCACAAACAAGTATATTGTCCATATAATGGAAAATTATAGTGTCTTTCGCTGCTGTACATACTGGGGACAACAAGGAAGCGACGTACCACTGGAAGATAACAGGGCTATTTTTCATTCCTTTTGGTACAACATGCCAATGGTAGCGCTTCCTTGGGGCTTCACAGTTGATGGCCAGGACCGTGAAGGCAAAACGTGGGGCATCATCAGGGTGTAGGGGAATTTGAAAGAAACAATCTTTTATATGTACAATTGCCAAATTCCAATTTTGGGGGAGCATCATTGGGGACAGCATCCCTGGTTGGGGAGGACCCATGTCCTTAATGACATTACTAATTTGGCAGAGGTTGTGCAGGAGCCACCACTTATCTTTGTTGGGTTTTTTTATGACAAAAGCTGAGGAGTTCCATTCCGACATGGTCTCTACCAGATTACCCTTAAGTAGCTGCTCCTGGACGAGATCGTTGAGCACCTTCAATTTTTGTTTATTGAGCAGCCACTGTTCTACCCATACTGGTTTATCGGTTTTCCAATGCAGCTTCTGGGTAGAGTGCTCTTCAGTGACTACAGCCCAATAAACCTGGGGAGCTGCTGGGAAGTCAATTCTGGCTCCCCACTGGGCAAGAAGGTCTCTCCCCCACAGGGGTTCCCTATATTCCAAAACAAATGGGCATATAGATGCCAATTGCCCATCTGGCCCCTTAATTTGCATGATACTCTTGGATTGTCTCGCCAATTGCATGCCCCCGACACCTTGAACGTGACCAGCCACATCCTGCAACTCCCAATGTGATGGCCATTCCTGAGAAGGAATGATCGTCACATTGCCCCTGTGTCCAAAAGCCCCCTGTTCTCCACCCCTCGAAAGGCAGCAGGTGATCCAGGGTTTTTCTCGCCCCAAAACCTGGGCCCAGGCTGCTGTGTGAGGGATATCTTGCTGAGGTGTGTAAGGCACCTCTAGACAGGTCAGCTCAGGCACTGGGATGGCCTGAGCTACAACCTGACCTTTAGGCAGGAAGAGGGGAGGGCAGACACAGTACAGCCCCATAGAAAAATTCCCTGGGTCAGATGCTAAGAGACCTGGGACTAAATTTACTTCAACTGGTGTAAACTTTGTGTCTCCTAGGATGACATACTTACACTCGATCTGTTGCCAGTTACGTGGGCACTTGAAGCAAAGAGTTACCAGATGGAAGTTGGAGTCTCTTAGATGGAGTGGTTCAGTCAGCTGCAACCTGAAAGGGACACTTCTGGAAAGCCCTAAGGAGTTTGGGGCCCTAAGGAGTTGCAGGCTCCTCATTGCCAGCAGCTTTAGTTTTGGAGAAAATCAGCCAAGTTTGCAAATTTCAGAAAGGGAATGAAGCAGATGGCCAGGGCGAGTGGCCTGAAACTGACCCCATTTTCATGAGGAAAAGAAGTCATGTCCCCAGGGTCTGGGTATCAAAAAAAGGTGGACTTTGGGGCTCTAAGGATTTGAAAATTCCTAGTTGCCGTCAGCTTTAGTTGTGGAGGAATCCAGCAAAGTTTAAAAATTTCTCACTGGGCACTGCCCGGTTGGCCAGGGCAAATGGCTGCAAAGAGAGGCCATTTTCCATGGGAAAGAGAAGTCCTTTCCCCACGGACTGGGTGTCAGATGAAAGGTGGCATCTGGGGCTCTAAGGACTTGCAGGTCCTAGTTGCTGGCAGCTTTAGTTTTGGAAGAATCCAGCACAGTTTGCAAATTTCTCGCTTGGCACTGCCCTGCCTGCCAGGCCAATTGGCCACAAATGAAGGCCATTTTCCATGGGAAAAAGAAGTCCTTTCCCCAGGGTCTCAGTAATATGTTCAAGGTGGCGTTTGAGGCTCTAAGTACTTCCAAGGCCCTAGTTGCTGCCAGCTTTTCTTTTGGAAAAATCCAGCAACGATTGCATCATTCTAGCTAGGCTCCCACTTTCTGCCAGGGTGAGTGGCTGCCAAGGGAGGCCATTTGCCATGGGAAAAAGAAGTCCTTTCCCCAGGGTCTGGGTGTCAGATGAAAGGTGGCCTTTGGGGTTCTGAGGACTTGTAGGGTAGTACTTACTGGCTAGAGTAGAGGAAATGGATTCTATTTGAATATCTGTCTAGAGGCTTTGCCCCACAGGTCCTGGTTGTCCTTGATGGGCTGCAGCTGTGAGCATTGAAGAGAACTGGGATAAAAGGGGGCGGCGTAGCCATTCAGGGAGAGCCTTGAAGGAGCCCTGAACTGGGAAAGAACAGCATGCAGAAGAAAGCGTCTGTGCTGTGAAGATCTGCAGCCATAAGAACACACCGAGGAGGTATGGACTTTAGCAATCTGAGAACAGCATGATGGGACTCTAGAGAAATAGAACAACAACAAGTGGCAGCTTTCGATTTGGAGCAATCCAGCAAAGCTTGCAAATTTCTTGCTGGGCACCACCCTCTTGGTCAGGGCGAGTGGCCAGAAATGGAGGCCATTTTCCATGGGGAAAACGAAGTCATTGGCCCAGGCTCTGGGTGTCAGATGACAGGTGGCATCTGGGGCTCTAAGGACTTGCAGGGTCCTAGTTGCTGGCAGCTTTCGTTCTGGAAGGATCCAGCAGAGTTTGTAGATTCCTGGCTTGGCACTGCCCTGCCTGCCAGGCCAAGTGGCCACAAATGAAGGCCATTTTCCATGGGAAAAAGAAGTCCTTTCCCCAGGGTCTCAGGAATATGTTCAAGGTGGCGTTTGAGGCTCTAAGTACTTCCAGGGCCCTAGTTGCTGCCAGCTTTTCTTTTGGAAAAATCCAGCAACGATTGCATCATTCTAGCTAGGCTCCCACTTTCTGCCAGGGTGAGTGGCTGCCAAGGGAGGCCATTTGCCATGGGAAAAAGAAGTCCTTTCCCCAGGGTCTGGGTGTCAGATGAAAGGTGGCCTTTGGGGTTCTGAGGACTTGTAGGGTAGTACTTACTGGCTAGAGTAGAGGAAATGGATTCTATTTGAATATCTGTCTAGAGGCTTTGCCCCACAGGTCCTGGTTGTCCTTGATGGGCTGCAGCTGTGAGCATTGAAGAGAACTGGGATAAAAGGGGGCGGCGTAGCCATTCAGGGAGAGCCTTGAAGGAGCCCTGAACTGGGAAAGAACAGCATGCAGAAGAAAGCGTCTGTGCTGTGAAGATCTGCAGCCATAAGAACACACCGAGGAGGTATGGACTTTAGCAATCTGAGAACAGCATGATGGGACTCTAGAGAAATAGAACAACAACAAGTGGCAGCTTTCGATTTGGAGCAATCCAGCAAAGCTTGCAAATTTCTTGCTGGGCACCACCCTCTTGGTCAGGGCGAGTGGCCAGAAATGGAGGCCATTTTCCATGGGGAAAACGAAGTCATTGGCCCAGGCTCTGGGTGTCAGATGACAGGTGGCATCTGGGGCTCTAAGGACTTGCAGGGTCCTAGTTGCTGGCAGCTTTCGTTCTGGAAGGATCCAGCAGAGTTTGTAGATTCCTGGCTTGCCACTGCCCTGCCTGCCAGGCCAAGTGGCCACAAATGAAGGCCATTTGCCATGGGAAAAAGAAGTCCTTTCCCCAGGGTCTCAGGAATATGTTCAAGGTGGCGTTTGAGGCTCTAAATACTTCCAAGGCCCTAGTTGCTGCCAGCTTTTCTTTTGGAAAAATCCAGCAACGATTGCATCATTCTAGCTAGGCTCCCACTTTCTGCCAGGGTGAGTGGCTGCCAAGGGAGGCCATTTGCCATGGGAAAAAGAAGTCCTTTCCCCAGGGTCTGGGTGTCAGATGAAAGGTGGCCTTTGGGGTTCTGAGGACTTGTAGGGTAGTACTTACTGGCTAGAGTAGAGGAAATGGATTCTATTTGAATATCTGTCTAGAGGCTTTGCCCCACAGGTCCTGGTTGTCCTTGATGGGCTGCAGCTGTGAGCATTGAAGAGAACTGGGATAAAAGGGGGCGGCGTAGCCATTCAGGGAGAGCCTTGAAGGAGCCCTGAACTGGGAAAGAACAGCATGCAGAAGAAAGCGTCTGTGCTGTGAAGATCTGCAGCCATAAGAACACACCGAGGAGGTATGGACTTTAGCAATCTGAGAACAGCATGATGGGACTCTAGAGAAATAGAACAACAACAAGTGGCAGCTTTCGATTTGGAGCAATCCAGCAAAGCTTGCAAATTTCTTGCTGGGCACCACCCTCTTGGTCAGGGCGAGTGGCCAGAAATGGAGGCCATTTTCCATGGGGAAAACGAAGTCATTGGCCCAGGCTCTGGGTGTCAGATGACAGGTGGCATCTGGGGCTCTAAGGACTTGCAGGGTCCTAGTTGCTGGCAGCTTTCGTTCTGGAAGGATCCAGCAGAGTTTGTAGATTCCTGGCTTGGCACTGCCCTGCCTGCCAGGCCAAGTGGCCACAAATGAAGGCCATTTGCCATGGGAAAAAGAAGTCCTTTCCCCAGGGTCTCAGGAATATGTTCAAGGTGGCGTTTGAGGCTCTAAGTACTTCCAGGGCCCTAGTTGCTGCCAGCTTTTCTTTTGGAAAAATCCAGCAACGATTGCATCATTCTAGCTAGGCTCCCACTTTCTGCCAGGGTGAGTGGCTGCCAAGGGAGGCCATTTGCCATGGGAAAAAGAAGTCCTTTCCCCAGGGTCTGGGTGTCAGATGAAAGGTGGCCTTTGGGGTTCTGAGGACTTGTAGGGTAGTACTTACTGGCTAGAGTAGAGGAAATGGATTCTATTTGAATATCTGTCTAGAGGCTTTGCCCCACAGGTCCTGGTTGTCCTTGATGGGCTGCAGCTGTGAGCATTGAAGAGAACTGGGATAAAAGGGGGCGGCTTAGCCATTCAGGGAGAGCCTTGAAGGAGCCCTGAACTGGGAAAGAACAGCATGCAGAAGAAAGCGTCTGTGCTGTGAAGATCTGCAGCCATAAGAACACACCGAGGAGGTATGGACTTTAGCAATCTGAGAACAGCATGATGGGACTCTAGAGAAATAGAACAACAACAAGTGGCAGCTTTCGATTTGGAGCAATCCAGCAAAGCTTGCAAATTTCTTGCTGGGCACCACCCTCTTGGTCAGGGCGAGTGGCCAGAAATGGAGGCCATTTTCCATGGGGAAAACGAAGTCATTGGCCCAGGCTCTGGGTGTCAGATGACAGGTGGCATCTGGGGCTCTAAGGACTTGCAGGGTCCTAGTTGCTGGCAGCTTTCGTTCTGGAAGGATCCAGCAGAGTTTGTAGATTCCTGGCTTGGCACTGCCCTGCCTGCCAGGCCAAGTGGCCACAAATGAAGGCCATTTTCCATGGGAAAAAGATGTCCTTTCCCCAGGGTCTCAGGAATATGTTCAAGGTGGCGTTTGAGGCTCTAAGTACTTCCAGGGCCCTAGTTGCTGCCAGCTTTTCTTTTGGAAAAATCCAGCAACGATTGCATCATTCTAGCTAGGCTCCCACTTTCTGCCAGGGTGAGTGGCTGCCAAGGGAGGCCATTTGCCATGGGAAAAAGAAGTCCTTTCCCCAGGGTCTGGGTGTCAGATGAAAGGTGGCCTTTGGGGTTCTGAGGACTTGTAGGGTAGTACTTACTGGCTAGAGTAGAGGAAATGGATTCTATTTGAATATCTGTCTAGAGGCTTTGCCCCACAGGTCCTGGTTGTCCTTGATGGGCTGCAGCTGTGAGCATTGAAGAGAACTGGGATAAAAGGGGGCGGCGTAGCCATTCAGGGAGAGCCTTGAAGGAGCCCTGAACTGGGAAAGAACAGCATGCAGAAGAAAGCGTCTGTGCTGTGAAGATCTGCAGCCATAAGAACACACCGAGGAGGTATGGACTTTAGCAATCTGAGAACAGCATGATGGGACTCTAGAGAAATAGAACAACAACAAGTGGCAGCTTTCGATTTGGAGCAATCCAGCAAAGCTTGCAAATTTCTTGCTGGGCACCACCCTCTTGGTCAGGGCGAGTGGCCAGAAATGGAGGCCATTTTCCATGGGGAAAACGAAGTCATTGGCCCAGGCTCTGGGTGTCAGATGACAGGTGGCATCTGGGGCTCTAAGGACTTGCAGGGTCCTAGTTGCTGGCAGCTTTCGTTCTGGAAGGATCCAGCAGAGTTTGTAGATTCCTGGCTTGGCACTGCCCTGCCTGCCAGGCCAAGTGGCCACAAATGAAGGCCATTTTCCATGGGAAAAAGAAGTCCTTTCCCCAGGGTCTCAGGAATATGTTCAAGGTGGCGTTTGAGGCTCTAAGTACTTCCAGGGCCCTAGTTGCTGCCAGCTTTTCTTTTGGAAAAATCCAGCAACGATTGCATCATTCTAGCTAGGCTCCCACTTTCTGCCAGGGTGAGTGGCTGCCAAGGGAGGCCATTTGCCATGGGAAAAAGAAGTCCTTTCCCCAGGGTCTGGGTGTCAGATGAAAGGTGGCCTTTGGGGTTCTGAGGACTTGTAGGGTAGTACTTACTGGCTAGAGTAGAGGAAATGGATTCTATTTGAATATCTGTCTAGAGGCTTTGCCCCACAGGTCCTGGTTGTCCTTGATGGGCTGCAGCTGTGAGCATTGAAGAGAACTGGGATAAAAGGGGGCGGCGTAGCCATTCAGGGAGAGCCTTGAAGGAGCCCTGAACTGGGAAAGAACAGCATGCAGAAGAAAGCGTCTGTGCTGTGATGATCTGCAGCCATAAGAACACACCGAGGAGGTATGGACTTTAGCAATCTGAGAACAGCATGATGGGACTCTAGAGAAATAGAACAACAACAAGTGGCAGCTTTAGATTTGGAGCAATCCAGCAAAGCTTGCAAATTTCTTGCTGGGCACCACCCTCTTGGTCAGGGCGAGTGGCCAGAAATGGAGGCCATTTTCCATGGGGAAAACGAAGTCATTGGCCCAGGCTCTGGGTGTCAGATGAAAGGTGGCATCTGGGGCTCTAAGGACTTGCAGGGTCCTAGTTGCTGGCAGCTTTCGTTCTGGAAGGATCCAGCAGAGTTTGTAGATTCCTGGCTTGGCACTGCCCTGCCTGCCAGGCCAAGTGGCCACAAATGAAGGCCATTTTCCATGGGAAAAAGATGTCCTTTCCCCAGGGTCTCAGGAATATGTTCAAGGTGGCGTTTGAGGCTCTAAGTACTTCCAGGGCCCTAGTTGCTGCCAGCTTTTCTTTTGGAAAAATCCAGCAACGATTGCATCATTCTAGCTAGGCTCCCACTTTCTGCCAGGGTGAGTGGCTGCCAAGGGAGGCCATTTGCCATGGGAAAAAGAAGTCCTTTCCCCAGGGTCTGGGTGTCAGATGAAAGGTGGCCTTTGGGGTTCTGAGGACTTGTAGGGTAGTACTTACTGGCTAGAGTAGAGGAAATGGATTCTATTTGAATATCTGTCGAGAGGCTTTGCCCCACAGGTCCTGGTTGTCCTTGATGGGCTGCAGCTGTGAGCATTGAAGAGAACTGGGATAAAAGGGGGCGGCGTAGCCATTCAGGGAGAGCCTTGAAGGAGCCCTGAACTGGGAAAGAACAGCATGCAGAAGAAAGCGTCTGTGCTGTGAAGATCTGCAGCCATAAGAACACACCGAGGAGGTATGGACTTTAGCAATCTGAGAACAGCATGATGGGACTCTAGAGAAATAGAACAACAACAAGTGGCAGCTTTCGATTTGGAGCAATCCAGCAAAGCTTGCAAATTTCTTGCTGGGCACCACCCTCTTGGTCAGGGCGAGTGGCCAGAAATGGAGGCCATTTTCCATGGGGAAAACGAAGTCATTGGCCCAGGCTCTGGGTGTCAGATGACAGGTGGCATCTGGGGCTCTAAGGACTTGCAGGGTCCTAGTTGCTGGCAGCTTTCGTTCTGGAAGGATCCAGCAGAGTTTGTAGATTCCTGGCTTGGCACTGCCCTGCCTGCCAGGCCAAGTGGCCACAAATGAAGGCCATTTTCCATGGGAAAAAGATGTCCTTTCCCCAGGGTCTCAGGAATATGTTCAAGGTGGCGTTTGAGGCTCTAAATACTTCCAGGGCCCTAGTTGCTGCCAGCTTTTCTTTTGGAAAAATCCAGCAACGATTGCATCATTCTAGCTAGGCTCCCACTTTCTGCCAGGGTGAGTGGCTGCCAAGGGAGGCCATTTGCCATGGGAAAAAGAAGTCCTTTCCCCAGGGTCTGGGTGTCAGATGAAAGGTGGCCTTTGGGGTTCTGAGGACTTGTAGGGTAGTACTTACTGGCTAGAGTAGAGGAAATGGATTCTATTTGAATATCTGTCTAGAGGCTTTGCCCCACAGGTCCTGGTTGTCCTTGATGGGCTGCAGCTGTGAGCATTGAAGAGAACTGGGATAAAAGGGGGCGGCGTAGCCATTCAGGGAGAGCCTTGAAGGAGCCCTGAACTGGGAAAGAACAGCATGCAGAAGAAAGCGTCTGTGCTGTGAAGATCTGCAGCCATAAGAACACACCGAGGAGGTATGGACTTTAGCAATCTGAGAACAGCATGATGGGACTCTAGAGAAATAGAACAACAACAAGTGGCAGCTTTCGATTTGGAGCAATCCAGCAAAGCTTGCAAATTTCTTGCTGGGCACCACCCTCTTGGTCAGGGCGAGTGGCCAGAAATGGAGGCCATTTTCCATGGGGAAAACGAAGTCATTGGCCCAGGCTCTGGGTGTCAGATGACAGGTGGCGTCTGGGGCTCTAAGGACTTGCAGGGTCCTAGTTGCTGGCAGCTTTCGTTCTGGAAGGATCCAGCAGAGTTTGTAGATTCCTGGCTTGGCACTGCCCTGCCTGCCAGGCCAAGTGGCCACAAATGAAGGCCATTTTCCATGGGAAAAAGATGTCCTTTCCCCAGGGTCTCAGGAATATGTTCAAGGTGGCGTTTGAGGCTCTAAGTACTTCCAGGGCCCTAGTTGCTGCCAGCTTTTCTTTTGGAAAAATCCAGCAACGATTGCATCATTCTAGCTAGGCTCCCACTTTCTGCCAGGGTGAGTGGCTGCCAAGGGAGGCCATTTGCCATGGGAAAAAGAAGTCCTTTCCCCAGGGTCTGGGTGTCAGATGAAAGGTGGCCTTTGGGGTTCTGAGGACTTGTAGGGTAGTACTTACTGGCTAGAGTAGAGGAAATGGATTCTATTTGAATATCTGTCTAGAGGCTTTGCCCCACAGGTCCTGGTTGTCCTTGATGGGCTGCAGCTGTGAGCATTGAAGAGAACTGGGATAAAAGGGGGCGGCGTAGCCATTCAGGGAGAGCCTTGAAGGAGCCCTGAACTGGGAAAGAACAGCATGCAGAAGAAAGCGTCTGTGCTGTGAAGATCTGCAGCCATAAGAACACACCGAGGAGGTATGGACTTTAGCAATCTGAGAACAGCATGATGGGACTCTAGAGAAATAGAACAACAACAAGTGGCAGCTTTCGATTTGGAGCAATCCAGCAAAGCTTGCAAATTTCTTGCTGGGCACCACCCTCTTGGTCAGGGCGAGTGGCCAGAAATGGAGGCCATTTTCCATGGGGAAAACGAAGTCATTGGCCCAGGCTCTGGGTGTCAGATGACAGGTGGCGTCTGGGGCTCTAAGGACTTGCAGGGTCCTAGTTGCTGGCAGCTTTCGTTCTGGAAGGATCCAGCAGAGTTTGTAGATTCCTGGCTTGGCACTGCCCTGCCTGCCAGGCCAAGTGGCCACAAATGAAGGCCATTTTCCATGGGAAAAAGATGTCCTTTCCCCAGGGTCTCAGGAATATGTTCAAGGTGGCGTTTGAGGCTCTAAGTACTTCCAGGGCCCTAGTTGCTGCCAGCTTTTCTTTTGGAAAAATCCAGCAACGATTGCATCATTCTAGCTAGGCTCCCACTTTCTGCCAGGGTGAGTGGCTGCCAAGGGAGGCCATTTGCCATGGGAAAAAGAAGTCCTTTCCCCAGGGTCTGGGTGTCAGATGAAAGGTGGCCTTTGGGGTTCTGAGGACTTGTAGGGTAGTACTTACTGGCTAGAGTAGAGGAAATGGATTCTATTTGAATATCTGTCTAGAGGCTTTGCCCCACAGGTCCTGGTTGTCCTTGATGGGCTGCAGCTGTGAGCATTGAAGAGAACTGGGATAAAAGGGGGCGGCGTAGCCATTCAGGGAGAGCCTTGAAGGAGCCCTGAACTGGGAAAGAACAGCATGCAGAAGAAAGCGTCTGTGCTGTGAAGATCTGCAGCCATAAGAACACACCGAGGAGGTATGGACTTTAGCAATCTGAGAACAGCATGATGGGACTCTAGAGAAATAGAACAACAACAAGTGGCAGCTTTCGATTTGGAGCAATCCAGCAAAGCTTGCAAATTTCTTGCTGGGCACCACCCTCTTGGTCAGGGCGAGTGGCCAGAAATGGAGGCCATTTTCCATGGGGAAAACGAAGTCATTGGCCCAGGCTCTGGGTGTCAGATGACAGGTGGCATCTGGGGCTCTAAGGACTTGCAGGGTCCTAGTTGCTGGCAGCTTTCGTTCTTGAAGGATCCAGCAGAGTTTGTAGATTCCTGGCTTGGCACTGCCCTGCCTGCCAGGCCAAGTGGCCACAAATGAAGGCCATTTTCCATGGGAAAAAGAAGTCCTTTCCCCAGGGTCTCAGGAATATGTTCAAGGTGGCGTTTGAGGCTCTAAGTACTTCCAGGGCCCTAGTTGCTGCCAGCTTTTCTTTTGGAAAAATCCAGCAACGATTGCATCATTCTAGCTAGGCTCCCACTTTCTGCCAGGGTGAGTGGCTGCCAAGGGAGGCCATTTGCCATGGGAAAAAGAAGTCCTTTCCCCAGGGTCTGGGTGTCAGATGAAAGGTGGCCTTTGGGGTTCTGAGGACTTGTAGGGTAGTACTTACTGGCTAGAGTAGAGGAAATGGATTCTATTTGAATATCTGTCGAGAGGCTTTGCCCCACAGGTCCTGGTTGTCCTTGATGGGCTGCAGCTGTGAGCATTGAAGAGAACTGGGATAAAAGGGGGCGGCGTAGCCATTCAGGGAGAGCCTTGAAGGAGCCCTGAACTGGGAAAGAACAGCATGCAGAAGAAAGCGTCTGTGCTGTGAAGATCTGCAGCCATAAGAACACACCGAGGAGGTATGGACTTTAGCAATCTGAGAACAGCATGATGGGACTCTAGAGAAATAGAACAACAACAAGTGGCAGCTTTCGATTTGGAGCAATCCAGCAAAGCTTGCAAATTTCTTGCTGGGCACCACCCTCTTGGTCAGGGCGAGTGGCCAGAAATGGAGGCCATTTTCCATGGGGAAAACGAAGTCATTGGCCCAGGCTCTGGGTGTCAGATGACAGGTGGCATCTGGGGCTCTAAGGACTTGCAGGGTCCTAGTTGCTGGCAGCTTTCGTTCTGGAAGGATCCAGCAGAGTTTGTAGATTCCTGGCTTGGCACTGCCCTGCCTGCCAGGCCAAGTGGCCACAAATGAAGGCCATTTTCCATGGGAAAAAGATGTCCTTTCCCCAGGGTCTCAGGAATATGTTCAAGGTGGCGTTTGAGGCTCTAAATACTTCCAGGGCCCTAGTTGCTGCCAGCTTTTCTTTTGGAAAAATCCAGCAACGATTGCATCATTCTAGCTAGGCTCCCACTTTCTGCCAGGGTGAGTGGCTGCCAAGGGAGGCCATTTGCCATGGGAAAAAGAAGTCCTTTCCCCAGGGTCTGGGTGTCAGATGAAAGGTGGCCTTTGGGGTTCTGAGGACTTGTAGGGTAGTACTTACTGGCTAGAGTAGAGGAAATGGATTCTATTTGAATATCTGTCTAGAGGCTTTGCCCCACAGGTCCTGGTTGTCCTTGATGGGCTGCAGCTGTGAGCATTGAAGAGAACTGGGATAAAAGGGGGCGGCGTAGCCATTCAGGGAGAGCCTTGAAGGAGCCCTGAACTGGGAAAGAACAGCATGCAGAAGAAAGCGTCTGTGCTGTGAAGATCTGCAGCCATAAGAACACACCGAGGAGGTATGGACTTTAGCAATCTGAGAACAGCATGATGGGACTCTAGAGAAATAGAACAACAACAAGTGGCAGCTTTCGATTTGGAGCAATCCAGCAAAGCTTGCAAATTTCTTGCTGGGCACCACCCTCTTGGTCAGGGCGAGTGGCCAGAAATGGAGGCCATTTTCCATGGGGAAAACGAAGTCATTGGCCCAGGCTCTGGGTGTCAGATGACAGGTGGCGTCTGGGGCTCTAAGGACTTGCAGGGTCCTAGTTGCTGGCAGCTTTCGTTCTGGAAGGATCCAGCAGAGTTTGTAGATTCCTGGCTTGGCACTGCCCTGCCTGCCAGGCCAAGTGGCCACAAATGAAGGCCATTTTCCATGGGAAAAAGATGTCCTTTCCCCAGGGTCTCAGGAATATGTTCAAGGTGGCGTTTGAGGCTCTAAGTACTTCCAGGGCCCTAGTTGCTGCCAGCTTTTCTTTTGGAAAGATCCAGCAACGATTGCATCATTCTAGCTAGGCTCCCACTTTCTGCCAGGGTGAGTGGCTGCCAAGGGAGGCCATTTGCCATGGGAAAAAGAAGTCCTTTCCCCAGGGTCTGGGTGTCAGATGAAAGGTGGCCTTTGGGGTTCTGAGGACTTGTAGGGTAGTACTTACTGGCTAGAGTAGAGGAAATGGATTCTATTTGAATATCTGTCTAGAGGCTTTGCCCCACAGGTCCTGGTTGTCCTTGATGGGCTGCAGCTGTGAGCATTGAAGAGAACTGGGATAAAAGGGGGCGGCGTAGCCATTCAGGGAGAGCCTTGAAGGAGCCCTGAACTGGGAAAGAACAGCATGCAGAAGAAAGCGTCTGTGCTGTGAAGATCTGCAGCCATAAGAACACACCGAGGAGGTATGGACTTTAGCAATCTGAGAACAGCATGATGGGACTCTAGAGAAATAGAACAACAACAAGTGGCAGCTTTCGATTTGGAGCAATCCAGCAAAGCTTGCAAATTTCTTGCTGGGCACCACCCTCTTGGTCAGGGCGAGTGGCCAGAAATGGAGGCCATTTTCCATGGGGAAAACGAAGTCATTGGCCCAGGCTCTGGGTGTCAGATGACAGGTGGCATCTGGGGCTCTAAGGACTTGCAGGGTCCTAGTTGCTGGCAGCTTTCGTTCTGGAAGGATCCAGCAGAGTTTGTAGATTCCTGGCTTGGCACTGCCCTGCCTGCCAGGCCAAGTGGCCACAAATGAAGGCCATTTTCCATGGGAAAAAGATGTCCTTTCCCCAGGGTCTCAGGAATATGTTCAAGGTGGCGTTTGAGGCTCTAAGTACTTCCAGGGCCCTAGTTGCTGCCAGCTTTTCTTTTGGAAAAATCCAGCAACGATTGCATCATTCTAGCTAGGCTCCCACTTTCTGCCAGGGTGAGTGGCTGCCAAGGGAGGCCATTTGCCATGGGAAAAAGAAGTCCTTTCTCCAGGGTCTGGGTGTCAGATGAAAGGTGGCCTTTGGGGTTCTGAGGACTTGTAGGGTAGTACTTACTGGCTAGAGTAGAGGAAATGGATTCTATTTGAATATCTGTCTAGAGGCTTTGCCCCACAGGTCCTGGTTGTCCTTGATGGGCTGCAGCTGTGAGCATTGAAGAGAACTGGGATAAAAGGGGGCGGCGTAGCCATTCAGGGAGAGCCTTGAAGGAGCCCTGAACTGGGAAAGAACAGCATGCAGAAGAAAGCGTCTGTGCTGTGAAGATCTGCAGCCATAAGAACACACCGAGGAGGTATGGACTTTAGCAATCTGAGAACAGCATGATGGGACTCTAGAGAAATAGAACAACAACAAGTGGCAGCTTTCGATTTGGAGCAATCCAGCAAAGCTTGCAAATTTCTTGCTGGGCACCACCCTCTTGGTCAGGGCGAGTGGCCAGAAATGGAGGCCATTTTCCATGGGGAAAACGAAGTCATTGGCCCAGGCTCTGGGTGTCAGATGACAGGTGGCATCTGGGGCTCTAAGGACTTGCAGGGTCCTAGTTGCTGGCAGCTTTCGTTCTTGAAGGATCCAGCAGAGTTTGTAGATTCCTGGCTTGGCACTGCCCTGCCTGCCAGGCCAAGTGGCCACAAATGAAGGCCATTTTCCATGGGAAAAAGAAGTCCTTTCCCCAGGGTCTCAGGAATATGTTCAAGGTGGCGTTTGAGGCTCTAAGTACTTCCAGGGCCCTAGTTGCTGCCAGCTTTTCTTTTGGAAAAATCCAGCAACGATTGCATCATTCTAGCTAGGCTCCCACTTTCTGCCAGGGTGAGTGGCTGCCAAGGGAGGCCATTTGCCATGGGAAAAAGAAGTCCTTTCCCCAGGGTCTGGGTGTCAGATGAAAGGTGGCCTTTGGGGTTCTGAGGACTTGTAGGGTAGTACTTACTGGCTAGAGTAGAGGAAATGGATTCTATTTGAATATCTGTCGAGAGGCTTTGCCCCACAGGTCCTGGTTGTCCTTGATGGGCTGCAGCTGTGAGCATTGAAGAGAACTGGGATAAAAGGGGGCGGCGTAGCCATTCAGGGAGAGCCTTGAAGGAGCCCTGAACTGGGAAAGAACAGCATGCAGAAGAAAGCGTCTGTGCTGTGAAGATCTGCAGCCATAAGAACACACCGAGGAGGTATGGACTTTAGCAATCTGAGAACAGCATGATGGGACTCTAGAGAAATAGAACAACAACAAGTGGCAGCTTTAGATTTGGAGCAATCCAGCAAAGCTTGCAAATTTCTTGCTGGGCACCACCCTCTTGGTCAGGGCGAGTGGCCAGAAATGGAGGCCATTTTCCATGGGGAAAACGAAGTCATTGGCCCAGGCTCTGGGTGTCAGATGACAGGTGGCATCTGGGGCTCTAAGGACTTGCAGGGTCCTAGTTGCTGGCAGCTTTCGTTCTGGAAGGATCCAGCAGAGTTTGTAGATTCCTGGCTTGGCACTGCCCTGCCTGCCAGGCCAAGTGGCCACAAATGAAGGCCATTTTCCATGGGAAAAAGATGTCCTTTCCCCAGGGTCTCAGGAATATGTTCAAGGTGGCGTTTGAGGCTCTAAATACTTCCAGGGCCCTAGTTGCTGCCAGCTTTTCTTTTGGAAAAATCCAGCAACGATTGCATCATTCTAGCTAGGCTCCCACTTTCTGCCAGGGTGAGTGGCTGCCAAGGGAGGCCATTTGCCATGGGAAAAAGAAGTCCTTTCCCCAGGGTCTGGGTGTCAGATGAAAGGTGGCCTTTGGGGTTCTGAGGACTTGTAGGGTAGTACTTACTGGCTAGAGTAGAGGAAATGGATTCTATTTGAATATCTGTCTAGAGGCTTTGCCCCACAGGTCCTGGTTGTCCTTGATGGGCTGCAGCTGTGAGCATTGAAGAGAACTGGGATAAAAGGGGGCGGCGTAGCCATTCAGGGAGAGCCTTGAAGGAGCCCTGAACTGGGAAAGAACAGCATGCAGAAGAAAGCGTCTGTGCTGTGAAGATCTGCAGCCATAAGAACACACCGAGGAGGTATGGACTTTAGCAATCTGAGAACAGCATGATGGGACTCTAGAGAAATAGAACAACAACAAGTGGCAGCTTTCGATTTGGAGCAATCCAGCAAAGCTTGCAAATTTCTTGCTGGGCACCACCCTCTTGGTCAGGGCGAGTGGCCAGAAATGGAGGCCATTTTCCATGGGGAAAACGAAGTCATTGGCCCAGGCTCTGGGTGTCAGATGACAGGTGGCGTCTGGGGCTCTAAGGACTTGCAGGGTCCTAGTTGCTGGCAGCTTTCGTTCTGGAAGGATCCAGCAGAGTTTGTAGATTCCTGGCTTGGCACTGCCCTGCCTGCCAGGCCAAGTGGCCACAAATGAAGGCCATTTTCCATGGGAAAAAGATGTCCTTTCCCCAGGGTCTCAGGAATATGTTCAAGGTGGCGTTTGAGGCTCTAAGTACTTCCAGGGCCCTAGTTGCTGCCAGCTTTTCTTTTGGAAAGATCCAGCAACGATTGCATCATTCTAGCTAGGCTCCCACTTTCTGCCAGGGTGAGTGGCTGCCAAGGGAGGCCATTTGCCATGGGAAAAAGAAGTCCTTTCCCCAGGGTCTGGGTGTCAGATGAAAGGTGGCCTTTGGGGTTCTGAGGACTTGTAGGGTAGTACTTACTGGCTAGAGTAGAGGAAATGGATTCTATTTGAATATCTGTCTAGAGGCTTTGCCCCACAGGTCCTGGTTGTCCTTGATGGGCTGCAGCTGTGAGCATTGAAGAGAACTGGGATAAAAGGGGGCGGCGTAGCCATTCAGGGAGAGCCTTGAAGGAGCCCTGAACTGGGAAAGAACAGCATGCAGAAGAAAGCGTCTGTGCTGTGAAGATCTGCAGCCATAAGAACACACCGAGGAGGTATGGACTTTAGCAATCTGAGAACAGCATGATGGGACTCTAGAGAAATAGAACAACAACAAGTGGCAGCTTTCGATTTGGAGCAATCCAGCAAAGCTTGCAAATTTCTTGCTGGGCACCACCCTCTTGGTCAGGGCGAGTGGCCAGAAATGGAGGCCATTTTCCATGGGGAAAACGAAGTCATTGGCCCAGGCTCTGGGTGTCAGATGACAGGTGGCATCTGGGGCTCTAAGGACTTGCAGGGTCCTAGTTGCTGGCAGCTTTCGTTCTGGAAGGATCCAGCAGAGTTTGTAGATTCCTGGCTTGGCACTGCCCTGCCTGCCAGGCCAAGTGGCCACAAATGAAGGCCATTTTCCATGGGAAAAAGATGTCCTTTCCCCAGGGTCTCAGGAATATGTTCAAGGTGGCGTTTGAGGCTCTAAGTACTTCCAGGGCCCTAGTTGCTGCCAGCTTTTCTTTTGGAAAAATCCAGCAACGATTGCATCATTCTAGCTAGGCTCCCACTTTCTGCCAGGGTGAGTGGCTGCCAAGGGAGGCCATTTGCCATGGGAAAAAGAAGTCCTTTCTCCAGGGTCTGGGTGTCAGATGAAAGGTGGCCTTTGGGGTTCTGAGGACTTGTAGGGTAGTACTTACTGGCTAGAGTAGAGGAAATGGATTCTATTTGAATATCTGTCTAGAGGCTTTGCCCCACAGGTCCTGGTTGTCCTTGATGGGCTGCAGCTGTGAGCATTGAAGAGAACTGGGATAAAAGGGGGCGGCGTAGCCATTCAGGGAGAGCCTTGAAGGAGCCCTGAACTGGGAAAGAACAGCATGCAGAAGAAAGCGTCTGTGCTGTGAAGATCTGCAGCCATAAGAACACACCGAGGAGGTATGGACTTTAGCAATCTGAGAACAGCATGATGGGACTCTAGAGAAATAGAACAACAACAAGTGGCAGCTTTAGATTTGGAGCAATCCAGCAAAGCTTGCAAATTTCTTGCTGGGCACCACCCTCTTGGTCAGGGTGAGTGGCCAGAAATGGAGGCCATTTTCCATGGGGAAAACGAAGTCATTGGCCCAGGCTCTGGGTGTCAGATGACAGGTGGCATCTGGGGCTCTAAGGACTTGCAGGGTCCTAGTTGCTGGCAGCTTTCGTTCTGGAAGGATCCAGCAGAGTTTGTAGATTCCTGGCTTGGCACTGCCCTGCCTGCCAGGCCAAGTGGCCACAAATGAAGGCCATTTTCCATGGGAAAAAGAAGTCCTTTCCCCAGGGTCTCAGGAATATGTTCAAGGTGGCGTTTGAGGCTCTAAGTACTTCCAGGGCCCTAGTTGCTGCCAGCTTTTCTTTTGGAAAAATCCAGCAACGATTGCATCATTCTAGCTAGGCTCCCACTTTCTGCCAGGGTGAGTGGCTGCCAAGGGAGGCCATTTGCCATGGGAAAAAGAAGTCCTTTCCCCAGGGTCTGGGTGTCAGATGAAAGGTGGCCTTTGGGGTTCTGAGGACTTGTAGGGTAGTACTTACTGGCTAGAGTAGAGGAAATGGATTCTATTTGAATATCTGTCTAGAGGCTTTGCCCCACAGGTCCTGGTTGTCCTTGATGGGCTGCAGCTGTGAGCATTGAAGAGAACTGGGATAAAAGGGGGCGGCGTAGCCATTCAGGGAGAGCCTTGAAGGAGCCCTGAACTGGGAAAGAACAGCATGCAGAAGAAAGCGTCTGTGCTGTGAAGATCTGCAGCCATAAGAACACACCGAGGAGGTATGGACTTTAGCAATCTGAGAACAGCATGATGGGACTCTAGAGAAATAGAACAACAACAAGTGGCAGCTTTCGATTTGGAGCAATCCAGCAAAGCTTGCAAATTTCTTGCTGGGCACCACCCTCTTGGTCAGGGCGAGTGGCCAGAAATGGAGGCCATTTTCCATGGGGAAAACGAAGTCATTGGCCCAGGCTCTGGGTGTCAGATGACAGGTGGCATCTGGGGCTCTAAGGACTTGCAGGGTCCTAGTTGCTGGCAGCTTTCGTTCTGGAAGGATCCAGCAGAGTTTGTAGATTCCTGGCTTGGCACTGCCCTGCCTGCCAGGCCAAGTGGCCACAAATGAAGGCCATTTTCCATGGGAAAAAGATGTCCTTTCCCCAGGGTCTCAGGAATATGTTCAAGGTGGCGTTTGAGGCTCTAAGTACTTCCAGGGCCCTAGTTGCTGCCAGCTTTTCTTTTGGAAAAATCCAGCAACGATTGCATCATTCTAGCTAGGCTCCCACTTTCTGCCAGGGTGAGTGGCTGCCAAGGGAGGCCATTTGCCATGGGAAAAAGAAGTCCTTTCCCCAGGGTCTGGGTGTCAGATGAAAGGTGGCCTTTGGGGTTCTGAGGACTTGTAGGGTAGTACTTACTGGCTAGAGTAGAGGAAATGGATTCTATTTGAATATCTGTCTAGAGGCTTTGCCCCACAGGTCCTGGTTGTCCTTGATGGGCTGCAGCTGTGAGCATTGAAGAGAACTGGGATAAAAGGGGGCGGCGTAGCCATTCAGGGAGAGCCTTGAAGGAGCCCTGAACTGGGAAAGAACAGCATGCAGAAGAAAGCGTCTGTGCTGTGAAGATCTGCAGCCATAAGAACACACCGAGGAGGTATGGACTTTAGCAATCTGAGAACAGCATGATGGGACTCTAGAGAAATAGAACAACAACAAGTGGCAGCTTTAGATTTGGAGCAATCCAGCAAAGCTTGCAAATTTCTTGCTGGGCACCACCCTCTTGGTCAGGGCGAGTGGCCAGAAATGGAGGCCATTTTCCATGGGGAAAATGAAGTCATTGGCCCAGGCTCTGGGTGTCAGATGACAGGTGGCATCTGGGGCTCTAAGGACTTGCAGGGTCCTAGTTGCTGGCAGCTTTCGTTCTGGAAGGATCCAGCAGAGTTTGTAGATTCCTGGCTTGGCACTGCCCTGCCTGCCAGGCCAAGTGGCCACAAATGAAGGCCATTTTCCATGGGAAAAAGAAGTCCTTTCCCCAGGGTCTCAGTAATATGTTCAAGGTGGCGTTTGAGGCTCTAAGTACTTCCAGGGCCCTAGTTGCTGGCAGCTTTTCTTTTGGAAAAATCCAGCAACGATTGCATCATTCTAGCTAGGCTCCCACTTTCTGCCAGGGTGAGTGGCTGCCAAGGGAGGCCATTTGCCATGGGAAAAAGAAGTCCTTTCCCCAGGGTCTGGGTGTCAGATGAAAGGTGGCCTTTGGGGTTCTGAGGACTTGTAGGGTAGTACTTACTGGCTAGAGTAGAGGAAATGGATTCTATTTGAATATCTGTCTAGAGGCTTTGCCCCACAGGTCCTGGTTGTCCTTGATGGGCTGCAGCTGTGAGCATTGAAGAGAACTGGGATAAAAGGGGGCGGCGTAGCCATTCAGGGAGAGCCTTGAAGGAGCCCTGAACTGGGAAAGAACAGCATGCAGAAGAAAGCGTCTGTGCTGTGAAGATCTGCAGCCATAAGAACACACCGAGGAGGTATGGACTTTAGCAATCTGAGAACAGCATGATGGGACTCTAGAGAAATAGAACAACAACAAGTGGCAGCTTTCGATTTGGAGCAATCCAGCAAAGCTTGCAAATTTCTTGCTGGGCACCACCCTCTTGGTCAGGGCGAGTGGCCAGAAATGGAGGCCATTTTCCATGGGGAAAACGAAGTCATTGGCCCAGGCTCTGGGTGTCAGATGACAGGTGGCATCTGGGGCTCTAAGGACTTGCAGGGTCCTAGTTGCTGGCAGCTTTCGTTCTGGAAGGATCCAGCAGAGTTTGTAGATTCCTGGCTTGGCACTGCCCTGCCTGCCAGGCCAAGTGGCCACAAATGAAGGCCATTTTCCATGGGAAAAAGATGTCCTTTCCCCAGGGTCTCAGGAATATGTTCAAGGTGGCGTTTGAGGCTCTAAGTACTTCCAGGGCCCTAGTTGCTGCCAGCTTTTCTTTTGGAAAAATCCAGCAACGATTGCATCATTCTAGCTAGGCTCCCACTTTCTGCCAGGGTGAGTGGCTGCCAAGGGAGGCCATTTGCCATGGGAAAAAGAAGTCCTTTCCCCAGGGTCTGGGTGTCAGATGAAAGGTGGCCTTTGGGGTTCTGAGGACTTGTAGGGTAGTACTTACTGGCTAGAGTAGAGGAAATGGATTCTATTTGAATATCTGTCTAGAGGCTTTGCCCCACAGGTCCTGGTTGTCCTTGATGGGCTGCAGCTGTGAGCATTGAAGAGAACTGGGATAAAAGGGGGCGGCGTAGCCATTCAGGGAGAGCCTTGAAGGAGCCCTGAACTGGGAAAGAACAGCATGCAGAAGAAAGCGTCTGTGCTGTGAAGATCTGCAGCCATAAGAACACACCGAGGAGGTATGGACTTTAGCAATCTGAGAACAGCATGATGGGACTCTAGAGAAATAGAACAACAACAAGTGGCAGCTTTCGATTTGGAGCAATCCAGCAAAGCTTGCAAATTTCTTGCTGGGCACCACCCTCTTGGTCAGGGCGAGTGGCCAGAAATGGAGGCCATTTTCCATGGGGAAAACGAAGTCATTGGCCCAGGCTCTGGGTGTCAGATGACAGGTGGCATCTGGGGCTCTAAGGACTTGCAGGGTCCTAGTTGCTGGCAGCTTTCGTTCTGGAAGGATCCAGCAGAGTTTGTAGATTCCTGGCTTGGCACTGCCCTGCCTGCCAGGCCAAGTGGCCACAAATGAAGGCCATTTGCCATGGGAAAAAGAAGTCCTTTCCCCAGGGTCTCAGTAATATGTTCAAGGTGGCGTTTGAGGCTCTAAGTACTTCCAGGGCCCTAGTTGCTGGCAGCTTTTCTTTTGGAAAAATCCAGCAACGATTGCATCATTCTAGCTAGGCTCCCACTTTCTGCCAGGGTGAGTGGCTGCCAAGGGAGGCCATTTGCCATGGGAAAAAGAAGTCCTTTCCCCAGGGTCTGGGTGTCAGATGAAAGGTGGCCTTTGGGGTTCTGAGGACTTGTAGGGTAGTACTTACTGGCTAGAGTAGAGGAAATGGATTCTATTTGAATATCTGTCTAGAGGCTTTGCCCCACAGGTCCTGGTTGTCCTTGATGGGCTGCAGCTGTGAGCATTGAAGAGAACTGGGATAAAAGGGGGCGGCGTAGCCATTCAGGGAGAGCCTTGAAGGAGCCCTGAACTGGGAAAGAACAGCATGCAGAAGAAAGCGTCTGTGCTGTGAAGATCTGCAGCCATAAGAACACACCGAGGAGGTATGGACTTTAGCAATCTGAGAACAGCATGATGGGACTCTAGAGAAATAGAACAACAACAAGTGGCAGCTTTCGATTTGGAGCAATCCAGCAAAGCTTGCAAATTTCTTGCTGGGCACCACCCTCTTGGTCAGGGCGAGTGGCCAGAAATGGAGGCCATTTTCCATGGGGAAAACGAAGTCATTGGCCCAGGCTCTGGGTGTCAGATGACAGGTGGCATCTGGGGCTCTAAGGACTTGCAGGGTCCTAGTTGCTGGCAGCTTTCGTTCTGGAAGGATCCAGCAGAGTTTGTAGATTCCTGGCTTGGCACTGCCCTGCCTGCCAGGCCAAGTGGCCACAAATGAAGGCCATTTTCCATGGGAAAAAGATGTCCTTTCCCCAGGGTCTCAGGAATATGTTCAAGGTGGCGTTTGAGGCTCTAAGTACTTCCAGGGCCCTAGTTGCTGCCAGCTTTTCTTTTGGAAAAATCCAGCAACGATTGCATCATTCTAGCTAGGCTCCCACTTTCTGCCAGGGTGAGTGGCTGCCAAGGGAGGCCATTTGCCATGGGAAAAAGAAGTCCTTTCCCCAGGGTCTGGGTGTCAGATGAAAGGTGGCCTTTGGGGTTCTGAGGACTTGTAGGGTAGTACTTACTGGCTAGAGTAGAGGAAATGGATTCTATTTGAATATCTGTCTAGAGGCTTTGCCCCACAGGTCCTGGTTGTCCTTGATGGGCTGCAGCTGTGAGCATTGAAGAGAACTGGGATAAAAGGGGGCGGCGTAGCCATTCAGGGAGAGCCTTGAAGGAGCCCTGAACTGGGAAAGAACAGCATGCAGAAGAAAGCGTCTGTGCTGTGAAGATCTGCAGCCATAAGAACACACCGAGGAGGTATGGACTTTAGCAATCTGAGAACAGCATGATGGGACTCTAGAGAAATAGAACAACAACAAGTGGCAGCTTTCGATTTGGAGCAATCCAGCAAAGCTTGCAAATTTCTTGCTGGGCACCACCCTCTTGGTCAGGGCGAGTGGCCAGAAATGGAGGCCATTTTCCATGGGGAAAACGAAGTCATTGGCCCAGGCTCTGGGTGTCAGATGACAGGTGGCATCTGGGGCTCTAAGGACTTGCAGGGTCCTAGTTGCTGGCAGCTTTCGTTCTGGAAGGATCCAGCAGAGTTTGTAGATTCCTGGCTTGGCACTGCCCTGCCTGCCAGGCCAAGTGGCCACAAATGAAGGCCATTTGCCATGGGAAAAAGAAGTCCTTTCCCCAGGGTCTCAGTAATATGTTCAAGGTGGCGTTTGAGGCTCTAAATACTTCCAAGGCCCTAGTTGCTGCCAGCTTTTCTTTTGGAAAAATCCAGCAACGATTGCATCATTCTAGCTAGGCTCCCACTTTCTGCCAGGGTGAGTGGCTGCCAAGGGAGGCCATTTGCCATGGGAAAAAGAAGTCCTTTCCCCAGGGTCTGGGTGTCAGATGAAAGGTGGCCTTTGGGGTTCTGAGGACTTGTAGGGTAGTACTTACTGGCTAGAGTAGAGGAAATGGATTCTATTTGAATATCTGTCTAGAGGCTTTGCCCCACAGGTCCTGGTTGTCCTTGATGGGCTGCAGCTGTGAGCATTGAAGAGAACTGGGATAAAAGGGGGCGGCGTAGCCATTCAGGGAGAGCCTTGAAGGAGCCCTGAACTGGGAAAGAACAGCATGCAGAAGAAAGCGTCTGTGCTGTGAAGATCTGCAGCCATAAGAACACACCGAGGAGGTATGGACTTTAGCAATCTGAGAACAGCATGATGGGACTCTAGAGAAATAGAACAACAACAAGTGGCAGCTTTCGATTTGGAGCAATCCAGCAAAGCTTGCAAATTTCTTGCTGGGCACCACCCTCTTGGTCAGGGCGAGTGGCCAGAAATGGAGGCCATTTTCCATGGGGAAAACGAAGTCATTGGCCCAGGCTCTGGGTGTCAGATGACAGGTGGCATCTGGGGCTCTAAGGACTTGCAGGGTCCTAGTTGCTGGCAGCTTTCGTTCTGGAAGGATCCAGCAGAGTTTGTAGATTCCTGGCTTGGCACTGCCCTGCCTGCCAGGCCAAGTGGCCACAAATGAAGGCCATTTTCCATGGGAAAAAGAAGTCCTTTCCCCAGGGTCTCAGGAATATGTTCAAGGTGGCGTTTGAGGCTCTAAGTACTTCCAGGGCCCTAGTTGCTGCCAGCTTTTCTTTTGGAAAAATCCAGCAACGATTGCATCATTCTAGCTAGGCTCCCACTTTCTGCCAGGGTGAGTGGCTGCCAAGGGAGGCCATTTGCCATGGGAAAAAGAAGTCCTTTCCCCAGGGTCTGGGTGTCAGATGAAAGGTGGCCTTTGGGGTTCTGAGGACTTGTAGGGTAGTACTTACTGGCTAGAGTAGAGGAAATGGATTCTATTTGAATATCTGTCTAGAGGCTTTGCCCCACAGGTCCTGGTTGTCCTTGATGGGCTGCAGCTGTGAGCATTGAAGAGAACTGGGATAAAAGGGGGCGGCGTAGCCATTCAGGGAGAGCCTTGAAGGAGCCCTGAACTGGGAAAGAACAGCATGCAGAAGAAAGCGTCTGTGCTGTGATGATCTGCAGCCATAAGAACACACCGAGGAGGTATGGACTTTAGCAATCTGAGAACAGCATGATGGGACTCTAGAGAAATAGAACAACAACAAGTGGCAGCTTTAGATTTGGAGCAATCCAGCAAAGCTTGCAAATTTCTTGCTGGGCACCACCCTCTTGGTCAGGGCGAGTGGCCAGAAATGGAGGCCATTTTCCATGGGGAAAACGAAGTCATTGGCCCAGGCTCTGGGTGTCAGATGAAAGGTGGCATCTGGGGCTCTAAGGACTTGCAGGGTCCTAGTTGCTGGCAGCTTTCGTTCTGGAAGGATCCAGCAGAGTTTGTAGATTCCTGGCTTGGCACTGCCCTGCCTGCCAGGCCAAGTGGCCACAAACGAAGGCCATTTTCCATGGGAAAAAGATGTCCTTTCCCCAGGGTCTCAGGAATATGTTCAAGGTGGCGTTTGAGGCTCTAAGTACTTCCAGGGCCCTAGTTGCTGCCAGCTTTTCTTTTGGAAAAATCCAGCAACGATTGCATCATTCTAGCTAGGCTCCCACTTTCTGCCAGGGTGAGTGGCTGCCAAGGGAGGCCATTTGCCATGGGAAAAAGAAGTCCTTTCCCCAGGGTCTGGGTGTCAGATGAAAGGTGGCCTTTGGGGTTCTGAGGACTTGTAGGGTAGTACTTACTGGCTAGAGTAGAGGAAATGGATTCTATTTGAATATCTGTCTAGAGCCTTTGCCCCACAGGTCCTGGTTGTCCTTGATGGGCTGCAGCTGTGAGCATTGAAGAGAACTGGGATAAAAGGGGGCGGCGTAGCCATTCAGGGAGAGCCTTGAAGGAGCCCTGAACTGGGAAAGAACAGCATGCAGAAGAAAGCGTCTGTGCTGTGATGATCTGCAGCCATAAGAACACACCGAGGAGGTATGGACTTTAGCAATCTGAGAACAGCATGATGGGACTCTAGAGAAATAGAACAACAACAAGTGGCAGCTTTCGATTTGGAGCAATCCAGCAAAGCTTGCAAATTTCTTGCTGGGCACCACCCTCTTGGTCAGGGCGAGTGGCCAGAAATGGAGGCCATTTTCCATGGGGAAAACGAAGTCATTGGCCCAGGCTCTGGGTGTCAGATGAAAGGTGGCATCTGGGGCTCTAAGGACTTGCAGGGTCCTAGTTGCTGGCAGCTTTCGTTCTGGAAGGATCCAGCAGAGTTTGTAGATTCCTGGCTTGGCACTGCCCTGCCTGCCAGGCCAAGTGGCCACAAATGAAGGCCATTTTCCATGGGAAAAAGATGTCCTTTCCCCAGGGTCTCAGGAATATGTTCAAGGTGGCGTTTAAAGCTCTAAGTACTTCCAGGGTCCTAGTTGCTGCCAGCTTTTCTTTTGGAAAAATCCAGCAACGATTGCATCATTCTAGCTAGGCTCCCACTTTCTGCCAGGGTGAGTGGCTGCCAAGGGAGGCCATTTGCCATGGGAAAAAGAAGTCCTTTCCCCAGGGTCTGGGTGTCAGATGAAAGGTGGCCTTTGGGGTTCTGAGGACTTGTAGGGTAGTACTTACTGGCTAGAGTAGAGGAAATGGATTCTATTTGAATATCTGTCGAGAGGCTTTGCCCCACAGGTCCTGGTTGTCCTTGATGGGCTGCAGCTGTGAGCATTGAAGAGAACTGGGATAAAAGGGGGCGGCGTAGCCATTCAGGGAGAGCCTTGAAGGAGCCCTGAACTGGGAAAGAACAGCATGCAGAAGAAAGCGTCTGTGCTGTGAAGATCTGCAGCCATAAGAACACACCGAGGAGGTATGGACTTTAGCAATCTGAGAACAGCATGATGGGACTCTAGAGAAATAGAACAACAACAAGTGGCAGCTTTCGATTTGGAGCAATCCAGCAAAGCTTGCAAATTTCTTGCTGGGCACCACCCTCTTGGTCAGGGCGAGTGGCCAGAAATGGAGGCCATTTTCCATGGGGAAAACGAAGTCATTGGCCCAGGCTCTGGGTGTCAGATGACAGGTGGCATCTGGGGCTCTAAGGACTTGCAGGGTCCTAGTTGCTGGCAGCTTTCGTTCTGGAAGGATCCAGCAGAGTTTGTAGATTCCTGGCTTGGCACTGCCCTGCCTGCCAGGCCAAGTGGCCACAAATGAAGGCCATTTTCCATGGGAAAAAGATGTCCTTTCCCCAGGGTCTCAGGAATATGTTCAAGGTGGCGTTTGAGGCTCTAAATACTTCCAGGGCCCTAGTTGCTGCCAGCTTTTCTTTTGGAAAAATCCAGCAACGATTGCATCATTCTAGCTAGGCTCCCACTTTCTGCCAGGGTGAGTGGCTGCCAAGGGAGGCCATTTGCCATGGGAAAAAGAAGTCCTTTCCCCAGGGTCTGGGTGTCAGATGAAAGGTGGCCTTTGGGGTTCTGAGGACTTGTAGGGTAGTACTTACTGGCTAGAGTAGAGGAAATGGATTCTATTTGAATATCTGTCTAGAGGCTTTGCCCCACAGGTCCTGGTTGTCCTTGATGGGCTGCAGCTGTGAGCATTGAAGAGAACTGGGATAAAAGGGGGCGGCGTAGCCATTCAGGGAGAGCCTTGAAGGAGCCCTGAACTGGGAAAGAACAGCATGCAGAAGAAAGCGTCTGTGCTGTGAAGATCTGCAGCCATAAGAACACACCGAGGAGGTATGGACTTTAGCAATCTGAGAACAGCATGATGGGACTCTAGAGAAATAGAACAACAACAAGTGGCAGCTTTCGATTTGGAGCAATCCAGCAAAGCTTGCAAATTTCTTGCTGGGCACCACCCTCTTGGTCAGGGCGAGTGGCCAGAAATGGAGGCCATTTTCCATGGGGAAAACGAAGTCATTGGCCCAGGCTCTGGGTGTCAGATGACAGGTGGCGTCTGGGGCTCTAAGGACTTGCAGGGTCCTAGTTGCTGGCAGCTTTCGTTCTGGAAGGATCCAGCAGAGTTTGTAGATTCCTGGCTTGGCACTGCCCTGCCTGCCAGGCCAAGTGGCCACAAATGAAGGCCATTTTCCATGGGAAAAAGATGTCCTTTCCCCAGGGTCTCAGGAATATGTTCAAGGTGGCGTTTGAGGCTCTAAGTACTTCCAGGGCCCTAGTTGCTGCCAGCTTTTCTTTTGGAAAGATCCAGCAACGATTGCATCATTCTAGCTAGGCTCCCACTTTCTGCCAGGGTGAGTGGCTGCCAAGGGAGGCCATTTGCCATGGGAAAAAGAAGTCCTTTCCCCAGGGTCTGGGTGTCAGATGAAAGGTGGCCTTTGGGGTTCTGAGGACTTGTAGGGTAGTACTTACTGGCTAGAGTAGAGGAAATGGATTCTATTTGAATATCTGTCTAGAGGCTTTGCCCCACAGGTCCTGGTTGTCCTTGATGGGCTGCAGCTGTGAGCATTGAAGAGAACTGGGATAAAAGGGGGCGGCGTAGCCATTCAGGGAGAGCCTTGAAGGAGCCCTGAACTGGGAAAGAACAGCATGCAGAAGAAAGCGTCTGTGCTGTGAAGATCTGCAGCCATAAGAACACACCGAGGAGGTATGGACTTTAGCAATCTGAGAACAGCATGATGGGACTCTAGAGAAATAGAACAACAACAAGTGGCAGCTTTCGATTTGGAGCAATCCAGCAAAGCTTGCAAATTTCTTGCTGGGCACCACCCTCTTGGTCAGGGCGAGTGGCCAGAAATGGAGGCCATTTTCCATGGGGAAAACGAAGTCATTGGCCCAGGCTCTGGGTGTCAGATGACAGGTGGCATCTGGGGCTCTAAGGACTTGCAGGGTCCTAGTTGCTGGCAGCTTTCGTTCTGGAAGGATCCAGCAGAGTTTGTAGATTCCTGGCTTGGCACTGCCCTGCCTGCCAGGCCAAGTGGCCACAAATGAAGGCCATTTTCCATGGGAAAAAGATGTCCTTTCCCCAGGGTCTCAGGAATATGTTCAAGGTGGCGTTTGAGGCTCTAAGTACTTCCAGGGCCCTAGTTGCTGCCAGCTTTTCTTTTGGAAAAATCCAGCAACGATTGCATCATTCTAGCTAGGCTCCCACTTTCTGCCAGGGTGAGTGGCTGCCAAGGGAGGCCATTTGCCATGGGAAAAAGAAGTCCTTTCTCCAGGGTCTGGGTGTCAGATGAAAGGTGGCCTTTGGGGTTCTGAGGACTTGTAGGGTAGTACTTACTGGCTAGAGTAGAGGAAATGGATTCTATTTGAATATCTGTCTAGAGGCTTTGCCCCACAGGTCCTGGTTGTCCTTGATGGGCTGCAGCTGTGAGCATTGAAGAGAACTGGGATAAAAGGGGGCGGCGTAGCCATTCAGGGAGAGCCTTGAAGGAGCCCTGAACTGGGAAAGAACAGCATGCAGAAGAAAGCGTCTGTGCTGTGAAGATCTGCAGCCATAAGAACACACCGAGGAGGTATGGACTTTAGCAATCTGAGAACAGCATGATGGGACTCTAGAGAAATAGAACAACAACAAGTGGCAGCTTTAGATTTGGAGCAATCCAGCAAAGCTTGCAAATTTCTTGCTGGGCACCACCCTCTTGGTCAGGGTGAGTGGCCAGAAATGGAGGCCATTTTCCATGGGGAAAACGAAGTCATTGGCCCAGGCTCTGGGTGTCAGATGACAGGTGGCATCTGGGGCTCTAAGGACTTGCAGGGTCCTAGTTGCTGGCAGCTTTCGTTCTGGAAGGATCCAGCAGAGTTTGTAGATTCCTGGCTTGGCACTGCCCTGCCTGCCAGGCCAAGTGGCCACAAATGAAGGCCATTTTCCATGGGAAAAAGAAGTCCTTTCCCCAGGGTCTCAGGAATATGTTCAAGGTGGCGTTTGAGGCTCTAAGTACTTCCAGGGCCCTAGTTGCTGCCAGCTTTTCTTTTGGAAAAATCCAGCAACGATTGCATCATTCTAGCTAGGCTCCCACTTTCTGCCAGGGTGAGTGGCTGCCAAGGGAGGCCATTTGCCATGGGAAAAAGAAGTCCTTTCCCCAGGGTCTGGGTGTCAGATGAAAGGTGGCCTTTGGGGTTCTGAGGACTTGTAGGGTAGTACTTACTGGCTAGAGTAGAGGAAATGGATTCTATTTGAATATCTGTCTAGAGGCTTTGCCCCACAGGTCCTGGTTGTCCTTGATGGGCTGCAGCTGTGAGCATTGAAGAGAACTGGGATAAAAGGGGGCGGCGTAGCCATTCAGGGAGAGCCTTGAAGGAGCCCTGAACTGGGAAAGAACAGCATGCAGAAGAAAGCGTCTGTGCTGTGAAGATCTGCAGCCATAAGAACACACCGAGGAGGTATGGACTTTAGCAATCTGAGAACAGCATGATGGGACTCTAGAGAAATAGAACAACAACAAGTGGCAGCTTTAGATTTGGAGCAATCCAGCAAAGCTTGCAAATTTCTTGCTGGGCACCACCCTCTTGGTCAGGGCGAGTGGCCAGAAATGGAGGCCATTTTCCATGGGGAAAACGAAGTCATTGGCCCAGGCTCTGGGTGTCAGATGACAGGTGGCATCTGGGGCTCTAAGGACTTGCAGGGTCCTAGTTGCTGGCAGCTTTCGTTCTGGAAGGATCCAGCAGAGTTTGTAGATTCCTGGCTTGGCACTGCCCTGCCTGCCAGGCCAAGTGGCCACAAATGAAGGCCATTTTCCATGGGAAAAAGATGTCCTTTCCCCAGGGTCTCAGGAATATGTTCAAGGTGGCGTTTGAGGCTCTAAGTACTTCCAGGGCCCTAGTTGCTGCCAGCTTTTCTTTTGGAAAAATCCAGCAACGATTGCATCATTCTAGCTAGGCTCCCACTTTCTGCCAGGGTGAGTGGCTGCCAAGGGAGGCCATTTGCCATGGGAAAAAGAAGTCCTTTCCCCAGGGTCTGGGTGTCAGATGAAAGGTGGCCTTTGGGTTCTGAGGACTTGTAGGGTAGTACTTACTGGCTAGAGTAGAGGAAATGGATTCTATTTGAATATCTGTCTAGAGGCTTTGCCCCACAGGTCCTGGTTGTCCTTGATGGGCTGCAGCTGTGAGCATTGAAGAGAACTGGGATAAAAGGGGGCGGCGTAGCCATTCAGGGAGAGCCTTGAAGGAGCCCTGAACTGGGAAAGAACAGCATGCAGAAGAAAGCGTCTGTGCTGTGAAGATCTGCAGCCATAAGAACACACCGAGGAGGTATGGACTTTAGCAATCTGAGAACAGCATGATGGGACTCTAGAGAAATAGAACAACAACAAGTGGCAGCTTTCGATTTGGAGCAATCCAGCAAAGCTTGCAAATTTCTTGCTGGGCACCACCCTCTTGGTCAGGGCGAGTGGCCAGAAATGGAGGCCATTTTCCATGGGGAAAATGAAGTCATTGGCCCAGGCTCTGGGTGTCAGATGACAGGTGCATCTGGGGCTCTAAGGACTTGCAGGGTCCTAGTTGCTGGCAGCTTTCGTTCTGGAAGGATCCAGCAGAGTTTGTAGATTCCTGGCTTGGCACTGCCCTGCCTGCCAGGCCAAGTGGCCACAAATGAAGGCCATTTTCCATGGGAAAAAGAAGTCCTTTCCCCAGGGTCTCAGTAATATGTTCAAGGTGGCGTTTGAGGCTCTAAGTACTTCCAGGGCCCTAGTTGCTGGCAGCTTTTCTTTTGGAAAAATCCAGCAACGATTGCATCATTCTAGCTAGGCTCCCACTTTCTGCCAGGGTGAGTGGCTGCCAAGGGAGGCCATTTGCCATGGGAAAAAGAAGTCCTTTCCCCAGGGTCTGGGTGTCAGATGAAAGGTGGCCTTTGGGGTTCTGAGGACTTGTAGGGTAGTACTTACTGGCTAGAGTAGAGGAAATGGATTCTATTTGAATATCTGTCTAGAGGCTTTGCCCCACAGGTCCTGTTGTCCTTGATGGGCTGCAGCTGTGAGCATTGAAGAGAACTGGGATAAAAGGGGGCGGCGTAGCCATTCAGGGAGAGCCTTGAAGGAGCCCTGAACTGGGAAAGAACAGCATGCAGAAGAAAGCGTCTGTGCTGTGAAGATCTGCAGCCATAAGAACACACCGAGGAGGTATGGACTTTAGCAATCTGAGAACAGCATGATGGGACTCTAGAGAAATAGAACAACAACAAGTGGCAGCTTTCGATTTGGAGCAATCCAGCAAAGCTTGCAAATTTCTTGCTGGGCACCACCCTCTTGGTCAGGGCGAGTGCCAGAAATGGAGGCCATTTTCCATGGGGAAAACGAAGTCATTGGCCCAGGCTCTGGGTGTCAGATGACAGGTGGCATCTGGGGCTCTAAGGACTTGCAGGGTCCTAGTTGCTGGCAGCTTTCGTTCTGGAAGGATCCAGCAGAGTTTGTAGATTCCTGGCTTGGCACTGCCTGCCTGCCAGGCCAAGTGGCCACAAATGAAGGCCATTTTCCATGGGAAAAAGATGTCCTTTCCCCAGGGTCTCAGGAATATGTTCAAGGTGGCGTTTGAGGCTCTAAGTACTTCCAGGGCCCTAGTTGCTGCCAGCTTTTCTTTTGGAAAAATCCTAGCAACGATTGCATCATTCTAGCTAGGCTCCCACTTTCTGCCAGGGTGAGTGGCTGCCAAGGGAGGCCATTTGCCATGGGAAAAAGAAGTCCTTTCCCCAGGGTCTGGGTGTCAGATGAAAGGTGGCCTTTGGGGTTCTGAGGACTTGTAGGGTAGTACTTACTGGCTAGAGTAGAGGAAATGGATTCTATTTGAATATCTGTCTAGAGGCTTTGCCCCACAGGTCCTGGTTGTCCTTGATGGGCTGCAGCTGTGAGCATTGAAGAGAACTGGATAAAAGGGGGCGGCGTAGCCATTCAGGGAGAGCCTTGAAGGAGCCCTGAACTGGGAAAGAACAGCATGCAGAAGAAAGCGTCTGTGCTGTGAAGATCTGCAGCCATAAGAACACACCGAGGAGGTATGGACTTTAGCAATCTGAGAACAGCATGATGGGACTCTAGAGAAATAGAACAACAACAAGTGGCAGCTTTCGATTTGGAGCAATCCAGCAAAGCTTGCAAATTTCTTGCTGGGCACCACCCTCTTGGTCAGGGCGAGTGGCCAGAAATGGAGGCCATTTTCCATGGGGAAAACGAAGTCATTGGCCCAGGCTCTGGGTGTCAGATGACAGGTGGCATCTGGGGCTCTAAGGACTTGCAGGGTCCTAGTTGCTGGCAGCTTTCGTTCTGGAAGGATCCAGCAGAGTTTGTAGATTCCTGGCTTGGCACTGCCCTGCCTGCCAGGCAAGTGGCCACAAATGAAGGCCATTTTGCCATGGGAAAAAGAAGTCCTTTCCCCAGGGTCTCAGTAATATGTTCAAGGTGGCGTTTGAGGCTCTAAGTACTTCCAGGGCCCTAGTTGCTGGCAGCTTTTCTTTTGGAAAAATCCAGCAACGATTGCATCATTCTAGCTAGGCTCCCACTTTCTGCCAGGGTGAGTGGCTGCCAAGGGAGGCCATTTGCCATGGGAAAAAGAAGTCCTTTCCCCAGGGTCTGGGTGTCAGATGAAAGGTGGCCTTTGGGGTTCTGAGGACTTGTAGGGTAGTACTTACTGGCTAGAGTAGAGGAAATGGATTCTATTTGAATATCTGTCTAGAGGCTTTGCCCCACAGGTCCTGGTTGTCCTTGATGGGCTGCAGCTGTGAGCATTGAAGAGAACTGGGATAAAAGGGGGCGGCGTAGCCATTCAGGGAGAGCCTTGAAGGAGCCCTGAACTGGGAAAGAACAGCATGCAGAAGAAAGCGTCTGTGCTGTGAAGATCTGCAGCCATAAGAACACACCGAGGAGGTATGGACTTTAGCAATCTGAGAACAGCATGATGGGACTCTAGAGAAATAGAACAACAACAAGTGGCAGCTTTCGATTTGGAGCAATCCAGCAAAGCTTGCAAATTTCTTGCTGGCACCACCCTCTTGGTCAGGGCGAGTGGCCAGAAATGGAGGCCATTTTCCATGGGGAAAACGAAGTCATTGGCCCAGGCTCTGGGTGTCAGATGACAGGTGGCATCTGGGGCTCTAAGGACTTGCAGGGTCCTAGTTGCTGGCAGCTTTCGTTCTGGAAGGATCCAGCAGAGTTTGTAGATTCCTGGCTTGGCACTGCCCTGCCTGCCAGGCCAAGTGGCCACAAATGAAGGCCATTTTCCATGGGAAAAAGATGTCCTTTCCCCAGGGTCTCAGGAATATGTTCAAGGTGGCGTTTGAGGCTCTAAGTACTTCCAGGGCCCTAGTTGCTGCCAGCTTTTCTTTGGAAAAATCCAGCAACGATTGCATCATTCTAGCTAGGCTCCCACTTTCTGCCAGGGTGAGTGGCTGCCAAGGGAGGCCATTTGCCATGGGAAAAAGAAGTCCTTTCCCCAGGGTCTGGGTGTCAGATGAAAGGTGGCCTTTGGGGTTCTGAGGACTTGTAGGGTAGTACTTACTGGCTAGAGTAGAGGAAATGGATTCTATTTGAATATCTGTCTAGAGGCTTTGCCCCACAGGTCCTGGTTGTCCTTGATGGGCTGCAGCTGTGAGCATTGAAGAGAACTGGGATAAAAGGGGGCGGCGTAGCCATTCAGGGAGAGCCTTGAAGGAGCCCTGAACTGGGAAAGAACAGCATGCAGAAGAAAGCGTCTGTGCTGTGAAGATCTGCAGCCATAAGAACACACCGAGGAGGTATGGACTTTAGCAATCTGAGAACAGCATGATGGGACTCTAGAGAAATAGAACAACAACAAGTGGCAGCTTTCGATTTGGAGCAATCCAGCAAAGCTTGCAAATTTCTTGCTGGGCACCACCCTCTTGGTCAGGGCGAGTGGCCAGAAATGGAGGCCATTTTCCATGGGGAAAACGAAGTCATTGGCCCAGGCTCTGGGTGTCAGATGACAGGTGGCATCTGGGGCTCTAAGGACTTGCAGGGTCCTAGTTGCTGGCAGCTTTCGTTCTGGAAGGATCCAGCAGAGTTTGTAGATTCCTGGCTTGGCACTGCCCTGCCTGCCAGGCCAAGTGGCCACAAATGAAGGCCATTTGCCATGGGAAAAAGAAGTCTTTCCCCAGGGTCTCAGTAATATGTTCAAGGTGGCGTTTGAGGCTCTAAATACTTCCAAGGCCCTAGTTGCTGCCAGCTTTTCTTTGGAAAAATCCAGCAACGATTGCATCATTCTAGCTAGGCTCCCACTTTCTGCCAGGGTGAGTGGCTGCCAAGGGAGGCCATTTGCCATGGGAAAAGAAGTCCTTTCCCCAGGGTCTGGGTGTCAGATGAAAGGTGGCCTTTGGGGTTCTGAGGACTTGTAGGGTAGTACTTACTGGCTAGAGTAGAGGAAATGGATTCTATTTGAATATCTGTCTAGAGGCTTTGCCCACAGGTCTGGTTGTCCTTGATGGGCTGCAGCTGTGAGCATTGAAGAGAACTGGGATAAAAGGGGGCGGCGTAGCCATTCAGGGAGAGCCTTGAAGGAGCCCTGAACTGGGAAAGAACAGCATGCAGAAGAAAGCGTCTGTGCTGTGAAGATCTGCAGCCATAAGAACACACCGAGGAGGTATGGACTTTAGCAATCTGAGAACAGCATGATGGGACTCTAGAGAAATAGAACAACAACAAGTGGCAGCTTTCGATTTGGAGCAATCCAGCAAAGCTTGCAAATTTCTTGCTGGGCACCACCCTCTTGGTCAGGGCGAGTGGCCAGAAATGGAGGCCATTTTCCATGGGGAAAACGAAGTCATTGGCCCAGGCTCTGGGTGTCAGATGACAGGTGGCATCTGGGGCTCTAAGGACTTGCAGGGTCCTAGTTGCTGGCAGCTTTCGTTCTGGAAGGATCCAGCAGAGTTTGTAGATTCCTGGCTTGGCACTGCCCTGCCTGCCAGGCCAAGTGGCCACAAATGAAGGCCATTTTCCATGGGAAAAAGAAGTCCTTTCCCAGGGTCTCAGGAATATGTTCAAGGTGGCGTTTGAGGCTCTAAGTACTTCCAGGGCCCTAGTTGCTGCCAGCTTTTCTTTTGGAAAAATCCAGCAACGATTGCATCATTCTAGCTAGGCTCCCACTTTCTGCCAGGGTGAGTGGCTGCCAAGGGAGGCCATTTGCCATGGGAAAAAGAAGTCCTTTCCCCAGGGTCTGGGTGTCAGATGAAAGGTGGCCTTTGGGGTTCTGAGACTTGTAGGGTAGTACTTACTGGCTAGAGTAGAGGAAATGGATTCTATTTGAATATCTGTCTAGAGGCTTTGCCCCACAGGTCCTGGTTGTCCTTGATGGGCTGCAGCTGTGAGCATTGAAGAGAACTGGGATAAAAGGGGGCGGCGTAGCCATTCAGGGAGAGCCTTGAAGGAGCCCTGAACTGGAAAGAACAGCATGCAGAAGAAAGCGTCTGTGCTGTGAAGATCTGCAGCCATAAGAACACACCGAGGAGGTATGGACTTTAGCAATCTGAGAACAGCATGATGGGACTCTAGAGAAATAGAACAACAACAAGTGGCAGCTTTCGATTTGGAGCAATCCAGCAAAGCTTGCAAATTTCTTGCTGGGCACCACCCTCTTGGTCAGGGCGAGTGGCCAGAAATGGAGGCCATTTTCCATGGGGAAAACGAAGTCATTGGCCCAGGCTCTGGGTGTCAGATGACAGGTGGCATCTGGGGCTCTAAGGACTTGCAGGGTCCTAGTTGCTGGCAGCTTTCGTTCTGGAAGGATCCAGCAGAGTTTGTAGATTCCTGGCTTGGCACTGCCCTGCCTGCCAGGCCAAGTGGCCACAAATGAAGGCCATTTTCCATGGGAAAAAGATGTCCTTTCCCCAGGGTCTCAGGAATATGTTCAAGGTGGCGTTTGAGGCTCTAAGTACTTCCAGGGCCCTAGTTGCTGCCAGCTTTTCTTTTGAAAAATCCAGCAACGATTGCATCATTCTAGCTAGGCTCCCACTTTCTGCCAGGGTGAGTGGCTGCAAGGGAGGCCATTTGCCATGGAAAAAGAAGTCCTTTCCCAGGGTCTGGGTGTCAGATGAAAGGTGGCCTTTGGGGTTCTGAGGACTTGTAGGGTAGTACTTACTGGCTAGAGTAGAGGAAATGGATTCTATTTGAATATCTGTCTAGAGGCTTTGCCCCACAGGTCCTGGTTGTCCTTGATGGGCTGCAGCTGTGAGCATTGAAGAGAACTGGGATAAAAGGGGGCGGCGTAGCCATTCAGGGAGAGCCTTGAAGGAGCCCTGAACTGGGAAAGAACAGCATGCAGAAGAAAGCGTCTGTGCTGTGAAGATCTGCAGCCATAAGAACACACCGAGGAGGTATGGACTTTAGCAATCTGAGAACAGCATGATGGGACTCTAGAGAAATAGAACAACAACAAGTGGCAGCTTTCGATTTGGAGCAATCCAGCAAAGCTTGCAAATTTCTTGCTGGGCACCACCCTCTTGGTCAGGGCGAGTGGCCAGAAATGGAGGCCATTTTCCATGGGGAAAACGAAGTCATTGGCCCAGGCTCTGGGTGTCAGATGACAGGTGGCATCTGGGGCTCTAAGGACTTGCAGGGTCCTAGTTGCTGGCAGCTTTCGTTCTGGAAGGATCCAGCAGAGTTTGTAGATTCCTGGCTTGCACTGCCCTGCCTGCCAGGCCAAGTGGCCACAAATGAAGGCCATTTGCCATGGGAAAAAGAAGTCCTTTCCCCAGGGTCTCAGTAATATGTTCAAGGTGGCGTTTGAGGCTCTAAGTACTTCCAGGGCCCTAGTTGCTGGCAGCTTTTCTTTTGGAAAAATCCAGCAACGATTGCATCATTCTAGCTAGGCTCCCACTTTCTGCCAGGGTGAGTGGCTGCCAAGGGAGGCCATTTGCCATGGGAAAAAGAAGTCCTTTCCCCAGGGTCTGGGTGTCAGATGAAAGGTGGCCTTTGGGGTTCTGAGGACTTGTAGGGTAGTACTTACTGGCTAGAGTAGAGGAAATGGATTCTATTTGAATATCTGTCTAGAGGCTTTGCCCCCACAGGTCCTGGTTGTCCTTGATGGGCTGCAGCTGTGAGCATTGAAGAGAACTGGGATAAAAGGGGGCGGCGTAGCCATTCAGGGAGAGCCTTGAAGGAGCCCTGAACTGGGAAAGAACAGCATGCAGAAGAAAGCGTCTGTGCTGTGAAGATCTGCAGCCATAAGAACACACCGAGGAGGTATGGACTTTAGCAATCTGAGAACAGCATGATGGGACTCTAGAGAAATAGAACAACAACAAGTGGCAGCTTTCGATTTGGAGCAATCCAGCAAAGCTTGCAAATTTCTTGCTGGGCACCACCCTCTTGGTCAGGGCGAGTGGCCAGAAATGGAGGCCATTTTCCATGGGGAAAACGAAGTCATTGGCCCAGGCTCTGGGTGTCAGATGACAGGTGGCATCTGGGGCTCTAAGGACTTGCAGGGTCCTAGTTGCTGGCAGCTTTCGTTCTGGAAGGATCCAGCAGAGTTTGTAGATTCCTGGCTTGGCACTGCCCTGCCTGCCAGGCAAGTGGCCACAAATGAAGGCCATTTTCCATGGGAAAAAGATGTCCTTTCCCCAGGGTCTCAGGAATATGTTCAAGGTGGCGTTTGAGGCTCTAAGTACTTCCAGGGCCCTAGTTGCTGCCAGCTTTTCTTTTGGAAAAATCCAGCAACGATTGCATCATTCTAGCTAGGCTCCCACTTTCTGCCAGGA